>NW_023601653.1:63041002-63329966 GCF_014898055.3 Talpa occidentalis | reverse complement strand
TTCTAATTGAGAGCGTAATTTTTCCCCTCCAAGCTTGTTTTCCACACTAAAGGATTAAGCTTTGTGAAACAGAGTAATGAGACTAGGAACCATGGATTTTAAATTTTGGGACAGGGTAAAATACATGGGAGAAAATGTAATTTTAATTTTCTTCCACATATTACTGACTCTAACTGACAGGCAGTAAGTTATGATTTCAAGAAAAAATTATGAATTATCAAAAATTACCTGGAAGTCACCAAGCTTTTCAATTCTATTATTTATTTCAGAAGTACTCCTTTTTAAGGTATGCCATTATCCTACATGCTCATTCATGGTCTCCGCTTATCTGTTTAACCATTTTTCTCACTCCTGTTTCCTGGTTATCTCATATCCCCATTACCTTCACACTGCCTTAAGCAGCTGGGTGTTTAAGATTTCCTGATGATCACTTCCAGTCTAGTAGAAGTCACATGTCTTAAACACTAAAGTGAGCCAAATTTACATCCCCACACTGATATCTCTTTGGAATTTCATAATCATGTACCAAAACGCCAAAGTGACATCCCCATGGAGATCCAAATGCTGAATATATTAATCGAACTAAGACCTAAAACCAAAATCCAGATATTCCCCATCAGAGTTCATGGCAACAGCATTCCTACAATTTCTGTACCAAAACCTCTGCTCAAAACCCATTAATAGCTTCCCATTAAACTTATTGTAAAAACCTAACTTTACCCTTCTCTCTCCAACCAATTTCACCCCTACTTGCTCACTTTGCTTTTTCACAGACACTGCTTTTTCCTCAAGGTCTTTATACCAGCTGTTTTCCTGCTAGAATGTCATCCATTTAGTACCACATGCCTCGCTCATTCAAGTCTTTGTGCAAAGTCACTGTCTCAAGGTCCCTGGCTACCTCCTTTAAAACAGTGAAATTTCTTCCTCTTTCAACCACATGCATATAAGATCAATAATAGCAGATGAATTTCATGCTTACATATCACCTTAGCATCAGTGCCTGGAATGGAGCATGGCACACTATGGGCACTCAATAGACATCGTGTGAACAAGCTCAAGGCATGCATTTGGCCCCATGTTACTTAGGTTTAATTACAATAAGAATTTTTCTTCCTTTCTTAAACCAGTTTCATGGACATCAGCCAACAAATCTATGCTGACTTTTAATAAGAGAAGACTACCAGATATTACGTGGACTTGTACAAAAAGAACAGCATGAAAAATATTATTAAACTAGTGATTCAAGGTCACTAAATGATTTCTTTGGAAATGGATCTTCTTTTAGTTATTAAATGATATCATGTAAACTGCTAAATTTCACTTAGAGGGAGAGCTGGGCTTTTTTTTTTTCACCATTTTATTTTCAACTGTTCTTCAACCACAACTTCAACATAGCTAGTATCATTGCACACGCAAGAGAAAGTCACAGAAGCAAAATGCTGCCATACTGTGTTTGAAAGGACCCTCCATTAAACAACCCATGAGAAATAAGGCTCTGCAGATCTATTTGCAGCTCTGAGATGAGCATTGATTGCCTCTCTGTGAAGTGATACTAAGTGGAACTGCAAATGCTCCCAATATCCTTTAGGGTGTACTCTGTTCTTGACATATAACTTATGAGACAGTTGCTAAAAAAGAGAAGGGAAGATATAAAATGGAAACTTACAATTTCTGAGAAAGTTCTGAGTTATCCTGCCACCACCAGGTAGCTCCTTTTGCATATAATCCAATCCAATAATTATATTTTATTTTTGATTGAATAAATCTCTGTGGGAAAATTAGAATCATGTCATTATTGTCAGTATCACTGTGTCTACAAAAACACTCCTAAAACACTGACACATTTATCTGCAAAACTCTTATGCCAAACAAAACTACACTAATTTTTCTATTGTGCTGGCAAGAAACAGAAGTGGAAAGACCCACTCAAGTCTTTCTGACTGGTGGAGAGGCAAGAAGGGACATGAAGGACTTATATAAAGTTTCATCATAGTATTGACAAGTAAATATAACTACACTCAACCTAGTATTTTTCTTCATCAGAACACACCTTAAAGAATTATTTAAAAGATTAAATCTGAAAATATCTGGGAAATATTTTTGAATCAATAAGAAAACAAAATCACCCAATAGGTCAATGCATTTCACAGGAAATCAAACAGATGGTTGGTAAAAATATCTAGAAAATTTCAAAGCTCACTAGAACCTGGGAAATGCAAATAAAGACCAAAGGAAAATATTTTACTACTATTCCATTGACAAAAATAAAAGATGGCAGAAATCAAAGAAAAATCTTTAAAGCTATTAAAAAAATATCAAAAAAATTTAGAATTGTCATATAAGGTGAAATTGTATATGCCCTATGCCCAATGCTTCTATTCCTTGGGTGATTTGTGATAAAGACAAGACAATATATAAAAAAACCTTGCACAGGGATTGTCAGAGAATGTTTAGTAATAAAATATTAATAATAATAAAAACTGGAAATAATCAAAATTTTCATACTTCTAGACAATGCTTAAGTTTATCCACACTGTGAAATATTACATAGCAGTAAAAGTGAAGAAACTGCAATTACAGCATTTATTTCCTATAAAGTTAGGTAAATGAGCTTCCTTGAGTACTTCCGTTGCCTATATATAAAAGTGGAATCATACGATCTGTTGTGAACATGTTGGAGAGCAAAATAATACATGGAAAGTGTCAAACAGCTTTGAAATAAGGTTTGTTAATTATGTGCAATGACTATTTGAATCAACATACTTAATTCAGTACTTAGAGATTTAAATGTGAAAGAAATTTCCTTTCCTAAAAGTAATATATTTCTCTCTCCCTTGCTTGCTCATTTGCTCTCAGCCTCACCCTCACACACACAACACATACACACAAACACACACACACTCTATAAAAGCATACAGTATATTGTTGTTCTGCTATAATTAAATAGTGTAAGAGGAAAATTGTAATAATTTTTCTTCTGATGTCTAGGAAAAATGTATAGATATCCCAGAAGCATGTCAAAAATATACCTTATCACTTCAGTTCCCTGAAAAGTGTGAGAGCAATGCTCTCACTGTGAGGCATACAATAATGCTATATATACAGAGCATATAGTGAGTATCAGTATTCCAGTTTTAGATTTTGAGAGCAAGATGTGAATATATGTACCTAAGCTTTTCCCTTAAGAGAAACATTTTAAAAAATTTCAAGGAAGTTAGAAGAGTTCATGGAAATATAGAATTAATAAGTTGACAGTTAAAAAGCAGTTTCATTGAACTCTGATGTCTAGAAAACTCAATAGTAAGAATGAAACTAGAGAACAGAACTGGAAATTATAAGGAAAAAAATATGGATTACAAAGAAATAATATTGTGAGAGCATTAAAAAAATTAAATTATTTAGAAATTAATTAATAACAACAGAAGTATAAGACAGTCAAGATATTTGAATTCTGTATCTGTATTTTTTTAATTTCTGTGACACCAGCCACTATTACTTGGTTTTTTTGTTTCTTAAAGACTAATTTATTCACAATGTTATTTCAATAATATAAGAAATTTATAATTAAAAAAATCATAAGTTTTTAACTCCTTCTTAGACAAGACTGGAAACAATATTGCTAGGACTAAGTATCATAGATGGAATTCAGTGACTAAATGGAATCATTAAACAGGAGAAAATCTACAGAGTATGTTTGGTTCACTTTATATTCCCAAATCTTATAACTAACAGCAAATAGATCTAGAATCCTTTTCTAGAAAAGAAAAGCTCCCTCTGTCATTTTGGATAATGAGCAAAAAAAAAAATCAGTTTTCAAGAATCATTCCAGCTATATTCATTCTCTTTATTTCTTCATCCATTTTTTCCATGGCCATGAAAATGATGACTCATCTTCCCTTACAAATGTGATCCTACCCAAATATCCATGGTGGAAGAACAGAACTCAGTAAAATGAGAAGCTTTCTCTTCTAGACTTCTCAAAATACTGAGGGCATTTTTCTTTTTTTTTTTTTTTTTTCTGTTTTTGTTTGTAATGTTTCTTATTGGAAATAACATATCTTTACTATATATTCATTTTGTCCATCATTATAAATCAATATGAATATATACTACATTAATTTCATAACTAAAATTTTATTTGAGCCCCAACAGGCTAAATACTGACCAGGCTGTGGTACACTGAAATGTGAAGATAAAACACATACCATGAAAAGATTGACAATCATCCCTGAGACCCACAGCAAAGTTATTTCTCTTGATTGAAACAATAGCTCTTCCAGGTCTCGTTCCACCTGGGTCCCCTTTCTGCAGATAAATCTGTGCTAGGATGTACCAGGGTGGCAAGCCAATCAATCATATAATTTTGGAGCAAAGATTAAACAATTATTCTAACTCAAAATACATGAAGTACTCATAGAGCGCTTAGTCAGACTTAATAAAGTCACGTACCTGCTCCTCCTCGTCATCTATCTTAATGAGACTAGCACCACGACCTTCACATGACTTCTTACTCTCACCCCATGTTTTCATTTCTTTGGAAAAATAGTAACACATTTTTCCACAGCAGGACAATTTTCCATTGTATGTACCACAGCCTGTGTCTTGAAAACAAAAACCATCATCTTTAACCCCATGACCAGTTAGAGATTGTCTTTATATATATTTCATTGCTTACTATAGTCTGAATGACCAGAGAATAAATGATTTCCTTGTATTCCAAAATCTACAAGTTAAGCATAGGTCTTCTCCAAATTCTGGAGTTTAGAATATTGTGGATCCTGAGACTGTTTCTGACAGACCGATGGTCATTGTTAAGACAACACTGGAAAATCTTGACTTCTCAAGTACAAATAAACTGCGTGATATGGAGCATTTCTCCCTCAAGGGAAAAAATGAATCAAGTGAATATATGGGAATGGTGCTTATTCCAAGGAATCTGTACTTAAGATCATATGTCTACTAACAAAAATTACCCAAATAACTAAATCAAATAATAATAGAGGCTTCTTACTTTAAGAAAGTCAAGTTTGGAGGCAGCAAGCGGGACTGGAAGTGGAAAGGAACTATTGCAGCCACCACACCCCGTGAACGGGAGCTGAGGAGAATTCTGCAGGATTCGCCGCAGAGGTGAGCTCCGGGCGCCATTAAAGAGAGCCCCGCCCCCGGGGAGGAGGCCAGCACCAGCACACAGCCCCGGGCCACCCGGTAAGCTTGCGCAAAGTGGCGCGCTGGAAAAGCAGACGCGGATCGGGATCGGGATCGGGATTGCGCGGAAAAGCAGTGCGGTTGAAAAGCAAACGCGGATCCGGATCGGATCACAACTGCCCAGGTCCCCACACCTGCGACCTAGGCTTGCGGGGAGACGCGCGGAGGCCCTCACCGTGTGACCAGGAACCAGGCGCCCAGGCACGGGAGCGGGATTCAAAAGGCGCCATTCCCGTGCCACTGAACTGGGCTACAGCCCGCGTCCTGGAACTGAGGGCTTTGGAACTGAGACCCGGGGCACGAAATTAGGGGCGTGCGTTCCCCACGACGGTGGGGCACAAGGCAGACACAGCACCCCAAAGCCGTTGAGGTGTACCCTACCATCCCCGCTCTGTTCCCTGTACCACGGGGTGGATAATCAGCTCCCCAAGGGCTCTAGGAGAGATCTCTGGCACCACCTAGCGACTTGAAACCAGCAGAGGCTCCTGAAGGAGCTAGTGGCCAGCTAGGGAGTTAGCCCACGCCAGGCCCCTTCCGACCAGTAGTCTGAGCCCACAGGGGGAGCGAGCACCCACAGCCGGGGCAGACCAGGCACGCAGAAGAGTGTGCCTGAGACTGGACGTGCAGGGAGTGTGTCCCACATCACCATTTTAGAACAGGGACATTTCTTCAGTAAAGACTACCTACAGAAGGCTTCCTCAGGAGCCAGAGGTGAGCGGGGGAAGTTCGCCCACGCCAGACCCCCTCTGGCCTGCAGTCCAAGCCCAGAGGGGGAGCAGGAACCCACTGCCGGGGCAGACCAGGTGCACAGGGGAGTGTGTCCCCACATCGGCATTTTAGAACAGGGAACTTTCTCCAGTAAAAACTGCTTGAAACTGACAGATGACTCCAGGAGGAACCAGAGGGGAGCAGAGAAGCTCACCCAAGATGCCGGCCAGTCCCAACTACACAGTGTCCCAACGCATACGGCAAATTAGAAAACAGACAGTAGGGAGGAGAAGAACCACACGCAACCTAGCTATTCCCCAGGGAAAAAGCACACCACAAAAAGAAAACCAGCCCCAGATTGCAACGACAGTAACTTGGAAGAACTTCTGAGCCTTCCAGAAAGAGAATTTAAAATTGCCGTGATTAAAAAACTGACAGAAGTCATAAAGGAAAACAATGATAAGGGAAAAATAATCAACGATCAGAAGAATGAAATTGAGTCCCTAAAGAGGGAAGTAAAAGAAATGCAGGAGATCAAAGAATTAATGGAAGAACTAAAGAATTCTGGGAAAAGCAATGAAAGCAGAATAGATGAAATGGAAGAACGAATAAGTTCTCTTGAAGACACAGAAATAAAAAGAACCAAAACAGAAAAGGAAAGAGAAGTACGAAGGAAAAAGAATGAAGAAAGACTACGGGAACTATCTGACTCCATGAGGAAAGGAAATATAAGAGTTATAGGAATACAAGAAGGAGAGGAGAGAGAAGTAGGAACAGAGAAAATTTTCAAAGAGATAATTGAAGAGAACTTCCCAAATGTGAAGAAGGAGCTGAAAATTGATATACAAGAAGCAAGAAGAACACCAAACTTCCACGACGAAAGGAAAAATACAGCAAGACACATAATAGTAAAGCTCCCAAGAATCCAGGACAAGGAAAAAATAATGAAGCTGGCAAGAGGGAAGAAACAGATAACATTCAAAGGAAAGCCAAACAGGCTGACATCAGACTTCTCCGAAGAAACACTATGGGCAAGGAGAGAGTGGAGGGACATAGTCAACAGACTCCAAGAAAACAGATGCCAACCAAGAATTCTCTATCCCGCAAAGCTCTCCTTCCTCTTTGAAGAAAGAATATGGACCTTCTCAGACAAACAGAAACTCCGGAATTTCATTACAACTAAACCCCCACTCCAAAAAATACTACAAGGAGTCCTAAAGCCAGAACCTCAGAGGGATGAATAACAATGAAAGAAGGCAAAAAAAAAAAAAGGTTATTAAAAGAATAAATAAATAAAATCAAAGGAAAGACAAACACAATGGCAAATACAGATGTTAACATATCAATATTAACTCTAAATGTAAATGGACTAAACTCTTCAATAAAAAGACACAGAGTTGCAGCCTGGATTAAGAAACAAAATCCAACCTTTTGCAGTCTCCAGGAAACACATTTAGCTACAAAAGATAAAAATAGGCTCAAAGTTAAAGGATGGAAAACAATCCTACAAGCAAATGGACCAAAAAAGAAAGCAGGAACAGCTATACTTATATCAGATAAAACAGATTTCAAACTCAAAAAGATAAAAAGAGACCCCAGTGGTCACTACATTATGATCAAGGGGACAATACTTCAAGAAGAAATAACACTCATTAACATATACTCACCAAACGAAGGAGCACCAAAATATATCACGCAACTGTTGTCCTCTCTGAAAACAGACATCAGAGAAAACACATATGTAGTGGGAGACTTCAACACACCACTATCAACAATGGATAGATCAACAAGACAAAAAATAAGTAAAGAAACCAAAGCTCTAAATAAGGACCTAGAGCAATTGGGCTTAACAGACATCTATAGAACACTAAACCCCCAAAAAACGGACTACACATTTTTCTCAAGCGCACACGGATCATTCTCCAGGGAAGATCACATACTGGGGCACAAGACAAACATCAACAGATACACCAAGACTGAAATCATATCAACCATCTTTTCTGACCATGAAGGCATCAAACTAGAAATAAACCATAAAAAGAAGGCAAGGAACTTTCCTACCTCATGGAGATTAAAAACCACACTACTGGAAGACCACTGGACTAATGAGGAGATCAAAGAAGAAATTAAAAAATTTTTTGAATTGAACGACAAGGAGGACACCAATATCCTAAATGTATGGGATGCAGCAAAAGCAGTAATAAGAGGAAAATATATAGCAATAGAAGATCACATCAAGAAACAAGAAAGAACTCAAAGAAACAACCTAATCTCGAAGCTCAAAGATCTAGAAAAAGAACAACAAAAAAACCCCAAAACCAGTAGAAGAAAAGAAATAATATAAACCAAAGCAGAAATAAATGAAATTGAAACTAAAAAAACAATCCAAAAGATCAATGAAACAAGAGCTGGTTCTTTGAAAAATCAATAAAATAGACAAACCCTAACCAGGCTCACAAAGGAAAAGGGAGAAAGCACAAATAAACAGGATCATCAATGAAAGAGGAGAAATCACAACGGACACAGCAGAAATCAAAAGAATAATCAGTAACTACTATGAACAGTTATATGGAAACAAGTTTAACAATCTAGAGGAGATGGACAAATTCCTACAACTCTACAATCACCCAAAGCTAGATAAAGAAGAAATAGAACACCTAAACAGACCAATTACAAGCAGCGAAATTGAAATGGTAATCAAAAACCTCCCCAAAAACAAAAGCCCAGGACCTGATGGATTTACAAATGAATTCTACCAACATTCAGAGACGAATTAGTGCCTATCCTTCACAAACTCTTCCAAAAAATTGAGAAGGAAGGGACAATACCAAACACGTTCTATGAAGCCAACATTACACTAATACCAAAACCAAACAAGGACAACACAAAAAAAGGAAAACTACAGGCCAATCTCCCTGATGCAAAATTCCTCAATAAAATTTTAGCTATCAGAATCCAACAATGTATCCATAAGATAATCACCACGACCAAGTACGATTCATTCCAGGGACACAAGGATGGTTTAACATCCGAAAATCAATCAACGTTATCCAACACATCAACAAAAAGAAATATAAAAACCATATGATAATATCAATAGATGCTGAGAAAGCTTTCGACAAAGTGCAACACCCATTCATGATAAAAGCCCTTGAAATTCTTGGGATACAAGGAACATACCTCAACATCATAAAGGCCATCTATGACAAGCCAACAGCCAGTATCATTCTCAATGGTGAAAAGCTGAAAGCAATTCCATTAAGATCTGGAACAAGACAAGGATGTCCACTCTCACCACTGCTTTTCAATATAATACTGGAAGTCCTAGCCAGAGCAATAAGACAAGAGAAAGACATCCAAGGAATCCAAATAGGAAAAGAAGAAGTCAAACTATCACTATTTGCAGATGATATGATAATATACATAGAGAACCCCAAAAACTCCACAGAAAAACTAATTCAACTCATCAATCAGTTCAGTAAAGTGGCAGGATACAAAATGAACACGCAAAAGTCAGTAGCCTCCCTATACACAAACAATAAATCTGAAGAAGAAGAAATAAAAAAAAATCCCTTTTATTATCAAAACAAAAAAAAATCAAATATTGGGAATAAATCTAACAAAAGAGGTAAAGGACCTATACAAAGAAAACTATAACACACTGTTAAAAGAAATAGAAGAAGACACAAAGAAATGGAAAGACATCCCTGCTCATGGATTGGAAGAATAAACATTACTAAAATGGCCATCCTTCCAAAAGCAATATACAGATTCAATGCTATTCCAATCAAAATTTCAATGTCATTCTTCAAAGAAATAGAACAATTATTGATGAAATTCATATGGAATCACAAAAAACCCCGAATAGCCAAAGCTCTCCTGAAAAAAAAAGAAGGGAGGCATCACACTCCCAGACTTCAAACTATACTACAAAGCCATAATCATCAAAACTGCATGGTATTGGAACAAGAACAGACATACAGACCAATGGAATCGAATAGAAAATCCAGAAATAAACCCACAGATTTATGGTCAACTAATCTTTGACAAAGGAGCAAAGACTATGCATTGGAGCAAAGAAAGTTTGTTCAATAAATGGTGCTGGGAAAACTGGGTCGCTACATGCAAAAGAATGAAGCTTGACCACTACCTCACACCATACACAAAAATCAACTCAAAATGGATTAAAGAACTAGACATAAGACCTGAAACCATAAAATATATAGAAGGAAATATAGGCGAAACACTACGTGATTTGCACATCAAAGACATCTTTACAGACACATCACCCAAAGCAGTGATAGTGAAGGCAAAGATAAACAGCTGGGACTACATCAAATTAAAGAGCTCCTGCACAGCAAAAGAGACAATAACAAAAACAAAGAGAAACCCCACCAACTGGGAGAACATTTTTGCACCCAACACTAATGATAAAGGACTGATCACAAAAATCTGCAAAGAGCTGATGAGACTCAACAACAACAAAGAAAATAATCCAGTCAAAAAATGGGCAGAAGAGCTAAAAAGAAACTTCTCTGAAGAGGAAATGCAAATGGCCAACAGGCATATGAAAAAATGTTCCACATCACTTGTCATCAGGGAAATGCAAATCAAAACTACCATGAGATACCATCTTACACCAGTGAGAATGGCACATATTAAAAAAACTAGCAACAACAAATGTTGGCGAGGGTGTGGAGAAAAAGGAACTCTTCTGCACTGCTGGTGGGAGTGCAAACTGGTCCAACCACTATGGAAAGCTGTGTGGAGATTTCTGGACCTACTAAACATAGTACTTCCATATGATCCAGCAATTCCACTCCTAGGTATTTACCCAAAAGACACAGAAACATCAAGTCCAAAGAGCACCTGCACCCCTATGTTTACAGCAGCACTGTTTACAATAGCTAAGCTTTGGAAACAGCCCAAATGCCCAAAAATAGATGACTGGATCAAGAAGATGTGGTACATATATACCATGGAATATTACTCAGCATTCAAAAAAGATAAACACATGCAATTTGCAGCAACATGGATGGCGCTGGAAGGGATCATGCTCAGCGAAATAAGCCAAAAAGAAAAAGAAAATACCAGATGGTCTCACTCATAACAGGAATCTAGAAAACTTAAATAAGGGACCAGGAAAATGAATAACTTTAAGAAAGTGAAAATCAAAATCAACAAAAAACTATGAACCAGAGACACTTTTAGGGGGGCGGGGGCGGAGGGGAGGGATTGGGGTCAGAATGGGGGGGCTGCAATTGTATGGGGAATATAACAATAAAATTTATTATTTAAAAAAAAAAAAGAAAGTCAAGTTTGAATTAGCTGTCATAAAGAAAATAAAATTAAGAGAAAAATAAGAAAAAGTTAAAAGTCCTAACATAACATTTTTAAGTGACATATTGAAATGGAACAGAAGGAAGTGATTCCAAAAAGAAAAGTCAGCAAACTGTCTGCTTAAGTATTCATTACTTAAGCATTAAGTAATGTACTAGGTGATAAACCCTCAGATGAGTAATAGATACATAACAGAAAATAAAACTGGGAAAAAATATTAACTGGTTTCTAAGTCATCTACTCCTCAGTTTTCAAAGTTTGTGAAACAGTACTAAGTATCTTTTAGTATTTACACTCAGAGGTAGACAAAGAAATTTGACTCTATATTTAGTATAAGTTTATAATGGGTTCAGTGAATACAAATGGGGAAAGAACTCATTTGGTTATTTTTAATGTACAAAGAAGTTTAAAATCTCGGGAAAATAGTACTTGTAAAAAAATCACTAAAACTTTAAAAAACATGATGTGTAAAACTCTTTAGGGGTATACACATTTTTTTAAAGTCATTAATTACTTCGAATTCTCCAAATTCTGGAGACAAGATACTGTGAAGAATGAGACTGTCTCTCACAGGCCAATGGTCACTGCTAAGAGAGCACTTGACTTCTCAAGTACAAACAAACTGCAGTGATACGGAGCGCTCTTCCTCAAAGAAAAAATCCATCAAAGTGAATATACGGAAATGGTGCTGATTCCAAGGAATATGTACTTGAATCATAATATATGCAAGCACAAAATACCAAATAACTAAATCAAAATGATAATATATATAGGGGCCTTACTTTGAGAAAGTCAAGCCTTTAATTAGCTATCATAAAAAAAATAAAACTTGAGAGAAAAATAAGGAAAAGTTTAAAGTCCTGACAAAGTTTAATGTGACATTCTTAAGATTGAAACAGGACAGAAGGCAGTGATTCCCAAAAGAATTCAGCAAATTGTCAGTTTAAGTATACAGTACATACCCATACTATATGGTAAATGGTCGGATGAGGAAGTTTTTTCACTTGTGTGTTCCTTATCTTGTATTTTGCACCCAGAAGAGCACTGAAAATCTTTGATAAAATGGTAAGCTTAAGACTGTGATTAGTTTTAACAGATTACTTCATAACGATCAGTTACTCTAATTCTATATAGGCAAGAAAATGATATTGACTAAACAGTCCGACTAAATGTGAGGTTAAAATATCAAGTGTCAGAGGAAAAAATGAAATTTTTAAATAAATCAACTCACTATACATTATTTTTATTTTTTTTAAATTACTCCCATAGAGTTGTTATTATTATTCTTTTTTTTAAGGTTTTTTTTTTTTATTTATACAAGAACTGGGGTACAGTCAGAGGCACAGGAGGGCGAGAAAATTCACCAGAGACAGAGCAAGGACAGAACAGGCAGACAGACCAAAGACTCTGCTGAGGGAAGCAGCAGGTGGAACAGGAGAGGTCTGCAGCACCAGGTGGGTTTCTCCCTGGCCGGCTGGGAATTGAACCAGCTCTGCAGAGGCTACGGACAGCTTCAGGGCGTGGCACTCAACCCGCTGTGCAACCAGGGAGGCCCACTATACATTATTTTTAAAAGTTTGTATAACAGTAATCAACATATATAAAACAGGAACTATAAACTGGGAGAAAAAAGATAATATTAACTGGTACCTAAGCCATCAACTAAAGATTTCAAAGCTAGCAAAACAGTACTAAGAATTTTGTTTAGTGTTTGCATTCAGAGCTAAACAAAGAAATTTGAATATATATTCAATATAAGTTTATAATGGTTACAGTGAGCCATTTTTTAAAGTACAAAAAGAAAGTTCAAAATCTTGGAGAAAAATAGTACTGCTTTAAAAAACTCAAAAACACTGTGAAAACATGAAGCGTATGACTCTTTAAGGGTATGAACATACTTTTCTAAAGCCAATGAAGGTTGTTTCATGATTGAAAATCTTACTTCCAACTCTGCTATCATCCACCATCATTCAGCCAAAGTCAAAGTCTACTTTTAAAAATTTAATGACATCAACTCTAAAGTATCCTAATGTCCACAATTACAATAAATATAACTAATGTTCCAATTCAACAATCCATTCCAGTGTTTACATTCTGGATCTGATTTTTTTTATTTAAATATTTTATTTTATATAATTCTTACATCTTTTTTCATCTTTGCACAATGTATGCATTTTCATTTTGGTTATGATCCACATACAATTGCACCTCCCCCCTTATTTTGACTCTAGTCCTTCCTTTCCCCGGCCCCGCCCCCGTAGTGTGTCTCTGGTTTATAGTTGCTTGTTGATTTTGATTTTTACTTTGTATTGATTAGTCTTTTTCCTGGTCTCTTATTTAGGTTTTCTAAATTTCTGCTATGAGAAAAAGAAAAATACCGGATGGTCTCACTCATAGCTGGACCTGATTTTTAAATGAATATCTAGACCTCCAATTCTAAATGCTATTCTTTTTATGATAGTCAGTTCCCATCTCTTTTCCTTTTTGTCTTTCCAGACCCACGTAATACAGAACTAATTTTGGCAGGTCCTCCAGTAATCTTGCAGCATAGTGTTTATACACATCTACAAGTAGCTCTCTACACACACGCTCTATCACTCACTGCTCCATAATCTCCTCACCCAGCTTCTGAAGTCAGGTGACAAAAAGTCACAAAACTGTGCACGTACAGATTAATGCTGATAATATCCACTGTATACATTTCAGAATGAAAAAATAATTAAAATATTTCATATTTTCCAAAACTACTGCATCTCCTTGACTCCCTCAAAAAAAGCCCTCATCTGTTACTTCACCCAGAATTAGTCGAGATCAAGCACAAGTGACCCTGACCTATATGCTTCTCTTCCTGTAAATAAACAGGTCATCATTCACCTCTCTCAAAAAAAAAATTTCTTCCAACAGAACAAATCTGAAACTCCCACCCCTAGATTAGATTCACCTTCTGTTGCATCTTTAGAAATCATGATGTCCTGCTATCCTATTTCTCTCTGGATCCTCACCATTCCCCTCTTTTCTTCTCTTGCATATAATTATCTCAAGTAATCATTTAATCACATAGAAAATAAATCAATCATTTTCATTTTTTATTTAAGCATTAATATAGTATGTGTAATAGGAATATAATATCCAAATAAAGATTATCTCAATTTTCTTGTCATAGGAAAAATTCCTCCCAGAAAAATAATTGATTCAATTATAAATGTACTTCCTTTCCTCTTTGTTCTTACTGTTCCTCCTCCCCATCTGGATGTTTTAGTTCTAAGTCAACTTCAAGTGTTAGTTCTTAAGTTTGTATTTATCTGACTTTTTATCTCATTTCTCTATATTCCACAATTAGTGACACAATCCAGTATTTATCTTTCTCCTTCTGACTTATTTCACTTAGTATTATCCCTTCCAACTCCATCCATTTGGTGGACTAGGAGTTATTCAGTAGTAAGTGCATTACCATAGCCAATACCTGATGGGGGAATCTAATGAAAATACTGTTAAAATTTTTTAAATTATAATTTAAAAATTAAATTAAAATTTAAAAACCTATCTTCTATCAATATATACATATAAAGTATACTGAACATATTACCAAATATGCTTTATTATTATAGCTCTTATGCCATTTTGCATGGCAAATATTATCTAACAGCAAATTAATAAAATCATCACTATCAATATTAACAATCACACCATAGTGACAACTAATATTTTATAGAATTTAATGGTTTACAAAGGTTCAGCAGAGGATCTGTAGTTAAAGTACCTCATTTTTCATACTGGCTCACAGCACCCACAAGAAATGTGTGTACCTGATACTCACACATATATCCTAAGACCACACTTCTCAACAGGAGCAAAAAACATAAAATCCCCAGCCTTACTGCAATGCTCTGCAATGGAAATTCTGTAAAAATCAAAATAAAAAAATTAGTAAGCACTCGGCAGAGCAAAGCCCTCAGAACTAAAACAGGGTGGAAATTTATTCTTCAGGTTAAAATTAATATTACTATTTCCTGTGATCACAAATCTCATCAAATATTACACTTAAATAAATAATCCTCAATATAACAAACCAGATATATAATATCAAATATGTTTAAACACACTCATCATGATTTCATCTTTTCTGATTTGATATTATATTTCCAGAAATCAGGAAAATTCCATACCTCTCTTTTCCTGATTTGGACCTCTTTTGTCCTCTGTGTTTTTGAATTGGGCCATTTCAGCTTCACATGTGATGATCTCTCCTCACTCATTCCTAAGGGTTTCTGCAAAAAGCGCAGGAGAAATTTTCTATATGTTTCCTATAGCATAATTAATGACATTTTGAAAATGGAAACATTCATCCTGAAGTAATATAGAGACCTAAGGGAATGAAAGCATGATCATCTGAAATAAATGAGTTAAAGTAACCTTAGCGGAGACTCTCAGAAATTTTATATATATATATATTTTATATATATATATTTTATATATATATATATATATATATAAATGTACAGAGATAAAAATATTTAAAAGAAAATGTAGACAAATATGCAATATATAAATATATTTAGTTCAGATATATTTTTATTTGTATTTAACCAAAAATATGATCTACACCAAGATTACTTTTATATAAATAGCAATTTCACAACAAACATATAATAAATTCTCTCCCCTAGAAATATAAATAGATAATGATAAGTGTGAAGAAAAGATGTTTCCAAAATATGTTTTTGGTAACTTTGTAATAAGGACCAGGTAACTGTTATTCTTAAATAGATTCTTGAATCTTGAGTTCTTAAAATATATTTCTAATGTACCATTTAGTTAACTTACAAATCAAGAAAGTTTGATTTTTTTTTGCATTTTTTTCTTTTATATATTTTTTACATCATTTTTCATTTTTGTACAATGTATGTATGCATTTTCATCTTGGTTGACTTTAACAACCATTAAATAATGAAAAGATGTAAAAATAAATTTGTTTTTCAGTAAGTATCCCCTCCACCACATTTTAAGTCATATATTTGCCAGCTAATTGATTGTAATTTAGGTTTTTTAATTGAATATTTATATGCCTAATACAAGAAAACAAATTTGTAAATATAAAATTGGATTTGTTATCATAACTATATTATGAAAATACTTGAACTTTTTTATTACACTTAACTTTAGAATGATATTTAGTTTTGGATTATTTATGGCTAATCTGTAGGCAGCCCTTATAGATAAGAAAAAGAAATACAGATTTACACTGTCTAAAGGAGAATTAATATATTCACCAAAACATAACATCAGAGTATTAAAAGCTCAGTTTCTGCATAGCAAATATTTTTACCAACATTCATTCTGATCCTTTCCTCTACCTATAGAATAAAGTTAACATGCAAAATAAATTAACCTGGATCCCAAGATCAATTCTTTCCACCTACAATCAAAATCCCTCCCAATTTTCTACAGAACTTCCCTAGAGCACATTCCATTTGGTCAGCAGCCTGACAGCAGGGCTGGGGACACGCACCCACCCTGGCTGACCATACCTGTGTGTTTGCCTTGGGGTTTCACCAGCTGGAGGATGAGCTAGGACAGAAACATGGCCAGATGTGCTGGCTCTGCTGCCTTGCTCCTCTGCTCTGAGGTGAGGAGGCCTTTGCTGTGTGACTGGCCGCAGAGATTGTATCAGAGAAAGAGCCAGTGACCAGATGACACTCAACATTCCCACACAGAAAGTTTCCACTGCTGACTGTATCTCATTACTCCAAGCTGTGTCAGTAAGAGTATAATGAATAACTATAAGAAAGTGAAAATCAGAATCAACAAAAAACTATGAAACAGAGACACTTTTTGGGGGGGGGGGGGGGAGGGGAGTGATTGGATCAGAAAGGGGGGTTGCAATTGTATGGGGAATATAAAAATAAAATTTATTATTTAAAAAAAAAAGAGTTTAGAGAACTAAAATGCTAAAATATTTTCATGAGCTTTAACACTGTTCCCAAAAAGCTTGAAAAATAAAAGGCCATGGAAGAATTCATGAGATTAGGAAACGGTTGACAAAAAAATTTTAAATGTAGAAAAATAATTTGGAAATACCCATAATCTACTTTGCATGATTCATGATTTTTTTCTATTTCTCAAATAAAGGTAAACTCCCAATTGTTTTATAAATATGGTAACATATATATATATTACATTATATAGATGCACATGAAAATAGGTAAGTTTCAAAATGTACATAAGTTTTGGCCCAGATATTTACCAAACACCCAAGGACACTCAGATTGCTTCATAAATTAGAGTTTACATGAATACATATAATATTGGGTGACATATATTAGCAGATTCTACTTCTTTCTTGTGCTTCCTTTAAATTGTCTGAGAAACAGATTTACTCATTAAATAATAAAAGCTAAAATTGAGAAAAAGATGTTTAAAATAATGTGTGGACTTAAGTATAGTCATTTCAAATCATCAAAATCAAAATCATCTCTAGCAAAATTTGTAAGGAATACTATCACAGCACAATTTAACAATTACATGTTTAACTCAATGAGAAGTTCTATGTCCTAATTGATCCTAGAAGTCATACAGGAACAAAAGCAGGTTTTCTTTTCTCATATCAACCACACTGATCTGCACACCTAAAGACCTCAGTGTTCAGATACTTTGAAATTCTTCTAGAAGCATGCAATAATGACGATTGAAATCCACCTCTATGGCAGACACCACTGAAAGTCTGTTTCAAAGCATGTTTCCATAGTTCAAGATTCCTTCCCCATCACTACCAAAGCAAAAAAGGTCTCATCCCCTCTAAATAAAAATAGCACATTTGAGATTCGTTAGCATTTTTTTTTGGTGGGTTTGCCTTTGGCTTATTCTGTTTCTTGGTGAGAATCTAGCTGATTGCTTTCAGGCAGTTTCTGACATAAATGAAGATAATTAGGAAAGTGTTCTACAAGCTATCCAGACAAGTTTTTCTCATAGAGGCTCTTTTAAGGAAGACTATGAACCAAGGTCTTTAAAATCACAGGTGTGAAAACTGCTGGGCTGCTGTACTTCTGTGCCCTCAATGTCAGATTCCCCAATTCCAAAATATTTCAAAGAACACTGACATAAAACTAATTATTGCTACAAAGTAGTATGCACTTCATTAATAAAATATAATGAAGACAGTAAGCTGACCTTGACCATGTGCTCTGGAGGGTGAGCGGGGTGATCTCTAAGCTCTCAGAGCAGTGTTCACCCAGGGGTGGGGATTGAAGGGCTGGCTGCAGTTGGTTCCTCCTCTTGCTATGAAGATGTAGGGAGTGAGGCCACTGGCTGTGGAAGACCCAATCTCGTCAGCAGAATGATCAACCTCCCTGAGAATGGAGCCTGTTCAGGAGAGAAGGTTTTAGGATCAGAATCTGTTAGTTGTTATTTATAAGAAGTTTTATGTATTAGGATCCAACTGGAAAATTGATTCTAATATTAGCATATATTTAGAGTAATGTGTTGCCTCTGCTCTTATTACAAGCTGTATAGACATATCTATCATAATTAAAAAACACAATAGGTTCTGGAAGATCTAGTGAACTATACACCTTTGAATGTTTTCATAACAGTATCTACAAGTAAATATAAAAAGTGTTACTTTCAGAATATGGATATATCACCTCTCCGTTTGTGAATATTTTCTTTTAATTTACGATTTTGAGTATATAGGGCTATTATTAATTGGTTGATTATATAACCTATTTCCTCCAAACTCTTTTCTGTCCATAGGATACTCACACACCTTTGTACCAAAAATATGTATTTTTAGGGCTTCTTATAATGTTTCCTATTGTTCTTCTGTATTTCAATTCTATTTATCCTTTAAGGTCCCACTAAAACAGCATTCATAATATTTTGAAATAAATTTCAAAACAAAAGTCCAATAGAAAAACTGGTTCTCAATGTTTATTTTTATAACATATTGTTTCTGTATTAGTTGAACTATTTTTTTTAATTGGAAAAAGTTGAGTGTGGAGAAATCATGAGTCTAAAATTGTTGGTTGTGCTAAAATGGAAGTAATGGAAACAAACGCTTTAACTGGAAAATAGGCATTTGTGAGAACAGGAATAGAAGTAATGAAGGTGAATTTTGCTTTTTTCTTGTCCTAGAATATGTCCATGTGTAAGATTTGTTAAATAACTAACATATTGATATATTAAATATCAAATTTTTAATAAATTATTTTTTCTTACCTCATTGTTGTCTCCATGATTCTCCTGTCACCTTATCACTGGTGAACTGTATCCATTTCCCTTGGGTTCATTCCTCTCCTGTTCTTTGTTTGTTTGGTTTTATAATGAGACTTGATTAGCAACCAGGGTATCTGGTTCCAGGCTCTCTGGTCTTCATGGTGTACTATCACTAATCTTTAATAAAAATAAATAAACAAGCAAATGAAATTATTTGGGATTGTTTTTGTTACAGTTTTGCCTTAATAACAAAAGATTTAGGCCTTGATTTACCTTTTCCAGTCACTTCCTCTATTGGCATTTTTCTCACCAAGCTTCTGAAGGAAAGGAGGAACTTGCACTGAGTAAATATGGCAGCAGAAACAGAGCTAAATTTTTTTAAAAGGTTGTTTCTTCTCATATTTTGCATTTTTACTGGCTTAATCATCAACCCTATATCAAACAGAAAAATATGAAATAATACTTGGTTATGTTTTATTTGGAAGATATCAAAATAGATTCCTTTGTGCTCTAGTAATCTATTTTATCATTGAGGTAATTTGATTTGCAATACTGTACCTTTCATATTTTTTAATATTTATTTACATATATCATTACAATGTATCACATGTACCAGTTTTCATACCATTGTTCATTTTTACACAAGTTTGCTTTCTCCTCTCAGGTGTAGTGCTGGTAAAATTCCCACCACCAATTCACCTGTGAACCATCACCATAGCTCCCTGTGCTCTTCCCTCCCTTCTTTTATCATTCCCCCTTCTTCTCCCCTGCAGAATGTCTCTGATATATGGTTGCCTTCTAGTTTTGTGGGGGTTTTTTAATTTTTTTATTATTTTCTACTGATCTGTTATTTGGTTCCCTTATATTCCTCCTATAAGTGAAACCATACAATATTTTTCTTTTTCCTTCTGAAACTTATTTCACTCAGCATAATCCCTTCTAGCTCCATTCATGTAGCTACAAAATGGCATGAGTTTATCTTTTTTGATTGTTGAATAGTATTCCATTGTGTATATATACCACATCTTCTTGATCCCCCTTCTGGGGGTTGTTGTGTCCTTTGGGGAGATACCTAGGAGTGGAATTGCAGGGTCATATGGTAGCACCATTTTTTTTAAGATTTTATTTTATATAATTCTGTAGTATTACTATGGATTTAAGACAGAACAACCCCCATGTGGAGGGAGAATACATACCTCCACCACTACTGTGGTATGTACCCATCATTATGACTGGGCATTTCAGTTGTTTCCATAACGTGGCTGTTGTAAATAGTGCCCCAGTGAATACCGGTGTGCATATATCCCTTCCAATTTTTGCATTCTCTGAGTAGATACCTACAAGTGAAATTGCTGGATCACATGGTAGATGAATTTTATTTTTTGAGGAACTGCCATACTGTTTTCCATAGAGACTGCAGCAGCCTATAGTCTCCTAATAGTGTGTGAGGTTTCCTTTTTCTATACACTCTAATCAACATGTTTCACCAATATGTCTTTTTGATATAGACCAGTTACATAGGTGTGAGATGATATCTCTTGTGGTTATGATTTGCATTTCCCTGACAATAAATAATTTGAGCATTTTTTTCAAGTAGCTGTTGGCCATGAATGACTTCTTAGAAGTGTCTATTTACATCATTTTCCCAATTTTCATTGGATTAACGACCTGTTGGATGTCTGCATCCCATTTGTTAGGAAGGTTCTTCCTTTTAATGGAAGGTTTTGTGCTGTGTAGAGCCCTTTATTTTTTTTAAAGATTTATTTATTTATTTATACAAGCACTGGGTACAGTCAGAAGCACGGGAGGGTGAGAGAATTCACCAGAGCCAGAAAGGGGAACAGAACAGGCAGACTGACGAAATACACTGCTGAGGGGACCAGCAGGCGTGGCAGGAGAGGTCTGTCCTGCCATGTGGGACCCTTGCCCGTGGCTAGGGATCAAACCCTTGCCGTGCTGCAGAGGCTGTGGGTAACTTTGCAGCCCAGCGCTCAACTGCTATGCCACCAGGGAAGGCCCTGTATAGAACACTTAATATGATGTAGTCCCATTTGCTTATTTTTGGTTTTGTTCCCTTATCATTGGAGTCAAGTTCCCAAACATAACACTAGAGCTAATATTGTGGCATATAGTGACTATGTTTTCTTTTGTGTAGTTTATGGCTTTGGTCATATATCCAAATTGTTAATGCATTTTGAATTAATTTTCATGCATGGTTTGAGATAGTAGTCTACTTTCATTCTTTTGCATGTTGCTGTCCAGTTTTTTCACCAATTGTTGAAGAGACTCGTCTTCATTGGATATTCTCACATCCTTTATCGTAAGTTAAATGTCCATACATATATGGACTTATTCTGGGCTCTCAATTCCATTCTATTGATGGGTGCTAATTTTTATTCTAATACTATATACTGTCTTGATTACTATAGTTTGGTAGTAGTCTTATTTGAGAGCATAATACCTTCATTCTTCCTTTTCTCGAGGAATACTTTGGTTATTTAGGTTCTTTTGAGGTTCCATACAAATTCTAGTAATATCTGTTCTATTTACTTGAAGATGCCATTGGAAATTTCATAGGGGTTGCACTGAATCTGTAGATTACGTTGCAATGGTACTCAATAGAGTCATATTGTTGTGCAGGCATCACCATAGTCCATTTCCACAACTCCTTCTTGTAAACTAAAACTCTATACCATGTATATTTTTATTAATCTCTTTTTCAATATATTTGAGTCATTTATTCCACTTTTACTTCTAAACAATATTTGTGATAATCATTCAGTCACAATTTTGTTTTATTTTTAACTGAGGTAATACTAGGGTACCCACATCAGATATTACCACCATAGTGCACCTACCACCAACACCCCCATATCCCACACCATAGACCATTGTGCTTCTTTCTTTGTTCTTCTCCACCCCATTTCTTCCCCACTTGGTGTTTCAGTTCCTCAGTCAGCTGAAAAGGGATATTTTTTCAGTTTGTCTTTTATCTGACGATTGATTAAGTTACTTTATATTCCACATATTAGTGACACCATCCACTATTTCTCTTTCTCCTTCTTTATTTCATTAAGCATCATCCTTTCAAGTTATATCCATGTTGCAACAAATGGCATGAGTGTATCTATTCTGATCATTGAGTACTATTTCATTGTGTATATATACCACATCATCTTGATCCACTCATCAATTTGGGGGCACTTAGGTTGTATGTATAGTTTACCTATAGTGAATTGTGTTGCAATAAACATGGGAATTCAAGCTTCCTTTCAATTCATGTTTTTCAATTTGGGGGGTAAATGCCTAGGAGCAGATTTACTGTGCCAAATGACAGATCCATGCTTAATATTTTGAGACACTGCCATAACAGCTTTTCGTAAGGCATGGACCAGTTAGCATTGCCCCAGCAATGAGAAAGACCCCTTGGACATTGCCTCCAGGAAGAACTCTTCACCATGGTAACTATTATCAGTAAGTATGATGCTAATTGCTTACACCAGAGATGAGATTTACCTGGTTTTGAGTCTATAAATCAATGTAGTTTACAGGATGAACTATTTTGTGTTTGATTTTTCTCTCAAAATTGTTAGTGATATTAATCCACACACACATGTAAATAAAAGAAATACCATAATGACATGCTCAGTCCACCCCTTCTTACTGGTGAAAATTTTATTGCCTAACTCAAACAGATTGATAACACACTGTGGTGGTAACAATGGGAGGATCAGAAGCTCTTGAGGGTTGCATCAAGGTGAACAGTGTGCAGACTCAACAAGAGTAATTACCAAATAGGTATCAAAGTGTGAATGTATATTATTCATTTGACACAGAATATATATACATTTGACACAGAATTTATACCACTGGAGCTTTACCTTATAGAAAATGATACTGTAGTAAGTGCTATTCATTGGAGCATTTTTCTCTAATTGCAAAATTCTGGAAGAAATCTAAATAACGTTTGAAATAAAACTGGTAGAATAAATGTTAGCATATCCATTTGTGTACAACCCGCAGCTACCTATAAAAAGTAAGGCAGCTCCTTATGTACTGATGAAACAATATACTGATGAAACAATTTTCAACATGTCTTTTTAAATAAAATCTGGTTTACAAAGCCAGACACATCCTGCAGGGGAGGAGGAGAGGGAGGACTTGGTGGGAGGGAGGAAGGAGCACAGGGGACTGTGGTGATAGTGCACAGGGTAACTAGTGGAGGAAATTCTATGGGGACTGCACCTGGAGGGGAAAGAGGAGGCAGCATTGTTTAAAATGATGCAAAATATATATTAATTAATTAATTAAAAAATCTGAAGAAGCAGGGCTATGATTTATTATTTAGTAACATGTGCTTAAACAGGTAATGCATACATGGTAACACTTTCACAGATTATGTCTGGATTAGTATATAGAACACTAGGTATATATCTGCCCCCAGGTGGAAACTAGGTCGAGGACAAGAGGGATAAAGAGAATTCGTTTAAATTTTGTAAATGTATTAATGTAATGTAAATGTATTAATTACCTGACCAAAAATATTAATAAAATGTTTAAGGGAAAATAATTTTTATCAAAATGAAATTATCTCATGTTCTATGATTAATTAGTTCTTGAAATTTCAGAAAAGTGAATGTAGTTTGGGGAATAGTGATTTCATTATATATAAAATATCTTGTTCCTCCTTGATTAAGAGAACATTATCCAGGCCTCCCCTGGTGGCGCAGCGGTTGAGTGCTGGGTTGCGAAGCTGCCCGCAGCCTCTGCAGCACGGGTTCCATCCCCGGCCACCAGGCAAGGGTCCCACATGACGCGCAGACCTCTCCTGCCGCCCACTGCTCCCCTCAGCAGTGTATTCCGTCAGTCTGCCTGTTCTACTCCCCGCTCTGGCTCTGATGAATTCTCTCACCCTCCCGAGCTTCTGACTGTACCCAGTGCTTGTATAAATGAATAAATAAATCTTAAAAAAAAAAAAAGAGATCATTATCCTTCAAACTTCACTCATAGTTGAATAGCTTGAGTGAATATCAGATGTTTTGTTTTAAGTTTCGAAATAAAGAATGAAAATACTATGAGTATAGTAATTGTTTTAATTATCAAGAATGTCAAAATTCTTTTCACAAATGTAACGAAATTCAAAAGTACAAACAGCAGGAACAATATTTGTTAACTTGAGTAGTCCACATTTTCCATCACGTATGGGCAGTTGAAACTTCCTGCATCAGAGAGCAGATTTATTATAAAAAGTCATTTCTGAAGCAAAAATTTGATCAATACAAAATATTAGTTTGCAATTATTTCAATGGCTATAAAATCTGTGACAGATATAAAGCTCTAAGTTCATGAAATGTAATCACTGTTAAAAAAATAGGAACATAGCCAATGGCAATTAGAGGTGAGGAAGAAGTAGCCAAGATGGTATAGTATAGGAGGTTTACCTGGATTAGTGTGCACCCTTCAAAAATTAATGTGAAAATTATCAGATGGTTAAATAAAATAAATTCATTATCTAATACAAGGTAACAATATAAAAATATTTCCAGTTTCCTGTGAATCAGATTAATATGCACAAGAAAAATCTCCAATTTTAGCCTTACTTTGAGCAGAGAAGATACTTGCACATATTTAGAAAGAGAGAGTAATATTTTTCCCATGAAACCTACTGACTTGGAAACCACGGGATTAAAATTCTGTGATATTTATCAATGAGGTTAGGGGACATGGATTTTAAATTTTAGGACTAGGTAAGATACACAGGGAAAATTAATGTTCCTTCATATGTTAATGAAACTAATAGGTAGCAAGTAATGATTTCAAAAAATAAAACAGTAAGAAGTCAACAACCTTTTCAACTCTGCTATTTATTTCAGAAGTACTCCTTTTTCAGGTTTCTCATTATCCTACTTTCTCTTCCATGGTTCACCACCTATCTTCTTACCAACTTTTTTCATTCATGTTTCCATAGTATCCTAATACTCCCATTATCTTCACATTGTCTTAAATATCTGGGTGCCCAAGAGTTCAGAACTTACATTTCCTGATGATCACTTCCAGCCGTGTAGTAATAACACAGTCTACACACTGAGATGAAACCATTTGCATCCCACACAGACTCTCATTGAAACTTAATAATCATGTACCAAAATACCCAGGGGACAGACCCATAGAAATCTAAATGTTGAAAAGATAAACCAAACTGATCTAAAACCAAAATCCAGAAATTCCACATCAAAGTTCATGGCAACAACATTCCTACAATTTTTGGACTTAAAACCTATGTTCAAAACTCATTAAAAGTTTCTAATTATATATGAAAAAACACTAAGTTCTTACAGTGACCTGTGATGGCCTACAAGCTCTCACGCTATTACCTCTCTGACCCACTTCCCTCCTTGCTCACTTTGCTCCAGCATCTCAGTCATACCTTCCTCAAGCTATTAGATATGGTCCCCCTTC
Organism: Talpa occidentalis; assembly: GCF_014898055.3. Taxonomy (NCBI): domain Eukaryota; kingdom Metazoa; phylum Chordata; class Mammalia; order Eulipotyphla; family Talpidae; genus Talpa; species Talpa occidentalis. The sequence continues at coordinate 63,304,043 of NW_023601653.1, read as the reverse complement.
TGTGTCTTTATGTCTGATTTTCCTGCTAGGATGTTATTCATTTAATAGCCACACAGCATGTTCATCAAGTCTTTGTGCAAAGTCACTGCCTCAGTGTCCCTGATACTTCATTTAAAAAAGCTAAATCTCTTCATCTTCCATCCACACACAATAAGAGTACTTGTGATTTAGCAAGAAGAGCTACACATCACACAAACAGCACTGATTGATTTCTAATATGCTAGGTAGTTTACATGGCATTTTTGGTTTATCATCATTCATCCCCCAGAGTGATTACCACCCCTGCATTAGAATATAACATCCAGAATAGCAGGATGCATTTCATGCTTATTCATCCCTGTAGCTTCAGAGTGGTGTTGGCATGTAAGCATTCAGGAGAAATAATGTGAACTAGCCCATGGTATGCATTTTCACCCCATGCTACTTAGGTTTAACTATAATTAGAATTGTTTTCTTCTTTTTCACCAGCTTCCTGGACCATCAACTAACAAATATCTGTTAACTCTTACAGTGAAAGAAAACTACCATTTATTATGTGCAGTTGTATTAAACAATGGCATGAAAAATATTAATCATCACAATAGTGATTCAAGATCACTAAATGATTTCTTTAGAAATAGATCTTCTCCTAGTTCTTAAATGATTTCAAACAAACAGCTACTAATTTCATTTAGAGGAAGGGCTGATTTTTTTCTTTCACATTTATTTTTACCTTTTCTCTGACCACAACTGTCAACACAGCTAGTATCTTTGCACATGCAAGAGAAGGTAATAGAAGCAAAATGTTGTTTCACTGTGTTTGAAAGCACCCTCCATTAAACAACACAGGAAGAAAGAAGGTTCTTCAGGTCTGAGTGTGTGGGGCTCTGAGACTAGCATCTTGTTACCTATCTAGGAAATGTAATTAAATGGAATTAAAAATGTGCCCTAAGTCCCTAAGTATCTCATCTGTTCTTGACCTATAACTTATAAATCAGTTATTGAAAAACAAAGGGGAAGATATAAAATGAAAACTTACAATTTCTGAGAAGGTTTTAAGCTGTCCAGCCACCACCAGGTAGCTCCTTTTGCATATAATCCAATCCAATGATTATATTTTATTTTGGCTTGAATGAATTTCTGTGAGAAAATCGGAATCTATCATTATTGTCAATATTGATGACAACTCTTTACTACAAAAACTCTCTAATATACTGACACATTTATCTTCAAAACTCTTAAGGTAAATAGATCTGCCACTAATTTTTCTATCATGACCACAAGAAATAGAAATGGAAAGACCTCATGAATCAATCACTCAAGTCTTCATGACTGGATGAGAGCTAAGAAAGGGATATGATGACTTATATGCAGGAAGAAAGCTACAGTTGCAAGTTTTAAAAACAGGTTAAGTGATGTGTTGGCTATGTAAACTTAGGTAAATTTACCTCTTTGAGAATTTTCCTAACATATATAAGTTTGAAATTATACTGTAGTGAACATTTTGGGGACTAACATAATGCATGGAATCTGTCAAACAGCTTTAACAGAAAATCTGTTCATCATCTACAATCATTATTTGAATCGATATTCTGAATTCATTATAGATGTATTCCTATAGATTTAATGTAAAACAAATCTTCTTTCCTAAAAGCAATATATTTCTCACCTTTTCTCCTCTCTCCTTCATACATATACACACTACTCAAACAGTCTAATATTTTACCACTAAAATTAAATTGCCTAAAAGAAAAATTGTAATACTTTATCTTCTAATATCCAGGGGGGAAAGGCATGTTAAAAATACACCTGATCATTTCATGTCTCTGAAAATAGCTACAATTAAATATCCATTAATACATTTATTCACATTTCTTTGGTAGATGTTAAGAGTAAGCATGAATGTATGAGCCAATCTATGTTTTCAAATGTAACTGATTTGAAGTCACTGCTTTAACTGCACTCTCTGACTTTGTAAAGTAGAAAAAGAATGAAAACCCTAAGCTATTAGTGCAATGTTCTGTCTTAACAGTCAGTGAGGGGTTTATATAGCATCTCAGTATTCCAGTTTTAGATTCTAACAGCAAAGTTATCATCAAATGAAGTTGAGAGTGTGCAGCCTAGCTTTGCCTTAATGAAGAGTAGAAGTTTCAAGAAATTTCAAAGAAGCTAGAATAGAAATATAGAGTTGACAGTTAATAAGGAGTTTCATTGAACTCTGAAGTCTAGAAACTTCAATAGCAACAATAAAACTAGACAAGAGAATTGGAACTTAGAAGGAAAAATATTAATTATAAATAAGAATAATAACTTGATGGAGAATAATATCAATTATTTAGGAATTAATTGCTAAATGAAGTACAAATGATAGAATTGCATATGAATTTTTATATTTCTTTGACTCCATATTCTCTTACTTTGTTCATTCATTTTTTATAGTAAAAAATCATCTATAATATTTTGATAAAGTAAGATTTTTTTTTCTAAAATCTAAAGTAAGAATTTTATAAACAAGAGAGCATAGGATTTTTAGCTACTCTTAAGACACAAACAGAAATAAGATTCCTGGGCCTCCCCTGGTGGTGCAGTGGTTGAGCGCTGGGCTGCAAAGCTGCCTGCAGCCTCTGCAGCACTGATGCAATCCCCCGCCGCTGCTGAGGGTCCCACATGGTTCGACAGACCTCTCCTGCCATGCCTGCTGCTCCCCTCAGCAGTGTATTTTGTCAGTCTGCCTGTTCTGTTCCCCACTCCGGCTCTGATGAATTCTCTCACCCTCCCGTGCTTCTGATTGTACCCAGTGTTTGTATAAATAAATAAATAAATCTTAAAAAAAAATTATCTTTGACAAAAAAACAGAAGAAAATCTACAGAGTATGTTAGGTGTCCACTTTATATTCCCAAACCTTACAACTAACTGCAAATAGATCAGGAATCATCTTCTAGAAAAGAGAAGCTTCCTCTGTCATTTTGGATAATGAGAAAAGCAAAATTCACTTCTGAAGAAATCATTCCAATTACATTCACTTTCCTAATTTTTCATCCTTTTTTTTCTTAGTGATGAAAGTGATGGCTCATCTTCCCTTAGAAGTGTGATCCCTGCCAAATATGGATGGTGGAAGAACAGAACTTAGTACAAGTTCACAAGCTCTTCCAGCTCTCATTCTACATGGGTCCCTTTTTTGCAGGTAAATCTGCACTAGAATGTTCTAGAGGCAAACCAATCACTCAAATAATATTGGAAAAAAAGTCTAACTAATTATCTAATTCAAAACAAAAGTTCTCATAAAGCATTTAATCAGACTGAATAAAATAAACATACCTGCTCCCCTTCATCATCTATCTTAATGAGACTAGCACCACGGCCTTCACATGACTTCTTACTCTCATCCCATGTTTTCACTTCTTTGGAAAAATAATAACACATTTTTCCACAGCAGGACCATTTTCCAGAACATGTATCACATCCTGTGTTTTGAAAACAAAAACCATCACCTTTAAACCCCATGACCAGTTAGAGATTGTCTTTATATATATTTCATTGCTTACTATAGTCTGAATGACCAGAGAATAAATGATTTCCTTGTATTCCAAAATCTACAAGTTAAGCATAGGTCTTCTCCAAATTCTGGAGTTTAGAATACTGCGGATTCTAAGACTGTTTCTGACAGACCGATGGTCATTGTTAAGAGAGCACTGGAAAATCTTGACTTCTCGAGTACAAATAAACTGCAGTGATATGGAGCATTTCTCCCTCAAGGGAAAAAATGGATCAAGTGAATATATGGGAATGGTGCTTACTCCAAGGAATCTGTACTTGAGATCATATGTCTACTAACAAAAATTACTCAAATAACTAAATCAAAATAATAATAGAGGCTTCTTACTTTAAGAAAGTCAAGTTTGAATTAGCTGTCATAAAGAAAATAAAATTAAGAGAAAAATAAGAAAAAATTAGAAGTCCTAACAAATTTTAACATAATGTTTTTAAGTGACATATTGAAATGGAACAGAAAGTAGTGATTCCAAAAAGAAAAGTCAGCACACTGTCAGCTTAAGTATTCAATACATACCTGTAGTAGGTGATAAACCCTCAGATGAGGAAGAATTTTCTTTGTTTGTGTGTTTCTTATCTAGCAAAGTAGATAAGTAAATAATGTTGGTTAACTACATTTGGATTAAATATAAGCTTAAAATATTATTAAGAACAATAGTCAATTTTAATAAATCTTTTTTTTTTTTTAAGATTTATTTATACAAGCACTGGGTACAGTCAGAAGCGTGGAAGGGTGAGAGAATTCACCAGAGCCAGAGCAGAGAGCAGAACAGGCAGACTGATGAAATACACTGCTGAGGGGAGCAGTGGGCATGGCAGGAGAGGTCTGCACACCATGTGGGACCCTCGCCCACTGGCCAGGGATTGAACCGGTGCTGCAGAGGCTGCGGGCAGGTTCTCAGTCCAGCACTCAACCGCTGTACCACCGGGGAGGCCCAAAAAATCAATTTTTAAATTAAACAATAACTTGTTATACATTTTTTAAACTATATAAAACAGTAAGTTATATATACATAACAGAAAATAAAACTGGGGAAAAATATTAACTGGTTTCTAAGTCATCTATTCATCAGTTTTCAAAGTTTGTGAAACAGTGCTAAGTATCTTTTAGTATTTACATTCAGAGCTAGACAAGGAAATTTGACTCTATGTTTAGTATAAGTTTATAATGGGTTCAGTGAATATAAATGGGGAAAGAAGTTTAAAATCTCACAAAAATAGCACTTGTAAAAAAATCACTAAAACTTTAAAAAAAACATGATGTGTGTGACTATCCTGGGGTATAGACATTTTTTTTTTTTAAGTCAATGATTACTTCGAATTCTGCTAACTCACCTATTCAATGCCTACTTGTAAATATTTAACAAGATCAATTGTGCAGTTTCTTAATCTCCTTAATTACAATAAGTATACTAATGCTCCAATTCAACAATCCATTCCAATGTTCATATTCTGGACCTGATTTAAAAAGACACATCAAAACCCAGTCCTAAATACTATCACATCTTGTAATTACTCTGTTCCCAACTCCTTTCCTTTCTTGTCTACCCAGGGCCACATAGCAGAGAACTAATTTTGGGAGGATGTCCAACAATCTTGCAGCTGTCTTTATGCACATCTAAAAGTAGCTAACTCCCACACACTCTATCACTCACCTCTCCCTCATCTCCTCACTAGCTTCTGAAAGATGACAAAAATTCAAAAAACTACATAGATGCAGATTAATGCTGATCAAGATTTATGGTTTTAATACTCCTCAATCTCCACGGTATACTTTTCAAAACTGAACAACTATTTCAAATATTTAACCTTATCTAAAATTATCTACTGCATCTCCTTGAACTCTTCTCAGAAGAAGGTGTCATCTGCTACTTCATACAGAATTAGTCAACATCAAGCATAAGTGATCCTGACCTATTTGCTTCTCCTCCTAAAAATATACAGGTATTTATTCATCTCTCTCAGAAATAAAATTTTCTTCCTACTAAACAAGTCTGGAACTCTAACTCATAGACTAGATGTCATCTTCTATCGCATCTTTAGAAAGCATGATGTCCTACTATTCCATTTCTCTCTGAATCATCATTTCCTTCTTCTCTCCTCTTGCACATGATTATCTAAAGACACCTTTTCACAAAAATCCTTGTTCTTTCTTTTTCATGTCCTTCATAAAAGGTGTTGCGGTTATTTTTATTATTATTATTAGATATTGGGTGCCAGTATAAAATTATTTATAATGTGCTTTACTCCATGTGACTTGTCAAGTTGTTCGCTCATATAAATCTGCAAACAGTTCCATATAAACAACTCATATAAATCTGCAAACATTTTTAGGGCAAATCTAATATCTCTTAACATGATATAAAAGGTTTTCATGAGGTTGCATACTTAGTCAAACCTATTTCTTAGGTTTGGAAATATATCCCTAAATAAAAAAAAAAAAGTTCTAATGTATATGTAAACCACATTGTACATATTAGTAAAATTTTTATCAATTTTAAAGTTGTCACACCATTTTGTGTGGCCAAAAAAAAAACTAATAGCAAATTAATAAAATCATTACTCTTGTCAATATTATCACACATACCATCATGGTTACTAACATTTCTATAGGACTTTGTCATTAACAAAGGTTCAGCAAAGGATCAGTAGTTTAATTATCTCATTTCTTCATCCTGGCCCATTGTTCCCAGAAGAAATGTATGTTCCTGATACTCACACATAATTCCTAAGCTTGAGGTTGCGAGCAGGAGTAAAAAACATAAAATTCCCAGACTTATTGCAATGATACGCCATGAAAATTCTGTGCAAAAGTAAAAGCAAAAAAAAAAAAAAAGTAAGTGCTGTGCAGAGCAGAGTCCTCAGAATTAATATAAAATGGAAATTTCTTCTGGTGTTTCAAGTTAATATCACTATTTCCTGTGATATTACTCTTCAAATACTATATTTGAAGTACTATACCTGAAGTACTATACTATACTATATTTGAAATACTATACCTCTTCAAATACTATATTTAAATTTAATCCTTAATATAAACAATCAGATATATAATATCTAGATACAATTGTGATTTCATGTTTTCTTACTTGATATTACCCTGAAGAAATCAAGAAAGCAGAAAAGCAACTACCTCTCCTTTTTTGAGCTGTATATCCTCTGTCGTGTTTCTTTGACCTGGGCAATTTGAGCTCCACATATGTCACTCTCTCTTCACTCATTTCTGAGAGTTTCTAGCAAAGTGCACAGCAGGAATTTTCTGCAATGTTTCATATGGTATAGTTAAAAACATTAAAAAATGGAAACATTCATCCTGAAGTAATATAGACAGCTGAGGGAATGAAAGCATGATCATCTGAAATAAGTAAGTTAAAGTACTTTATCTGGGACTCTCAGAAATAGATACATATATATGTATATAGATAAAAATATTAAAAGAAACTGTATACAGATATGCAATAAATATATTTAGTTCAGACCTATTTTTATTTATATTTAAGCAAAAATGTCATCTTCACTTATATTAGTCTTATATAAATAGCAATTCCACAAAAATCATAATAAATTCCCTCCCCTGGAAATATAATAAATAGTGATAAGGGAGAAAAAAAGATATTTCTAAAATATCTTTTTGGTTACTTTGTAGTAAGGCCCAGATAACTGTTATTCTTAAATAGATCTGAATCTTGAGTTCATAAAATATATTTATGATGTGCTTTAATTACCTTGCAAATTGAGGAAAGTTGATTTTTAACAACCATGAAGCAATGATAAAATGTAAAAATATACTTCCATTTGTTTTTCAGTAAGTATTCTCTCCACCACAGTGTTTTAAAGGAATATATTTCCCAGCTAACTGTTTGTTAGCTTTTTAATTGGATATCTATATGCCGAAATAACAAGAAAACAAATTCATAAATATAAAACTGGATTGTTTTGATAGTCACATTATCAAAATACTTGAACTTTTCTATTTCAATTAACTTTAGGGTGATATTTAATTTGGATAATTTATGGCTAATCAGTAGGCAGCACCCATAGAAATAAGAGAAAGAAATAAAGATTTATACTGTCTAAAAAGAATTAAAAACTCACCAAAACATAACATTTGAGGATTTTAAAAAATCAGTTTCCATATAGCAAATATTTTGACCCACTATCATTCTGATGCATTTCTCTCCCGCCTATAAAGTTAACATTCAATATAAATTAACATGGATCCCAAGGTCAATTATTTTCAACTACAATCCAAATCCCTCCCAACTTTCTACAGAACTTCCCAAGAGCACATTCTATTTGGTCTCTCCCTGCCCAGCAGCCTGACAGCAGTGCTGGGGTCACACACCCACACTGGCTGATCATACCTGTGTGTTTGCCTTGGGGTTTCACCAGCTGGAAGACTATCTTGGGTAGGAACTCAGCGAGGATGTGCTGCCTCTGCTGGCCTTGCCCTCTGCTCTGAGATGAGGAGGCCCTTGATGTGTGACTGGCCTCAGAGCCTATGTCAGAAAGAAAGAGAGCCAATGACACCACATTCAACATTCCCACACAGAAAGTTTCCACTGCTGACTGTATCTCACTTACCCCACACTGTGTCAGTAAAAGTATAGAGAGCTAGAATGCTACATGTTATGGACAATGGATCAATCCAAACCTGAGTTTTAACCTTACATAAGTTTGGGGGGAAACGGTCATCTCAGAAACTCATATTAGTAGATGGTTTATAACAAAATTTTTAAAATATTAAAAAAAAATTAAACATCCATATTCTGCCTGGCATGATTTATGCATTTTTTTCTTTGTTATACAATGAAAGTAAATCCCCAGTTTTAAATATACAGATACATATATGTTTATGGTAAAATACTAATTATCAAAATGCACAAAATTGGCTATATTTTAACAAACATATTAAGGATATTCAGAGTTCTTGATAGATTACAATATATAAACACATAATATACTATAAAAATACATACAATATAAAAACATATAATAATGCAATAAATATAAAACATATAATTAAAAGAGTAGATTTCCACTTCTTTCTTATGCTATCTTTACACGTTTGAAGAAACACCTTCTCTTAAAATAATAAAATTAAACAGAAACTCAAAGAATGTAGTCCTTTTAAAGCATAAAAACATCAGCTCTACTAGTTGTAACCAAAACTATCAGAGCACTTTTTAAAAATTAGTATCCACTTAATTTAATAAGCTGCTCTCTGCCCTGTCTAAGCCAAGCATTTGATGTCACATGGGGACAAAAGTAACCTTTTTTTCTTTTTTTCGCTTCAAGTACATTGATTTGTGCAATTAAAGAGCCCCCAATTCTCTGACGCTTTAAAATTCTTAGAAATTGTGATAACAATTGAAATTCACCTCTATAGCAGTTATACTGCTTCAAGCATTTTTAAAGCATTTTTTTCATAGTTTGAAATTCCTTTGCCTGTGATAGGCAACGCTACCCATGCTGTCTCTGGACAAGGTCCGGGAATTGGGGGAGACTCCCCAGAGGAGGGGAATCCTGCACTTCCCAGAAGATCTGAATAAGGGAGTTTCCATGGCAACGCCTGTTTGTTCTTGGTTAATAATGCATAAGTAAGTTAGTTATAAATTCGCTTGTGAAAACCTAATTTGGACCTAGGCGTTAATTGGCCTATTCTTATGCTTGAATCATTCCTAAACAAAGTAAAATTTCTAAAGGCATAGCCAGGAAAGAAATGTTTTGGCCCTGAGAACTATGGAGAACAAGCTGCCTTGAACCAGCTGTGCTTGGAAACCATATCCTAAGGGGATGAGGGGTATGTGCTTGTGGCAATAGTACATTTCCTGGTGTATGCAAAAGGTCAATAGTGCGCAGGCTGTGTGGAGGTTAGGTATTTCTAGTTAAGAGTTAGACTTCAGTAGAATTAACATAGATTTGATGACTTACTTTAGGCCACTTTGAAGTAATTGATAAATTAGCTAAGTTAATTGTGTGGTAGGGAGATAGGTTAATTTTAGTAATAGAATATAGGATAGGACTTTCACGCCCACTCCAAAATTAGGAAAGTTTAACATCACTTGTCATCAGGGAAATGCAAATCAAAACTACCATGAGATACCATCTTACACCAGTGAGAATGGCACATATTAAAAAAACTAGCAACAACAAATGTTGGCGAGGGTGTGGAGAAAAAGGAACTCTTCTGCACTGTTGGTGGGAGTGCAAACTGGTCCAACCACTATGGAGAGCTGTGTGGAGATTTCTGGACCTACTAAACATAGAGCTTCCATATGATCCAGCAATTCCACTCCTAGGTATTTACCCAAAGGACACAGAAACATCAATTCCAAAGAGCACCTGCACCCCTATGTTTATAGCAGCACTATTTACAATAGCTAAGCTTTGGAAACAGCCCAAATGCCCAAAAATAGATGACTGGATTAAGAAGATGTGGTACATATATACCATGGAATATTACTCAGCATTCAAAAAAGATAAACACATGCAATTTGCAGCAACATGGATGGCGCTAGAAGGGATCATGCTCAGCGAAATAAGCCAAAAAGAAAAAAAAAAATACCGGATGGTCTCACTCATAGCAGGAATCTAGAAAACTTAAATAAGGGACCAGAAAAATGAATAACTATAAGAAAGCGAAAATCAAAATCAACAAAAAACTATGAACCAGAGACACTTTTTGGGGGGTGAGGGGTGGGAGGGGAGGGATTGGGGTCAGAATGGGGGGGTTGCAATTGTATGGGGAATATAAAAATAAAATTTATTATTTAAAAAAAATAAAAAATAATAATAAATTATGAGACCGATAAAAAAAAAGAACCAATTAAAAAAAAAAAGGACAGAAAAGCTAATTAGGTATTTCCCAAAGAAGATGTGCAGATAATCAACAGGCTCATGAGAAAATGTTCCTCTTCACTTATTATCAAGAAATGCAGGCCTATCTGGTGGCACAAGGGGTTAATCACAGCACTGTGAAGCTATCTACAGCCTCTGCAGCAGGAGTTTGATCCCCAGCCAGCCAAGGAGCTACCCACATGGTGCAACAAACGAAAGAAAAAAAAAAATTAGGAAAGTTTAATAGGATGAAAATTGTTACCAAATAGTGTGCTGTCTTAGATAACTAACTGATCATGATGGGAAATGAGTTGCACCAAGAAAACTAATTATCCCTGATGTTTTCTTAGGGTGATCAAAGGAGTACCCTTTTGGTATGAGACCAAGAGGGTCTCTATATGTTCATGAGAAAATATGTAATGATTGTCTTTGTTTTGCTCTAGTGCTTATGCTGATGTAATCTCACTACTCGCCTTACTGTAAAAATAAAGACCCGCTGAGACCCTCAGCAGGAGATTCTTGCACCAGAGAAAGAGTGTCTGTGTCTGCCTCATCCCTCTTCCCCTCAGCCCTGAGCCCTCAGTTTCACCGAAGCCATCCTCTCCTTTCAGGGACTCCTGACACGACATTCTGCTGGAGCGGGTCTCCAGCATTTGCCTATCACTCCCAAAGCATTTCTATCGTATCCCCTTTCTGAATAATGGGAACACATTTGGGACTCTCTAACTTTTTCTCTTTGAGGTTTGCCTTTGGCTTCTTTTGTTTTTTTTTAGGATCTAAGTGGTTGCTTTCATGGAGCAAATTTCTGTAATAATTTAGGATGATGGGGAAAGTGTTCTAGAAATTCCCCACTAGCTTTAGGCATGCCCGTGAACTGAGGTCTTCCAGGTAACAGGTGTAATTACTCTGCTTGGCTGCATACATCTATTAGTGCCTTCTATGTCAGATTCCACAATTCCAAAATGTGTCATTGAACAGAAACATATTTGACGAAGATTATTTTTGCTACATAATTCTACAGACTTCATTGTTAAAGTATAATTAAGACAGTAAATAGACCTGAACATGTACTCTATATGTGATTTTTAAACTCTCAGAACAGTGTTGTCATCAAGAGGTGGGAGAGTTAAGGAATGACTGCAGAATATACCTTGTCTTCATCAGAAGCTGAAGAGAGTGAACTGACTGGAAGTCCCAACCTTGTCAGCAGGATGTATAAATAGAGCCTATTTGGAAGAGTAGGCTTCAGGACCAGAATCTATTAATTGGGTATTAAATATTAATTCTACATGTTAGAAACTAAGTGAAATTGACTCTAAATTAACATATAGTAATTTGTTCCCTCTGCTCTTTTTAAAAATTGTACAAACTATGTCTGTTACTTAACATTAACAGATCAACTAACACGTATATGATAGCTGGTGTCCTGAAAATTTAGGACAGACCACCATTGAAAAGTAATTATTGGTAATTTTAGTTCTTCAGACTCCTTAATAAGCTTCTGGGTTTATCACAATTAAAATAAAATAGATTCCAAAGATGTAGAAAAATATATGGCTTTGAATATTTTATTGAGAGTACAGCAAGTAAAAAAATATTGTTGTAGTATGGATATATAGTGTCATTTTTGATGATTTTCTTTCAATTTCTTAATTTTTTTTACTGAGGTAACAATGGTTAAGATAAATATTTGTGCATCAGAAGTATAGGCTCTCCCCCCTCAGGTGTTACCACAGCACACCCACCACTGAGATAAAGAATGAGGCTATTACTAACTGGTTAACATAAAAGACATCTTCCCCAAAGTGCTTTCCTATCTTTAAGACACCCAAACACATTGCACTCAAAATTTCAATGCATTTTTAGTGCTTTTTGTGATTCGTATTCTTCTTTTCCATCCCAATCTTTATTTATGTTTAAGGTCCCACTAAAATATCACTGATGTTACTATTGTTACATCCACCAAGTGTAGTCAGCTATTGCAAAAAAGAAAAAACCAAAATCATATTGAGTGAAAAAAATGATAGAAGAGTAGAAACCTAAATTTAACCCCATGATGATATAAATGAATAAGTAAATAAATTGAGAGTGAGAAAGAAAAATGCCTAAGATAACTCAGGTAAACATAACTAAACAGAACAATAGTAAGATGTAATTATTTTAGTGTGAACTTCATAAAACAAAGTACATAAAATTTTGAAATTACTACTCCAACACAAAAGCCTGAGAGAATATAGTTGTTGATTTTTATATATTATATGTTTCTTAGACATTATTTTTACCAATTTGATTTTTATTTTAAATTTGCTAAATGTTAAATAAGAATGGACAAATTATGAGTCCAAAATGCATGATTATATTAATGTAAGGAATAAACAAGTAGTTTAATTAAGAAATAGTTCTTTGCATGCACAGGAATATAAATAATGGAAGAGAAATAGTTTGATTTATTTCTGATTCTTAGAATTCTAGTTTTCATGTGTGATTTTTGTTTAAAATTAAAATATTGATATAGTAAATTTTTATTTTGGGGCAATTTTTGTTCTAGTTTTGCTTCTCATAACTAAAGATTTAGGCCTTGATTTACCTTCTCCAGTCACTGTATTTATTGGCATTTTTCTTAGCTTCTAAAGAAAAGAAGAGTCTTTAGTAAATCTGAAAACAGAAACAGAGGTATAATAAAAAATCAGAGAATGAACACCATGATGGCCACAAAGGTAGTCCATTGCTTTGCTCCCAGATGAAAATTTAACCAGAGGAACACTACACCAAGAAAGTCCATAGTAGATCGGATGTGACTGTGCACCCATTACAAATCAGACCAGCACAGACTGCGCCAGAGAGGAAAGAAAAAAGATTCATGCTTTATTGGACTGGAGATGGGTGAAGAGAAATGTTTAGAGACTGTGGCCCACAGCAGGGAGGGGGAGTGGAAGACAGCAAGGCTGCTAGCTTAGCCAGGGGCCCTGAGGTGAGACAGCAAAAATGATGTGGAAATCCACACCCTGATCCAGGTGAAACGCAGACAGAGGAGATGGATTTCCCAAACATGTCAGGTTCCCAGTAAGGAAAACAACAGAGAAGCTGTTCTAGACGGCACTTTGCCTCCCCACTCCATCAGCACTGGTACTTACATAATGATATAAAACCAGAAATCAACTAAAGGAAGGAAAAGAAAAACACGAATTAACGGGACAGAAACAAGATGCTACTGAAGAACTACAGGGCAAATGAGGAAATCAAAGGTGAAATAAAAAATACCTGAAAATGAAGCCATGACTTATCAGAACCTATGGGATACAGTGAAAGCATACCAGGAGGAAGTTTACACCAAAATAGGCTTACCTCAGGAAACAAGAATAATGACAAAGGAACCAGAAAAAGAAAAACCAAAAATCAGTTGATGAAAGAAACAGTGAAAATTAGAGCAGAAATTAATGAAACAGAGATTTAAAAAAAAAATCATTGAAACCAAGAGCTAATTCTTAAAATAACAACATAGACAAACCTTTAGCCAGAATCACAAAGAAGAAAAAGAAAACACAAATAAATAAAATCAGAAACAAAAGAGAAGTTACAACAGTGCTGGGATTATGAAAAAACTGCTTTCTCAGAGTTTCCAGGCTGTCTTTCACCATTATCTTCTAGCACAGGTGGCCTAGTAGAAAACAAGTACCCTTGATATGTAGTCTGCATATGTAGAAAGCAGTAAACAATGTGGAACTGATAGGGGAAAGGATGTCCTGAGCAAACTCCATACAGGCTTTGTGGACTCCACCCCCACGACACTGGGAACTACAAATCCCATGATCACCAAAGGGAAGGTTGAGAAGACCTGAGGATGGAGTTAAGCAACTAGGCTCTCGGTTTGGGTATTTAACTGGCCTTGTGGTGGGGGGCTTGGCCACCAGGCGTGCTAAGTTTTCACCAGCTCTGCTGTTCTTTGGGATTCCAGGTCAGCAGAACGGTTAGGACACATTTACGAACTTATCTCCCTCTTTTTCTCCCAGAGTTATTCATTTCCCATTTCCCCTTTCCTTGTAAATAAACCTTTTACCAACCTTTTGTGTGTGTCTGCAGTTTAGTATTAATAAGTCCCCTCTAATCGCGCGGGTGAGGACCCACAGTCAGGCCACCCCATTTTATATTGGGGTTTGCCCTGTAACAGAACCTTGATGTATAATTCACAGTCGTAAAAACATATTTCTGTATCCTAGACATAAAGTTGATGCTGTGCTGGCTTTGTCTATGAGTCATATAAAAGCTAACAGGGTGCCTGGAGGAGGCCACCCACTGCTGTGGCTGGAGCCCAGGGGAGCTGCCGCTGCTGCTGCCGTCGCTGCCATTGGTATTGCTGCTGCCGCTGCTGCCGCTACTGCTGCTTACAGATGCCAGAGGGACCTGAGGCTGCCAAACAGAGCTTGAGGGCCCTGGGGGAGGGAGGGACTGCCCACTACCTGGGGCCGCAAATGCTCTAAATTTTGCTGCTGCCTGTATCTTCTCTCCTGATACTTCAATAAAGACTTGTTCCCAAGAACAGACACACAGACCAATGGAATCGAATAGAAAATCCAGAAATAAACCCACAGATTTATGGTCAACTAATCTTTGATAAAGGAGCAAAGAATATGCATTGGAGCAAAGAAAGTTTGTTCAATAAATGGTGCTGGAAAACTGGGTCGCTACATGCAAAAGAATGAAGCTTGACCACTACCTCACACCATGCACAAAAACCAACTCAAAATGGATTAAAGAACTAGACGTAAGACCTGAAACCATAAAATATATAGAAGGAAATATAGGCGAAACACTACATGACATGCACATCAAAGACATCTTTACAGACACATCACCCAACGCAGTGATAGTGAAGGCAAAGATAAACAGCTGGGACTACATCAAATTAAAGAGCTTCTGCACAGCAAAAGAGACAATAACAAAAACAAAGAGAAACCCCACCAACTGGGAGTACATTTTTGCACACACTAATGATAAAGGACTGATCACAAAAATCTGCAAAGAGCTGATAAGACTCAACACAAACAAAGAAAATAATCCAGTCAAAAAATGGGCAGAAGAGCTAAAAAGAAACTTCTCTGAAGAGGAAATGCAAATGGCCAACAGGCATATGAAAAAATGTTCAACACCACTTATAATCAGGGAAATGCAAATCAAAACTACCATGAGATACCATCTCACACCAGTGAGAATGGCACATATTAAAAATACTAGCAACAACAAATGTTGGCGAGGTTGTGGAGAAAAAGGAACTCTCCTGCACTGTTGGTGGGAGTGCAAACTGGTCCAACCACTATGGAGAGCTGTGTGGAGATTTCTTGATCTACTAAACATAGAGCTTCGCATGATCCAGCAATTCCACTCCTAGGTATTTACCCAAAGGACACAGAAACATCAATTCCAAAGAACACCTGCACCCCTATGTTTATAGCAGCACTGTTTACAATAGCTAAGCTTTGGAAACAGCCCAAATGCCCAAAAATAGATGACTGGATTAAGAAGATGTGGTACATATACACCATGGAATATTACTCAGCATTCAAAAAAGATAAACACATGCAATTTGCAGCAACATGGATGGCGCTGGAAGGGATCATGCTCAGCGAAATAAGCCAGAAAGAAAAAGAAAAATACCGGATGGTCTCACTCATAGCAGGAATCTAGAAAACTTAAATAAGGGGCGAGGAAAAAGAATAACTATAAGAAAGTAAAAATCAAAATCAACAAACAACTATGAACCAGAGACACTCTATGGGCAGTGGGGGACAGGAAAGGAGGGTTTGAGGTCAAAATAAGGGGGTTGCAATTGTATGGGGAATATAAAAAAAAATTTTTTAAATATTTTTTGTAAAAAAGAAAAAAGACTTGTTCCCCTGATGGGACTTTGAGACCTGTTCTCTCATTTGCCGACATCATGAATCTGGGCAAGCTATGAGTTGGTGTCCAACAAACAGATAATAAAGAAATGCAAAGAATCGTAAGAGTATTATAAAGAATATATGATAATTTGGACAACCTAGAGGAAATGGGAAAATTCTTTAAAACATGCAAAATTCCCCGACTGAATCATAAAGAAATAGAAAACCTGAAAAGATCCACCAGAAGTAAGGAAAATGAAACAGTAATTAAAAGTCTCCCCCAAAAACAAAACCCCAGGACCAGGTGGCTTCATAAACGAATTTTACCAAACTTTCAAAGGAGAATTAATACTTATCCTTGTCAAATTCTTCCGTAAAATTAACAAGGGGGAAACTTGCAAATACATTCTATGAAGCCAGTAGCACCCTCATTCCAAAACCAGGCAAGGACATCAAAAAAGAAAAACTACAAGCCAATGTCTCTGATAAACAGATGCAAATATCCTCAGCAAAGTCTTCACAAATTCAACCTGGTGCTACATAGTAGGAGCACAAATCATGATAAACAGGGATTTATTCCAAAGATAATTAAATATATGCAAATCAATAATCAGGAAGCACCATATCAACTAAAGAAACAACAAAAATCATATGATCATTTCAATAGACACAGGAAAAGCATTGTCATAAAATACTTATATGACAAAAGGCTCAACAGAATACATACTACAGGATTGTACTGCAACAAAGCCTGTATATGACAAATCCACATCTGACATCATCTTCAATGGTGAAAAATTAAAAGATTTTCCTCCAAGATCAGAAGAAACTCAAGAATGTCCACTCTCACAACTAACATTAGATGTTATGTTGGAAGTTCTATCAAGGGCAATTATACAAGAAAGGGATATAGAAACTATCCAAATTGAAAAGGAAAAAGGAAAAGCTTCATTATTTGCAGATAACATGATAATATACATAGAAATCACAAAGACTCCAGTGAAAATTATTAGAAAAAATAAATACAGTAAAGTGACATTCTGCAAAATTAATATAGAAAAATGTGTTGCATTTTTACATACCAACAATGAACTAGCAGAAAGAGAAATCAGGAAAACAATACCATTCACATCAAAAGGAATTAAATGCCTTGGAATAAATTTAACCAAAGAAGTGACAAACTTAAGCAAAATTATAAAACATTGTTGAAATAAAAAAGAAGACACAAAAAAGATGAAGTTATTGCATGCTCATGGATTGGAAGAATTAACATTGTTAAAATGCCTCTATTACCTAATGCAATATACAGACTCAATGCAAACCCTATCAAAATACCAATAATATTCTTCACAGAAATAGGTAAAAAATAATATTTATTTGCAATAAAAGACCCCAAATAACAAAAACATTCCTGAGAATAAAGAACAAAAATGGAGATACACTCTCTGACCTCAAACTA
This sequence comes from Talpa occidentalis, assembly GCF_014898055.3. Classification (NCBI taxonomy): domain Eukaryota; kingdom Metazoa; phylum Chordata; class Mammalia; order Eulipotyphla; family Talpidae; genus Talpa; species Talpa occidentalis. The sequence continues at coordinate 63,286,336 of NW_023601653.1, read as the reverse complement.
TTCTATAAAATTATAGCAATTAAATCAGCATGGTACAAAATAAAAACAGATACACACATCAGTGGGACAAAATTGAGACCAGGAGTAAAATCACTAACAACTAATAAATGCCAAATGAGTCAAGAGCTTACAATGGAGCAGAGAAAGTTTCTTCAATAAATGGTGCTGGGGAAACTGACAACCATGCACAAAGAATGAACCTAGATGATTATCTAACACTCTACATAAAAATTAATTTTAAATAGATTAAAGATAAGGCTTGAAATCATAAAATACACAGACTAAAACACAGGAAATATGTTCCTTGACACTAGCCTTAGAGGATGTTTGGGGACTGGAATCTAACAGTAAAGGGAAACAAAAACAAAAATAAATGTGACTGTCAAACTAAAAAAAGTATCTGTACAGCAAAAGAAACATGTAAAGACATCTTACTGAATGGGAGAAGACATTTGCAAATCATATGTCCAACAAGGGGATAATGTCCTAAATGTAGAAAGAACTCAAAAAGCTAAAAAAAAAAAAAAAAAAAGGCAGGGGCGGGGAGGGAGCAGAAAATCTAAATAGACACACTTCAAAGAAAACATTCTGGGTATTTGCCAATACAAAAACATTAATTCAAAGACATATATGCACCCCTATGATAATTGCAGCCCAAGAGAAGCCAACAACTGGAAACAACCCCAAGTGCCCACTGGTGGTGAATGGAAAAAAAAGTGTGGTATAGATACACAATGGGACAAGATTGTGTTATTAAAAAGATCAAATCATGCCATTTGCAAAAACATGGCTCAGCCTAGGCGTAATTACGTTTATTGAAAATAATGAAACAGAGAAAGATAAAACACTGTATGATCTCATTCACATATAGTATATAGAGATACAAACAGATGAACTAAATAAAACAAGAATAAATGTTGGACTATAATCCCAGTAAGTGATTACCAGAAGGGCAGGGATAAAAGGTATAGACAAACTGGGAAAAATGAGATAATGGTATGATCAAGGATAGACTTGGGCATTTAGTGGTGAACTTAATGTAGTCTATACATGTGTTGATTCTCAACAATGAACACCTGAAATTTATATAATGCTGCAATGCAGTGTTACTCAATAAAAATAAATTTTCAGAAAAAAGTAATTAAAAGCAGTATTTTAAGCATTGCCCGCGGACCTGCAGCATAAGAAAATGCAAATTTGTGTGACTCTCCTCCAACCACTGAATCAGAAATTCTGAGGTGGGGCCCAACACACTGAATTTCAATAACCTCTCCAGATGAGTCAGATGCAAACTAAAGTTTGAAATCCATTGCTACTAGCACGGGAAGTGTAGGGTAAGGTAAAAGGTACCAGGCTTTTCTGCCTTCCCACCATTAGGATAGATGACAGAACCCTGCGGTCCTGAATGCATGCCTAACAGCCGGCACCTGGAATAGGGTGTGGGCATAGGTAGATGGGATTTGACTGGGCTTTTTTTTTTTTTTTTTTTTTATTAAATAATAAATTTTATTTTTATATTCCCCCATACAACTGCACATGCCCCATTCTGACCCCAATCCCTCCCCTCCCGGCCCCCCCCCCAAAAAGTGTTTCTGGTTCATAGTTTTTTGTTGATTTTGATTTTCACTTTCTTATAGTTATTCATTTTCCTGATCCCTTATTTAAGTTTTCTAGATTGCTGCTATGAGTGAGACCATCCGGTATTTTTCTTTTTCTTTTTGGCTTATTTCGCTGAGCATGATCCCTTCCAGCGCCATCCATGTTGCTGCAAATTGCATGTGTTTATCTTTTTTGAATGCTGAGTAATATTCCATGGTATATATGTACCACATCTTCTTGATCCAGTCATCTATTTTTGGGCATTTGGGCTGTTTCCAAAGCTTAGCTATTGTAAATAGTGCTGCTATAAACATAGGGGTGCAGGTGTTCTTTGGAATTGATGTTTCTGTGTCCTTTGGGTAAATACCTAGGAGTGGAATTGCTGCGGTGTCACGGGGACACCAGCAGAAGCCGAGAGAGAAGCAAGAGAAGCAGAAGCTGAGAGAAGGCCAGAGAGCCCAGAGAGAAGACCTGCTGGGGGCTGGGAGGCCTGCCAGCCTACCGGCCCCCCAGCCCCACTGCCTGCCATGTACCTGGTAATCCCAATAAAAACCTGAAAAACCACTGAGGACTCTGACTCCTCCTTTACCCTGGTCTGCTGGATCATAGAAAACCTGCACTGTGTCCATTCCTGCCCTTACAGGAAGCAAATGAGTCACAGTTGTGAAAAGTCCCTTACACTAACCCCATGGGTGGCATAAATACTAAGTGACAAACTAAAAAGTTAAATAATCAGAGGTTGATCACAGTTCTCAAGGAAGGGTGTACCTGACTATAAAATTTAGTCTATATACAAAACAGGGATATGATGAATCATTTGTGTGGCAGCTCATTATATTTTTGTAGAATAAGAATTTGACTGAATTATGCTTCCTGTTTCTGCTTTCATTCCAATTTTTGATCCTTAAGAAGGTAATCTCCAAGTCCAGGAGCAGCCACAGTGCCTGTGGGGGTCTACACAGAGCCTAGATAGGGACATAGCTCTAAACTCACTTTTAACACATTTCAGTGGTTCCCTGTGAGTGGCATATACGTGCATTTTTCATGCCCCCCCTACCTGCACCTCACAGTTCTTGGTCCACCTTCACTGGTCATCACTTGATTAAAGTGTCATCACTTGACAATGCTTTGTCAAATCACAAACCAATAACAAAGTTTTAAATATTAATATAAAACTGGGTTTTAGATCATCTCCTATTTGTCTATGACAACTCAGCTCTCCACTATCATGAGATTAACTGAAAGTTCATTTTAATTGACACTATGGAACATGCTATAAAAATAAAATATGAAATTAGACCAGATACTTCCTGATAGGTTATCAGTACATCTAGCACAGCTGAGAAGCAGCAGCTGGTGCTCCCTTGCGGTAACTGAGCTAAAACCACACGAGAAGTCTCAAGCTCAAAGAGCTCACTTACTGTACACCACAGTGTCCAAAGCAGAGGATGTTTTATTGTGTGAGACAGGGTGATCACTTCAAAGCCATCCTCTCTGGCCTCAGTTTTATGCAAAGTCTAGAACAAGGCAAAAGACAATTTTTTAAATATTATTGATTCAAAATTTACCTTTAAATCCTTTATTTACCTTAAAGTTGGCCTCTTGGGTATTGGGTCTCCCAGTATGTTTACAAAGCAAACATTCACATGAGAATCTGATTTTATGTTAAAATGTCTGATGAATGAATATACAGCATTTGGAACCAGATTTTTTTGGTTTGATTCTTAGTATTCTTTATCCTCTTTAAAGATGAGTAAGCATAGGCTAACTCTTCAATTTACTAGCTGAAGCAAGTTAACATTTGGGAAATCCATGTGACATGCAGAGTTTCTTTCAATTTACAAATTTCCTTGTTATTATTACTCTCCCATACATATCACTCATCTCATCTTACACAAACTGCATAGTAGGGCTGTTACTCTTATGTTATAGGAGAAGAAATTCAGATTCAGTAACATGAGGTGACTCACAATGGGCACTTAATTGATAAATGCTCATAAATGATTTTATGTAATTTATTTTAATAACTTTATAAAGATAATTATTATGTGTCTATCTCATCCTCCTTTTCCACTATTAGTAACAGAAACTCTTTTGTCAAGTACTTCCCCCAAATGGCTTTTGGGACAAATTAGATATTTTGCTGGGATATTTTGCTGCCCAAACTGGATTAAGTTAGATATTTTGCTTCCAGATAGACAATATCAGTTCACAATGACAGGAAATGAATGAGATTTGGCAAGACAAGAGTTTCAGAAGGCAGAGTGGGGGTTTTCCAGAGATCTGTGGGAGATGAGGAAGGAGAGTCTGAGCTCCAACTCTATTTGCAGCCTCAATAAGGAAATGAGGCTCATGACTGTTCATTGAAATGATCTCATTGAAAGCATTTGCCCTCAGCTTTCAGCTTTAAAAATGATTGTTCCATGTCTCTTCCACCTCAGGATTGCAGACTAAATGTTGAGCAGGCGAAGGGCCCTAGACCAGGCCTCCAGTAAGAACTTCTCTGTCAACTCACAGGAACGGAGATCTCCTTATTTCCGCAACACAACCATAAGCCCTGGTGCAGGATCCTAACAACCCCTTAGCTGGTTGTGGGCTGTGAACTCTTCAAGCGTAAGGCTTGGCCTTACTAATTTAATCATCTGCTTCAAGAAAAATGAAGACCATCCCAAAGGCAGCATTTTGAAGAGAAATTTTCCAGAGAGAGCTGCCCATACGTGATTTCCTTCACACGTAGACATTCTGTTGTGCTAAAACACTAAATTCCAGGGAAGAGGGAGGTTTTTTGGGGAAATTCATATTAATACACATGTCTGTCTCACAATCCAAATTTTGGTAAATTCAAACAGCAAGACTTTTTAGTACCAATGTTCTTTACTGAATCTAACCACTTTACCCAAATCAAACACCTCCAAACCCTTCCTCTCTAATAACCACAGTGTTTTCTATATATGTATTTGGTTTGGTTTGGTTTGCTTGTTTCTTTATAGTGCACACGAAAAAAAATCATACAATTTTGTCTTTCTCTATCTGACTTGTTTTACTTAGCTTAATTTGTTCAAGTCCCAGCCATATAGTTACAAATGGGAAGATTTAATCTTCCAGTGTGTGTGTGTGCGTGTATCACATTTTTCTTCACCTACATGTCTATCATTGGGCACTGCGGTTGCTTCAAAAATCTTGATTTTTCCAAACCAAAATCCACTTTTCAATTAATTTGAAGACTTTCTCAACTACTGAATACACCATAAAAATAATTTTACAGTGTTCATGCTTTTCGATTTTATGGTAATATCATATATATTTAAGCCTTTCAATATTGTTGGACACAATATTTTCCTTGTATCTGGCAATTCAAATAATGCCGCAGTAAAAAGCTAAGTGTACAGTATTTTGTTCACATACATTATTTTCTTTTTTCTTTTTTTTTTTAAATTTATTTATTTATACAAGAAATGGAGAACAGGACAGAGGCACGGGAGGGTGAGAGAATCCACCAGAGACAGCGGTTTGCAGAACAGGCAGACGACCATAAACACTGCTGAGGGGAGCAACGAGCTATACAGGAAAGGTCTGCTGCTCCATGTGGGCATCCCCTGGCCAGCCAGGAATTGAACCCTCGCCGCAGAGGCTGAGGACAGCTTCACAGCGCTGTGCTCAACCCACTGCACCACCTGAGAGGCCCCATATATATTATTTTCTTTTCTTAAGATAAATTTCTAAAGGTGTAATCTCGCTAGATCAAAAAGCACTATCATTTTTAAGACAAAAATATATTTTACCTAATTTATTTCCTGTGGTAGTCTATTAAATAACATTCCTAATAGCAATTTATGACAAAATACTTATTCCCTTATTCTTAGAAGTGAAACTTCTTTTCAAATTTAAGAGCTTTCATTTTAGAACTTGGTTTGTGTAGTGTTGCCATCTGGCGGCAATAGTGCAATGTTACAAAATCAAATGAAAAATATCCCTTGCAAACTACAGTAAGCAAAATTAAATTCAAGAAGTGGCAGCAAATATCACTAGTTTGTATGTTTTCAAAAATCATTCTTACTATTTGTATCCCTAAAAATTCTCAAAAATCATACACAGTGCACAATTCATTACACAGAAATAATGAATCGCTAATAAAGAGAACTTGAAACTTATTTAAACACTTGAATATTGATTTCAACTTACTCAAATTAAGTTTATATAAAATTTAAGCTATGAGTGAAGTTAGGTTAGCTAACTCTTTTTGACACCTCAATTTAATGAATAAAATAATTAGAAGAACCATTGCTATTCTTATACCTAAACATTTACTTCTCTAAACATGTAATTATACTTGTATTTTCGAGTAGTCACAGCACCACATCTTTTGCTACTTTCCTGGCTTTGTGATGATCTCCCTAGATCAAAGGCAAAATAATTTAGGAAAAGGCTTATCAAAATTGACTTTTAGTCAGAATTTGTCACTTGTTTCTCACACTAACTTAATTCAAGTTGCAGACCATTCATTAACTCTGTTAATAGAGTTAAACGTCACTTCTTATAAAAATAATTTTATTTTTGAAGTAAAATTGTTTTAAAACATTATATAGGCTTTAGGTGAAGTCTTATAAATCAATGCCTGTGTAGATGACATTGTGTTCACCACCAAAAATCTAGTTTTCATCCATCATCATCCGATTAGGCCTTTTTACACTTAATCTTAGCCAAAAGGCAGAGAAGCGATCGATAAGGCCTATTAACTGATTTACCCCTTCCCTTCTGGTAACCGCTATATTTTTAAAGTTTAAAAGTTTATTTTTGCTTTATTTTGCTTGTTCATTTGTTTCTTTAGCTTCCATTATATAAGTAAAATCATATGGTTTTCCTTCTCACTTACTTCACCCTCTAAAGTCCATCCATGTTATTGTAAATGACAGGATTTCATCTTTTTTATAGCTAGGTTACGATATTTTGTAAACATATACCACATCTTCCTTAACCTAGGGTGTTTCCAATTCTTGGCAATTGTGAGTAAGGCTGTGACACACACATCTCTTCAAATTAGTTTTTTCATATTCTTCAAATAAATGCCCAGAAGTAGAATAGCTGGATTATATGGCAGCTTTACTTTTAATTTTTTTGAGGAATTTCCCACCACTAGGATATGAGGGTGTCCTTTTTTCTACGTCCTCCCAATGCTTGCTGTTTCTTGAAAAATAGGACATTTTAAATTCTCCTATTTCACATAAGTTTTTGATTTTTATAACCTAAAATCTTCATTATAAATGACATTTAAAATCTTGCTTAGCCAACAATCTATTGTTATTCATCCTTGTATACTGATATCATTAGTACTATTCTATATATGTTTTGTAGTATTATTTTGGACAATTAATTAGGACCATTTAAAAAATTCCCTATACTGAAAAAAGTTGTGCAATGAACTTCCTTTTACAAAATTTGACTAAATCATCATTTTAAACCATGGTATTGAACTCTCTTTAGCCCTTTCTACTTTCTTATTATATACGATCCTCCTGGTTTTGGTTCTGCTTTTTCTGGTTTAGTTGACTTACATTTCCTGATATTTTCTTTTCTTACATAATTAAAACAAATATATCTGTGTACTTCATAAACATGCATATATTTTAAAGGAGGAAACAAAATTTAGATACATTAAAATACTTAAATAAAATTATGAACTTACTGAAATATATTTTTTAAATATAATTGATTATATTCCTCCTTTCAACTACTACATATTCCTCAAATTACAACTACCTATGTTGATCTTTTTCTTTTAAATATTATTGTGAACAGATGGCCTTGTAAATTTATTTTATTATTATTAATACTCAAAGTGTCGCAATGTGCCCAAAAAAAAAGCTCCTTCAGGCTGACTCCTGTGTTCTTTCTCTTAAATGCCTCCCTATTTGATGATAAAAGATATTCCTAATCCAGTCTTAATTTTTCCCTCCTTAAGATATGAAGTCAGCTGAATTCCCAAAAGTCCTGGTTCTTTCCTCCACTAAAAGCTTTTAGACTCCCTTTGAAATTGAGATGAAATTTTCTCCTTATCAGGCTTCTGACCACTTCTCCATCTTCATTTCCTGTCACCCAACCCTGTACCTATAACCTCCCCCAACACTGACCTCCTTTCAGATATCAAATGCACCACAATAGACATTTGGTCATGATTCCTATTTTTAAGTCTAGTAGAAGAACCACTATAATAAACAACAAATACGCAGTATCTTCTTGATATCACCAGCACCTACCTCAGTACCTGGAACATGGTTAACCACAGTAAACATTTTGCAATTAAAGAGCATACTGAGGTGACAAACCAGATGAAATAAATTATGTATATATAACACACATATGAATATGTGTGTGTGTGTGAGTGTGTGTGTACACTTAAGTTGAATTAGTGTGAAAAGCTACCAGGTGACAAACTCTGATTAAAAATCAATTTTGATAAACTATTCGCTAAACTACCTGCGCCCGCAGCTCCCCTCTGCCTGTTCTGTTCCCTGCTCTGGCTCTGGTGAATTCTCTCACCCTCCCGCACTTCTGACTCACTCTCCCGCACTTCTGACTGTACCCAGTGCTTGTATAAATAAATAAATAAATCTTTAAAAAAAAATAGCATAGACTTTATTTTTAAAGTGTAATTAAGTAAATAAAGGACCTCCCTGGTGGCGCAAGGCGTTAAGTCTCAACACTATGAAGGTATAGGCAGCCATTGCAGCACAAGTTTGATGCCCGGTCAGGGAGCTAACCCACATATGCCACAGCAGACATCTTCTGTCTCGCCCACTGCTGCCCTCAGGAGTGTCACCTCAATAGATGCTGCCTGTTCTGTTCCCCACTCTGTCTCTGGTGAATCCACTCATCTCTCTACCTCTGGCCTACACTCCAGCTCTTGTGTGCATAAATAAATAAATCTTTAAAAAAAAAAAAAAGTAAATAGACCTGAACATGTACTCTGTATGTGATTTCTAAACTCTTAAAACAGTGTGGTCATCAAGTGGTGAGAGAGTTAAGGGATGCCTGAAGTTTATACCTTGTCTTCATCACAAGCTGAAGTGAGTGAACTGATTGACTTTGGCAGTCCCACCATTGTCAGCAGGATGGAGAGACTTCCTGTGTAAATGGAGCCAGTTTGAGAGAACAGGCTTTAGGACCAAAATCTATTAATTGAGTATTAAATAATAATTCTACATGTTAGGAACTAAGTGAAAATTGACTCTCAAATTCACATGTACTTATAGTAATGTGTTACCTCTCCTCTTTTTAAAAGTTGTACTATGACTTATGTCTATCATTACTCAACATTAACAGATCAACTAACATATGTATGTAAGCTGGTGTCCTGAAAATTCGGGACAGACCACCAATGAAAAAATTTATATTGGTAATTTTAGTTTTTCAGAACTCTTAATAAGCTTCCAGGTTTATCAAAATTAAAATACAAATAAGAGATTCCAAAGATGTAGCAAACTATATGTTTTTCTTTTTTTTTACTTGTACAGCAAGTGAAAAATAAAGTATTATTGTCTTTACTGGCATTTTTCTTAGCTGCAAAGAAAACGAAGAGTCTGAAGTTTAGTACAACAGACACATTGGTATAATAAAAAATTAAAAGTGTATTTTTAGCTCTTCTGCCAATTATTTAACTGGATTGTTTAATTTATTTTTGTTGAATCCTATGAGCTCTTTGTAGGTCTTTGTAATCAGTCCCTTATCAGTTGTATTGTGTGCAAAAATTCTCTCCCAATAGGTAGGGTGTCTCTTTGTTTTGCTTAATGTATCTCTTTTGCTGTACAGAAGCTTTTTAGTTTGATGTAATCCCAGTTGTTCATCTTTTCCTTCACTTTCTTTGCTTTGGAGGATGTGTCTTTAAAGATGTTACTGAGATGTATGTCATGTAGTGTTTTGCCTATATTTTCTTCGATATATTTTACGGTTTCAGTTCTTATGTTCAATTCTTTTATCCATTTTGAGTTAGCTTTTGTGCATGGTATGAGTTAAAAAGACACTTCCTCAAAGAGGAAATGCAAATGGACAACAGGAAAAAATGTTCAACATCACTTATAATTAGGGAAAATGCAAATCAAAACCACAATGAGATACTACCTTATACCAATGAGAAAGGCACATATTAAAAAACAGGAAAAAACAAATGTTGGCAAGGATGTGGAGAAAAAGGAACTCTCCTACACTGATGGTGGGAGTACAAACTGGTCCACCCACTATGGGAAGTTGTGTGTAGTTTCCTCAAACTACTATAAATGGAGCTACCATATGACCCACCAATGCCACTTCTAGGAATCTATGCAAAGGACACAAAACATCAATTCAAAAGGATTAATGCACCCCTATGTTTACTGCAGCATTATTTACAATAGGTAAGGTATGGAAACAACCCAAATGCCCAAAAATAAATGACTGGATCAAGAAGTTGTGTTACAATGGAATATTACTCAGCAATCAAAAAAGATAAACACATGCAGTTTGCAGCAACAGGGATGGAACTAGAAGGGATCATGCTCAGCAAAATAAGTCAGAAAGAAAAAGAAAAATCCGAATGGTCTCACTCATAGCAGGAATTTAGAAAACCTAAATAAGGAACCAGGAAAAAAATTAATACAAAGTAAAAATCAAAATCAACAAGCAACTATAAACCAAAGACACACCACGGGGGGTGGGGGGAAGAGCAGGGGAGAGGAAGGACTAGGGTCAAAATAAGGGGGGGTGCAATTGTATGGGGAATATAACCAAAATGATAATGCATACATTGTGCAAAAATGAAAATTGATGTAAGAATTATAAAAAATAAAATATTAATTAAAAAAAGAAGTTGTATTATATATACACAATGGAATACTATTCAGCAATCAAAAAAAGATAAACTCATGCCATTCACAGCAACATGGATGGAGCTGGAAGGGATTATGCTCAGTGAAATAAGTCAGAAGGAAAAAGAAAAATAGTGGATGGCTTCATTTCTAGGAGGAATGTAGGGGAACCAAATAAGGGATCAGGAAAAAAATAACAATAATGATTTAAAAAAAAAAAAAAGGCAGGCAACTAAAAATTAGAGATATTCTGCAAGGGAGGAGGAGTGAGAAGCATCAAAACAGGGCTGACAGGAGCACAAGGGATTATGGTGATGGTTCACAGGTGAATCGGTGGTGGGAATATATGGGGAATAAACCTAAAAGGAGAAAGCATACAAGCATACATTGTACAAAAATGAACAATGATGTAAAAAAAAAAACATATATACATATATATTTTTTTAAATTTTAAAAATAAAAAAAAAAAATTAGAAGGATGACACATCATGATGGCCACAGAGGTGGTCCCTTGTTTTGCTCCAAAGTGAAAATTTAACAATTGACCAGAGGAACACTACACCAAGGAAGTCTGTAGTAGCTTGGATGTGACTGTGCACGCGTCACAAATCAGAGACCAGCACAGACTATGCCAGTAGGAAAGAAAAGAGATTCAGACTTTATTGGGCTGGAGGTGGGTAAAGAGAAATGACTGGAGACTGTGGCCCACAGCAGGGAGGGGGAGTGGAAGACAGCAAGGCTGCTAGCTTAGCCAGGGGCCCTGAGGCAAGAGAGCAGAAATGATGTGGAAATCCACACCCCTGATCCAGGTGAAACACAGACAGAGGAGATGGATTGCCCAAACATGTCAGGTTCCCAGTAAGGAAAACAACAGAAAAGCTGCTCTAGACGGCACTTCGCCTCCCCACTTCATCAGCACTGGTACTTACATACAGAAATCAACCAAATGAAGGAAAAGAAAAACACAATTGATGCTGAAAAAACAAGACACTACTGAACAACTACAGAGTGAATGAGGAAATCAAAGGGGAATAAAAAATATGTGAAAATGAAGACATGACTTATCAGAACTTATGGAATACAGTGAAAGCATGCTAAGAGGGAAGTTTATACCAATACAGACTTACCTTAGAAAATAAGGACAATCACAAAGGAAGCAGAAAAAGAAAAACCAAAGATCAATAAATGAAAGAAATAATGAAATTTAGAACAGAAGTTAATGAAACAGATTTAAAAATATATACAAAAGATCATTGAAACCAACAGCTAATTCTTAAAAAAAAAAAAAAAAGACAAAACTTTAGCCAGATCACAAAGAAGGGAGAGGAAACACAAATAAATAAGTCAGAAACAAAAGAGAAGTTGCTCGTGAAAAAACAAAGCTTTCTCAGAGTTTCTCAGACTGTTTTTCACTGTGATTTAGCACAGGTGGCCTAGTAGATAACAAGTAGCCTTGAAATGTAGTCTACATGTGTGGAAAGCAGTAAATAATATATATATAGCCCGCATGCACATAAAATACTTCCGTAACCTAGGCATAAAGTTGACCCTGTGCTGGCTTTGTCAATGAGTCATACAAAAAAGTTAATAGGGCTGTGGGAGAGGGCTGTGGGAGGGGGCCGCTCACTGCCTTGTCTGGAGCCTACAGGGGCCACACACTGCTGCTGCCACTGCCATTGCAGATATTACTGATGCTGTTGCTGAGAGATGCCAGGGGGCTTGAAGCTGTCCAATGGGACACAAGGGCCCTCCCCTGGGGGATCCACACCCACCAGGGGGCCCAAAAGCTCTAAATGTTGCCATTGTCTATATCTTCTCTCCTGATACTAGGAACTTGTTGTTCCCCTGCCAGGACTTTCCAACCTGTTCTCTTATCTGCCAACATCATAGCTGGGCAAGCTATAAGCTTTAAAACATACAAAATTCCAGGACTGCATTATTAAGAAATAGAAAATCTGAAAAGACTCATCATGGGCCTCCCTGGTGGCACAAGGGGTTAATAAGCTCAGCACTGTGAAGCTGTCCACAGCCACTGCAGCATGAGTTCAATCTTGGTCAGCCAGGGAGCTACCCACATGGTACAGCAGACCTCTCTTGTCTCACCTGCTGCTCCCCTCAGCAGTGTATTTCAGTCATTCTGCCTGTTCTGCTCCCCACTCTGTCTTTGGTGAATCCTCTCACTTCCCTCCATGCCCCATACCTCTGGCCTGTACCCCAGTTCTTGTATGCAGAAATAAATCTTTAAAAAAAATGACCCATCATAAGTAAAGAAAATGAAAGTAATTAAAAGCTCCCACAAAACAAATCCCAGAGCCAGATGGCTTCATAAACCAATCCTACCAAACTTTCAAAGGAGAGTTCATACTTATCCCAGTCAAATTCCTCCACAAAATTAACAAAGAGGGAAAATTTCAAAATATATTCTATGAAGCCAGTAGCACCCTGATTCCAAAACCAGGAAAGGACATCACAGAAAAAAAAATAAAACTATAAGTCAATGTCTCTGATAAACAGATGCAAATATCCTCAACAAATCTTCACAAATTCAATCTGGCACTACATTAACAGAATCACACATCATGATTAAGAGGGATTTATTACAGGATGCAAGGATAGTTAAGCAGATGCAAATCAATAATCAGGGGACACCATTTCACTAGAGAAAAAACAAAAATGATATGATCACCTCAATTAACACAGGAAAAACATTTGACAAGATTCAACATACTTTTATGACAAAACACTCAATAGATAGGTACTGAAGGATCATACCTCAACATAACAAAGTCTATATATGACAAACCCACAGGTGACCTCATACACAATGATGAAAAACTGAAAGCTTTTCCTCTAAGATCAGGAATGAGACAAGAATGTCCACTCTCACAACTATTATTAGATGTCATGTTAGAAGTCCTAGCAAGAGCATTAGAAAGGAAAAAGGGAAAGTATTATTTGCAGTAACACAATATACATAGAAATTTCAAAGATTCCAGTGAAAAGTTATTATAAAAAATAAACAAATACAGTAAAGTGACATGCTGCAAAATTAATATATAAAAATGTGTTGCATTTTTACATACCACTAAATAACTAGCAGAAAGGGATTCAGGGAAACAATCCCATCTTACTGAAGGGGAGAAGATATTTACAAATCATATGTCCAACAAGGGGTTCATGTCCAAAATCTAAAAGAACTCACAAAACTAAAAAAAAGGGGGGGAGGGGAATATAAAAACAGATACACAGATCAATGGGACAGAACTGAGACCATAAATAAAATCACTTGAAAGACAACTAACAAATGGCAAATGAGTCAAACGCTTACAATGGAGCAGAGAAAGTCTCTTCAATAAATGGGGCTGGGAAAACTGAGAGCTGCACACAAAGAATGAACCAAGATGATAATCTAACACTCAACATAAAAATTAATTTTAAAATGAATTAAAGACAAGGCTTAAAATCATAAAATACAGGGCCTCCCCTGGTGGCGCAGTGGTTGAGTGCTGGATTGCGAAGCTGTCCGCAGCCTCTGCAGTGCTGGTTTGATCCCCGGCCTCCTGCTGTGCCCACTGCTCCCCTCAGCAGTGTATTTCATCAGTCTGCCCGTTCTGTTCCCCGCTCTGGCTCTGGTGAATTCTCTCACCCTCCCACGCTTCTGACTGTACCCAGTGCTTGTATAAATAAATAATTTTTTTTAAATACATAGAATAAAACACAAGCAATATGTTCCTTAACACTAGCCTTAGAGGATGTTTGGGGACTGGATTCTAACAGTAAAGGGAAACAAAAACAAAAATAAATTAATGTGACTCTATCAAACTAAAAAAAGTTTCTGTACAGCAATAGAAATATGTAAAGACATCATACCGAATGGGAGAAGATATTTACAAATCATATGTCCAACAAGGGGTTAATGTTCAAATCTAAAAGAACTCACAAAACTTAAAAAAAGAAGGGTGGGGCAGAAAATCTAAATAGACACACTTCAAAGAAAACATTCTGGGTATTTGCCAATATAAAAACATTAATTCAAATTGAAAGAGATATATGCACCCCTATGTTTACTGCATCCCAAGAACAGCCAATAACTGGAAACAATCCCCAAGCACCCACTAACAGTGAACAGAAAAGATGTGGTATATATACACAATGGGATAAGAGTCTGCTATTAAAAAGATGAAATCTTCACCTATGCACCTGTGCAAAATCACCATAGTCCCCTGTGCTCCTCCCTCCATTCCCTCTCCCTCCTCCTCCCCTGCAGGATGTCTCTGGGTTATAATTGTCTGTCTGTTTCTGTTTTGTTTTGTTGTTTTGTATTGTTATTATTTTTTTCCCAGATGTCTTATTTGAACCCCCTATATTCCTCCTATAAGTGAAACTATCCGATATTTTTCTTTTTCCTCCTGACTTATTTCATTGAGCATAATTCCTTCTAGCTCCGTCCACATTGCTGCAAATGGCATGAGTTTATCTTTTTTTGATTGCTGAATAGTATTCCTTTGTATATATATACCACATCTTCTTGATCCAGTCATCTATTTTTGGGCATTTGGGTTGTTTCCAGGTTTTACCTATTGTAAATAGTGCTGCAATAAACATAGGTGTACAGGTGTTCTTTTGAATCAATGTTTTTGTGTTCTTTGGGTCGATCCCTAGGAGTAGAATTTCTGGCTCATATGGTAGCCCCATTTTTAGTAGACTGAGGAAACTCCAGACAGCTTTCCATAGAGGCTGGAACAGTTTGCACCCCTACTAGCAATGTAGGGGAGTTCCTTTTTTGACCACATCCTCGCCAACATTTGTTGTGGTGATGGTGCACGGCTGCATCAGTGAAGGAAATACTATGGGGACTACATCCTGGTGGGGGGGAGCAAATGTCGTTTAAAAATGAATAATTATGTAAAAAATACATTTAAATAAATAAACAGATGAAATCATGCCATTTGCAAAAACATGGCTCAATCTAGAAGGAATTATGTTTATTGAAGATGATGAAACAGGGAAAGATAAAACCATATGATTTCATTCATATGTGGTATATACAGAGAGAGATGCAAACAGATGAATTAAATAAAAATAAATTTTTGGACATAATGCCAATAAGTGTTACAAGAAGGGAAGGGGTAAGAGGGATAGAGAAACTGGGAAAATTGGGATAATGGTATGATGAAAGATAGACTTGGATATTTAATGGTGAACTTAAAGTAGTAATGCTATAATGCAATGTTGACTTCAATAAAAATAAATTTTCAGAAAAAAGTAATCAGGAGCAGTATTTTAAGCATTGTCCAGGGAACTGAAGCCTAAAAAATACAAATTTGTGTGCCTCCCCCCAGTCACTGAATCAGAAATTCTCAGGTGGGGCCCAATAAACTGTATTTCAACAAGCTCTCCAGATGAGTCAGATGTAAACTAAAGTTTGAAATCCATTGCTACTAGCACGGGAAACAAATGAGTCACAGTTGTGAAAAGTCCCTTACCCTAACCCCATGGGTGGCATAAATACAAACTGACAAACTAAAGTTAAATAATCAGAAGTTGATCATGGTTCTCAAGGAAGAGTATACCTGACTATAAAAATTAATCTATATATAAAATAGGCATACGCTGAATCATTTATGTAGCATCTCTTTATTTTTATAGAAAAATATTTGACTGAATTAAGCTTCATGTTTCTGTTTTCATTTCAATTTTTGATCCTTAAAAGGGTAATCTCCAGGCCCAAGAGCAGCTACAGTGCCTGTGGGGGTCTACACGAGCCTAGATAGGGACACAGCTCTAAACTCACCTTCAACACATTTAAGTGGTTCCCTGTTAGTGGGCATACGTGTGCATTTTTCATGCCCCCCTACAAGCACCTCACAGTTCTTGCTCCACCTTCACTGGTCATCACTTGGTTAAAATATCATCATTTGACAATGCTTTGTCAAAGCACAAATCAATAATAAAATTTTAAATATAATTAATATAAATCTGGGTTTTAGATCATCTCCTATTAGTCTATGCCAACTCAACTCTCCACCATTGTGAGGTTAAGTGAAAGTTCATTATAAATAACACTGTGAAACATACTATGAAAATAAAATACAAAATTAGACCAGATACTCCCTGACAGGTTATTAGTACATCTAGCACAGCAGAGGAGGAGAAGCAGCTGGCACTCTCTGAGGTATTTGAGCTAAAACCACATGAGAAGTCTCAAAGAGCTCACTTACTGTACACCACAGGGTCCAGAGCAGAGGATGTTTTATTGTGTGCAACAGGGTGACTGATTCAAGGGCTCTTTGGAGACACTTTCATGCAAAGTCTAGAATGAGGAAAAGGATAATTTTTTAAAAATTTAAAAATAATTTTTTAAAATTTTTTTGATTCACTATTTACCTTTAAACCCCTGATGTACCTTAAAGTTGGCCTCTGGGGTATGGAGTCTTCCACTATGTATACGAAACATTTTCATTTTCACATGAAAATCTGATTTTGTGTTAAAATGTCTGATGAATGAAAATACAGCATTTGAAACCAGAATATTGTTTGTTTGTTTGATTTTTAATATTTTTTGACTCTCTTTAAAGATGAGTAAGCATAGGCTAACTCTTTACTAGTTGAAGCAAGTTAACAGTTAGGAAATCCATTAACGTGCACAGTTTTTTTCAATTTAGAAATGTCCTTGTTACTATTACTCTCCCATATATCACTCACCTCATACTCAACAAACTGGATAATAGGGCTGCGACCCTTATTTTACCAGAGAAGAAACTCAGATTTAGTAACGTTAGGTGACTCACACTGAGCACTGAATTGAAAAATGTTCATAAATGATTTTATGTAATTTATTTTAATACCTGTATAAAGACTGAAAGTGAATTATGCGTCCATTCTCATTCTCCTTTCCATTATTAGTAACAGAAACTGTTTTGTCAAATTCTTCCCCAAAATGGCATTTCCATTAAATCAGTTTCTTCTTTACATTCAGGAATTGTTGTGCAACAATTTAACAATGAGATAGGAACAAAACTGGGGCAAGTTAGATATTTTCCTTCCAGATAGACAGTATCAGTTCACAACGACAGGAAATGAATGAGAAGTGGTCAGTTAAGTTTCAGAAGGCAGATTGGGGGCGGTTTCCAGAGAACTGTGGGGAATGAGGAGGGAGTTTCTGAGCTCCAACACTATATGCAGCTTCAATAAGGAAATGAGGCTCATGATAGTTCATTGAAGTGACCTCATTGAAAGCATTTGCCCTCAGCTTTCAGCTTTCAAAATGATTGCTCCATGTCTCTTCCACCTCAGGATTGCAGACTAAATGTTGAGCAGGCCAAGGGCTCTAGACCAGACCTCCAGTAAGCACATCTCTGTTAACTCACAGGAAGGGAGATCTCCTAATTGCAACACAACTGTAAGCCCTGGTGCAGAGTCCTAACACCACCTTAGCTGGCTGTGGGCTCAGAACTCTTTAAGCTTAGGGTTTGGTCTTACTAATTTAATCATCTGCTTCAAGAAAAGTGAAAACCATGCCAAGGCAGCATTTTGAAGAGAAACTCTCCAAACAGAGCTGCCCACACATCATCTCTTCACATGTATACACTCTGTTGTGTTAAAACACTAAATTCCAGGGAAGAGGAAAGAATCTTGTAGAAATTCATATCAGTAAAATGTATTTATCTCACAATCCAAATTTTGGTAAATTCAAATACTAAGCCTTTTTAGTAGCAATGTTCTTTACTGAATCTAACCACTTAACCCTATTCAAACACCTCTAACCCCTTCCTCTCTAGTAACCACAGTGTTTTCTATATATGTATATAGGTTTGGTTTGGTTTGCTTGTTTCTTTATATTGCAATGAAAGAAATCATACAATTTTGTCTTTCTCGGTCTGACATATTTTACTTAGCATAATTTGTTCAAGTTCCAGCTATGTTGTTACAAATGGGAAGATTTAATCTTTCTTTATAGCGAGGTTATATCCCATTGTGCATATAGACCACATTTTTTGTAACCACACATCTGTCATTGAGCAGAGGTTGCTTCAAAAATCTTGATTTTTCCAAGCCTATATCCACTTTTCAACTTATGTTGAAGACTTTGTCATCTATTGTATGCACCATAATTTTATTTTTTTCTCATTTATTTATTTTAATGGTAACTTTTTCTACTCTCAGTGAATTTCAAGAATGCAATACAGTGTTAGTGACTACAGTTGCTATGTTGAACTTTAGATCCTCAGAACTTATTCATCTCATTACTGAACATTTGTACTGGTTTATCAGTCTCTCCCTATTTGCCACCCCTTGGCCCCCATCCTTAGCAACCACTTATCCACTCTGTTTATGTGAGTTTGATTTCTTTTTTGTATTCCATATTTAAGTGATACCACAAAGTGTATACACCATAATTTTTTTAAAGATTTATTTATTCATACATACAAGAACTGGGGTATGGGTCAGAGTCCTGGGTGGTGGGAGGATTCCCCAGAGACAGAGTGGGGAACAGAACAGGCAGATCTACTGAAACACACTGCTGAGGGTAGCAGTGGGCGAATTAGGAGAGGTTTGCTGCGCAATGTGGGTATCTCCCTGTCCAGGGATCAAACTCATGCTGCAGTGGCTATGGTGAGCTTCATAGGGTGCCTCTTAAACCCTTGTGCCACCAGGGAGGCCCTACACCATAATTTTAAAGTTTGCATGGTTTTCGATTATGGTACTATCATATATATTTAAGCCTTTCAATATTGTTGGACACAAGATTTTTCCTAGTATCTGGCAATTCAAATAACGCTACAGTAAAAAAGCTAAGTCTATAGCATTTTGTTCACATATTTTATGGTAAATTTCTAAAGGTATAATCATTACATCAAAAAGCACTACCATTTTTAAGACAAAAATACATTTTGCCTACTTTCTTGTGGTAGTCTACTAAATAACATTCCTAATAGATTTATGACAAAATACTTATTCCCTTGTTCTTAGAAGTGAAACTTCAAATTTAAGAGCCTTCGTTTAAGAACTTGGTTTGTGTGGTGGTGCCATCTGGTGGCAATAGTGCAATGTTACAAAATCCAATGAAAAAGACCCCTTACAAACTGCCCTAACTAAATTAAATTCACGAAGTAGCAGCAAATATCACTAGTATCATATGTTTTCAAAAATTATTCTACTTGTATTTCAAAAAAATTCTCAAAAATCATATGCATAGCACGTTATTACACAGAAATAATGAATCGCAAATAGAGAACACTAAACCTATTTAAACATATGAATACTGATTCCTTTCAACTTATTCAAATTAAGTTTATATAAAATTTAAACTATAAGTGAAGTCAGTTTAGCTAACTCTTTTCAACACCTCAATTTAACGAATAAAATAATTAAAAGAACTATTGCTATTCTTACACCTAAACCCGTACATCTCTAAACATGTAATTATTCTTGTACTTCCAGTAGTCACATTGCCACATCTTTTGCCACTTTCCTGGCTTTGTGATGATCTCCCTAGATCAAAAGGCAAAATAATTAAGGAAATGGCTTATCAAAATTGACTTGTAGTCAAAGTTTGTCATTTGTTTTTCACACTAATTGAATTCAAATTGCAGACCATTAACTTGATATAGAGTTAAACTTCATTTCTTATAGATTTTTGAAGTAATTTTTTTTTAACTTTTAAATAGGTTTCATGTGAAGTCTTATAAATCAACATCTGTGTAGATGACATTGTGTTCACCACCAAAAATCTAATTTTCATCCATCACCATCCAATTAGGCCTTTTTACCTGATTTACCCCTTCCCTTCTGATAACCACTATATTTTTATAGCATAAGTTTATTTTGGTTTTATTTTTGTTTTTCATTTGTTTCATCTTCCATTTTACGTAAAATCATACAGTTCCTAGTCTCACTTATTTCACCCTCCAAGGTCCATCCATGTCATTTTAAGTGACAGGATTTCATCTTCTTTATAGCTAGGTACAATTCCTTTGTGTACATATACCACATCTCCCTTAACATAGGTATGTGTTTCCAGCTCTTGGCAAACTGTGAGTAATGCTGTGATGAACATGACTATGAATGTATCTCTTCAAATTAGTTTTTTCATATTCTTCAAATAAATGCCCAGAAGTAGAATAACTGGATCATATAGCAGTTCTACTTTTAATTATTTTGAGGAATTTCCATACTGTTTCCCATAATGGCTGCACAAGTTTACATTCCACCAATAGGATATGAGGGTGTCCTTTCTCTACGTCCTCCACATTTTTTGTTTCTTGAAAAACGGGACATTTTAAATTCTCCCGTTTCACATGAGTTTTTGATTTTTATAACCTAAAATCTCCACTACAAATGACAAATATTTTAAGCCTTGCTTAGCCAACATTCCATTGTTATCCAATCATTCTACACTGATATTATCATTAGTACTATTCTTTGTTTTTATAGTATTATTTAGGATGATTAAATAATTAGGACCATTTAAAAATTCTCTATACTCAAAAAGTTGTGCTATGAGCTTCCTTTACGGCATTTGACTAAATCATCATTTTTAAACCATGGTACTGAACTCTTTTCCCTTTCCTACTTTCTTATTATATATGATCCTCCTGGCTCTGGTTCTGCTTTTTCTAAATTATTTGATTTACAAATATTTTACTTTCTTACACAATTAAAACAAATACTTCCGTGTACTTAGAAACACACATATATTTTAAAGGAGGAAGCAATCATTTAGACACATTAACACACTCAACAAAACTAATAACTTACTGAAATATATTTTAAAAATATAATTGATTATATTCCTCCTTTCAAATTACAAATACCTATGTCGATAATTTTTTTTCTTTTAAATATTATTGTGAACAGATGGCCTTGTAAATTTATTTTATTATTATTAATACTCAAAGTGTCACACTGTGCCCAAAAAAAAGCTCCTTCAAGCTGACTACTGTGTTCTTTCTCTTAAATGCCTCCTTATTTGATGATAAAAGATATACCTCGTACAATCTTAATTTTTCCCTTCTTAAGATAGAAAGTCAGCTGAATTCCAGAAGCCTGGTTCTTTCCTCCACTAAAAGCTTTTAGACTTCCCTTTGAAACTGAGATGAAATTACCTCCTTCTCAGGCTTCTGACCACTTCTCCATCTTCATTTCCTGTCACCCAACGCTCTACCTATAACCTCCTCCCACACTGATCTCCTTCCAGATATCAAAGGCACCACAATAGACATTTGGTCATGATTCCTATTTTTAAGTCTAACAAAAGAACCACTGTAATAAACAACAAAAGCACCTTATCTTCTTGGTATCATTAGCACCTAGCACAGTACCTGGAACATGGTTAACCACAGTAAACAATTTGCTATTAAATTAAAGAGCATACTGGGGTGACAAGCCAGATGAAACAAATGATATATGTACATACAGACATATGTATATATGTGTATGTGTGTGTGTATACACTTAAGTTGAATTAGTGTGAAAAGCAACCAGGTGACAAACTCTGATTAAAAATCAATGTTGATAAACTATTCGCTAAATTATTTTGTTTTTTGATCTATGGAGATTACTTTTCTACCCAGGCAAGTAGAAAAGATGTGGGTAAACACACAGAAACACACACACACACACACACTATTGGATATGGCTGAAGTGTGCTGTGGAGCACTGCCCAAAAAAAAAGTTTAATAAAATCCCTTCATGTGCTAGATGTGGTAAGCATGCTGCAGTATCTGCCTCAAGCTACTTCAATGACATGTCTGAACTTAATTTTTACATATGTAAATATGTATCAATAAAAAATTATTTCCTACAATATCTGAGAATAGTTGGGTGCAAACTCACCATCTGATAAATCATTACCGTGGAATAACATGGTTCATGATCATTCTAAGCCCCACTTCCAGGTCTTCGTCAACAAATATCAGCATGTGCTTTTATTTTCTTTTATTTTAATAGTTGCTCTAACTAAAAGAGCACAAATAAATACAAATCAGACTTTTTACATACAAAGAGTTTCCAGTGGCTCTCCAAAAGTCATTAAAACCAAATTATTTCTTATAGCTCTTCCACTCATCTGGCCAGCTGTTGATGGAGGAAACAATGCCCAGCAAGGATTATTGAGAATCAATAATCAGAAAGACAATCACTAAAATGGCAGGTTTGGGCCAAAACATTACTGGGTAATGCTGACACACAATATCCTGACGTAAATATTTAGCTCCAAAAATAACGAAGACGCTACAATAGGAAACCTACATTGACACTATGTCAAATAAAACAAGATGCTCTTCCTGTATCTTCTGCACTATAATTATCTCACAGATATAGGCAGAGATGACAACCTGCTGCTCTCAGTAGTTGGACCCAGTCTCAGAAGTCATTAGCATGTCCTCAGAATTAATCTTTTTCATCATTAAAAAGGTATAAATAGTGTTTGTGCATATGAGAAGCAAAGAAAATATCTTTATTCAGAATAAAGAGAAATATTCTAAAGTAGTTAGTATGTAATTGACTACCTCGCGGGTGAAGGAGTTGGGGGAAAGAATCACATTTTCCAGGCCATGTTCAAGCATGGTAGAGAATCACTTGAGAGGGAAGCACAAAGAGAAATTCATAAATTCATTGGCTTGTCGGACATAGAAGATCCTGTTCAAAACTAAGGTTTTTCTGATCTGCAAAAATAGATGCTTACCATAATCCTATTTCCTGTCAGAAATTCTGGATTGTATTTTCTTCCTATTGTCATGAGCTTTCACCTCTGTGTATATATCCTTAGTCATTTCTGCAAAGTAGAGGAACATTGATAAAAGATGGGGAAAAGGGAGGGAGGACCTCTACATAAAAGTTCAAATCGTGTAGCTATAAATTCTGTTCTTCAAATCTGGCGCTACAGAATCCAGAGGAGGGTGTGTTATGCTCTGAAATAAGATGGTTTAAGGCTCAAAACAAGAAAGAGGTCTACATCTCCCCATCAAAGCCACAGCTTCTCAGCTTGCCTTTTTCCTGACAGCTATGCTTTTATGCATTATCATGTTATTTTCATTTTCTTCTGAACACAGGAGGAAGGCCTCTTCAAAATGATAATATTTTGATTTCACATCTATGGTTTGCCCCCCTCAAATTAAACTATTTATCCATTATTGACAAAGTAACATGAAAGTTTTGTTCAACATTCAAAAGCCCATTAACACAATTCACCACATTAGTCACTAAAAGAAATCTATATAATGATCTCAACAGCTACAAAAAAAATTATATAACATAATCAAACTCTCAATCATGATAAAACTCTCAATAGACAAGAGGAGAAGGAAATTTCCTCAGCATGATAAACAGGATCTACAAAAATAACCTACGGCTGACCTTACATGTAAAACACATTTCTTTGTAAGATCGGGAAACAAGACAGGGATGCTTGATATCATCACTTTTCTCAACGTTGTATCACTGGGCCTAGCCGGTACCACAAAGGCAGAGGAAAAATGACAGAAAGAAAGAAGACTTTCTCTATTCTCACAGGACATGACTATATATATAAAAAGGAACAATCCTAAGGAATCTACAAATACTAAAAAACCTACTGGAAATAAGTAAACTGAACAAGGTGATAGAATATGAGGTCAATTTACAAATTCAATTTCACATCTATAAACAAATAATTTGAAAAATCTTTAATGGCATTTATAATAGCATAAAAACATAAATTTATCAAAATATGGCTAGGACCTATATCATGAAATGTATCAGATTGTTGGGAGAAATTAAAGATCTAACTAACTAGAGACATAAATCATGTGCATGAATTCAAAATCTCAGTATCGTTAAGACAGGAATTTTCCCAAATTCCAAGGATTACAGTAACTGAGACGATATGGAATTACTCCAAGAATAAACAATAGACACAATACAGAGTTAAAACAGAGAATCCAAAAACAGATATGTCCAATGAATTTTCTTTTACAAAGACATCAAAGTGATCCAGTGGAAGAAAGGAAAATCTCTTCAACAAATAGTTCAAAAACAACTAGATATCTACATATAACAGTGAGCCTCAACTCTTAAATTATACATAAAATTAACTTGAAATGGTTATATGCTGAACACATATATATTATGCTGAACAATTTAACATATATATATGCTGAACAATTTAAATTATAATAACTTCTAGCACAGAGGGGAAAATCTCTGTAGTTTTAATGTAAGCAACGATTTCTTAGATATACCATAAAAAGCAAAGCACCAAAGAAAAGATAAATTTGGCTTCATGCAAATTCTAAATTTTGCTTTTTGAAAGACACTACTAAGAAAATGAAAATACAAAAAAAATGAAAAGGCACAAAAGAGACTGGAAGACAATATTTGAGGGGTGTGTGTGTGTGTATTTATGTATGTATTAACAACAAAATATTCATATCAAAGTTATATAAAGAACTATTTCAACTCCATAAGAAAATAGAAAAACCCAAAAGATTAGTAGGCAAAAGATTAAACAGACATTTCATGAAAGAAAATATACAAATGGCTCAAAAAACAAATGAAAAGATACTCAATGTCACAAGTCTTCAGGGAAATGCAAATTTAAAATGAGATAATACGACACAGTCAATAAAATGGCTAAAATTAAAAAGATTGACAAAATTAAGTACCGACAATAAGGTGCAGCTGGGCCTCCCCTGGTGGCGCAGTGGTTGAGCGGTTGAGCCTGCAGCCTCTGCAGCGCCAGTTCAATCCCTGGCTGCCGGCGAGGGTTCCACATGGTGCGCAGACCTCTCCTGCCACCCACTGCTCCCCTCAGCAGTATATTTCGTCAGTCTGCCTGTTCTGTTCCCTGCTCTGGCTCTGGTGAATTCTCTGACCCTCCCACGCTTCTGACTGTACCCAGTGGCTTGTATACATACATACATAAATAAATAAATAAATAAATAAATAAATAAATAAATAAATAAATAAATAAATAAATCTTTAAAAAAATAATAATAATAAGGTGCAGCAACTGAAACTCATATGCTCTTACTGGGAAAGTAAAATGATCAACCAGATTGGAAAACAATCTAAAAGTTTCTCATAAAATTAAATTGGCACTTACCATAGATGTCAGCAATCAAGCTCTTAGCTTTTTAATAAAAAGAAATGAAAACACACATCCACACAGATATGTGTACACAAATGTTTATGGCAGGTTTATTATAACAGCCAAAAACTGGAAACATATCAAATATCTAAAGGTGAATGGACAAATCATAATATACCTGAGCAACGGAATACTATTCAATAACAAAAAGAATGAATTAGTGAGATATGAAAAACCATGAATTAATTTCAAAACTATGCTGAGAAAATGAAGCTGAAACAAAAAGCATAAGAGGTATAAAACCCTGGAATGGGTAAAACTCATTCAAAGGGACAGAAAAAATATCACTGGCTGTCTGGGTCCAGGTGGGTGGAGAAGGACAGAAAGGAAGTTTTCGAAACGGCCTAAGCCTTTATGTGCTGGTGTTTAAGAGGTCAATACATTTGTTAAAAACCAATTGACTTCAGGGCCTCCCCGGTGGCGTATCGGTTGAGCGCTGGGTTGTGAAGCTGCCTGCGGCCTCTGCAGCGCCAGTTCGATCCCCGGCTGCTCCCTGACCACCAGAGGAGGGTCCCACATGGCGTGCAGACCTCTCTTGCCTCCCGCTGCTCCCCACTCTGGCTCTGGTGAATTCTCTCACCCTCCTGCGCTTCTGACTGTACCCAGTGCTTGTATAAATAAATCTTAAAAAAAAAAACAATCGACTTCATGACTTAAAAAGATGCATTTTATTTTTTTTAATAATAAATTTTATTTTTATATTCCCCATACAATTGCAGCCCCCCCCCATTCTGATCCCAATCCCTCCCCTCCAGCCCCCGCCCCCCTAAAAGTGTCTCTGGTTCATAGTTTTTTGTTGATTTTGATTTTCACTTTCTTACAGTTATTCATTTTCCTGGTCCCTTATTTAAGTTTTCTAGATTCCTGCTATGAGTGAGACCATCCAGTATTTTTCTTTTTCTTTCTGGCTTATTTCGCTGAGCATGATCCCTTCCAGCGCCATCCATGTTGCTGCAAATTGCATGTGTTTATCT
This sequence comes from Talpa occidentalis, assembly GCF_014898055.3. Lineage (NCBI taxonomy): Eukaryota > Metazoa > Chordata > Mammalia > Eulipotyphla > Talpidae > Talpa > Talpa occidentalis. The sequence continues at coordinate 63,259,796 of NW_023601653.1, read as the reverse complement.
TTTAAAAAGATGCATTTTATTGCATGCAAAGCATAATTCAATAAAGGCAAATTTTAAAATGTTATGATCAAATTAAAGGAGACTATAAACAGGTATCACAAATAAATGCAGTGCATGATCCTAAAAGTGGAGAAAACACCTATAAGACATCATGTGACAGCTAACAAAATTTGAATGTGGACTGTATGTGATATCACAGCACCAGATAAAACCTAAATGTCTTCATTTTGATCGCTGTACCTTGTTTAAGCAAGACAAAGATCTACTTCTTGTAAATTATTTACACAAAGGGACATAATGGTCCCAATTTATTATCGAATGGATCAGCAAGAAGGATAGTATAGAGCAAAATATAAACAAACTGCAAGTGTAGGTAAAGATGACATGAGAGAACGTTCCTTGAACTGTTGTATCAACTACTCAGTAAGTTTAATACCATGCAAAATCATGATTTTAAAGATGAGAGGTAAACACTTAAATGGGAAAAGGGGAATATAACTGTTATTTTTTTTTAGTTCTAAGAGTCAGAAGATATTAACATAATTTATCCTACCGGTAAGAAAAAGACCTAAGCTATTTATCAGTGTTATTGCGTTGGGGATGGTTCAGGGAAAGAGAAGGGTGACTGCTCTCCAAAGACAAAGTCTTCTTCTTCCCAAGAAGACAGGTAACATCTAATCTCTTAAATCACAGTTTCAAAGAGCATTTCCTTACTCTTCCAGCCCATCTATTTCTACAATGGACTTAGTCCTGCAGTGAAAAACATTCACTGGTAAGTGACCACAAGCTAGACCAGGGAAACAAAAAAGTGACAAAATTCCATTTTCACCTTTTTCTCGTGGTACTTTCTTGAAGCAGAGAAATCATCATCTTCTCACAGACACAACTGTAGGTGTTAGAGCACTCAATAGCATCTATTCTTGTTGAAGTCAAAAATGCACATTTTCCTATCCCAGAAGATGAAGTCAATATTGTAAAATGACTGTAGAATAGAAAACATACATGGTCAACTGTTTAATTCTGAAGCTTACATTATAATTGTAATTAATTTTTTAAGTCTGTTGCCTAACAGTCTGGAATATGGAAATGTTGATATTAATAACATTAATATAAAGATTTTCTTTTGTGCTAGTCCATTAAATAGAATTATAACCTTTTGATCAAATTCACTTTCACCTCTTTTATTCCACATTGGGAATTTTGGTCAAAGGCAAAATTAATTTTAGTATTGCTATGAGATCATGATACAGGTAAGTGTTTTCTTGTATTTTTTTTTTCACAAAAAGTGAGAGATTTAAAAAGGAAAAGAAACTATATGTCTATGGCAGAGAACTAGTTTGTATGCATATACCTTAACAGAAAAAAGCATAATTGTAATATAGTCTAAAGTGAGGTTGCCTAATTGATACTTTTATTTTGTTTCCTTTCCTTCCCCACCCAAAAATAGTAGTTATTAACTAAAATAAAACAATCCATTAAAAAATATCTATAAGCAGTACTTCCATTTCATCAAAGTAGTAGATTAGGTGCCAGAATTATTTCCTAAAGAAAACAATTTTTTAAAGATTTATTTATTTATGCATACAAGAGCTGGGGTACAGGCCAGAGATACAGGGGATGAGAGGATTCACCAAAGACAGATTGGAGAGCAGAATAGGCAGACTGATTGAAATACACTGCTGAGGGGAGCAGTGGGCGAGACAAGAGAGGTCTATACACCATGTGGGTTAACTCCCTGGCCAGGGATCGAACTCGTGCTGCAGTGGCTGCTGATAGCTTCATAGTGCTGACACTTAACCCCTTGTACCCACAGGAAGGCCCCAGAAAACAATTTTTTTTCTAAGATTTATTTTTTATTTATTTAGATTTATTTTTTATTTATTTTTGTGCAGACAAAGTAGAGTATAGGCCAGAGGTGTGGGAGCTAAGAGGATTCACTAGAGACAGAGTGGGGAACAGAACAGAGAAAAATACTGAAATACACTGCTGAGACAAGCAGTAGGTGAGACAGGAGAGGTTTGATGTGCTATGTGGGTTAACTTCCTGGCTGGGGATCAAACTCTTGCCTCACTGGCTGGCAATATAGCTTGATAGCACTGAGATTTTAAGCCCTGTTACACCAGGGAGGCCCCATAGAAAACAAATTTAATGCTGGTTTTAAAAAGATTTCAAATCTTCCTGAATAAATTTGCAAAATGGCAAGAAGCAGATCTTATTCATAGAGAGGGTTAAGGAAAAGGGCAACCTAGAAGATTAAGTGAAGCACAAATGTCAGTTTCTTTCTTAATTGCGATCATTGGCTGAGTAAGGAATTCTACCCAAGACTGGGATTCTAAATAGGAGCCAAGAGACACAAGGTTGAGGGCAAAGGGATGCATCTTCAGTAGGACCCACCAGAAGTGTCTTGAACTTTGAGTTTAAGCAAGAGAGAAAAAGAATAATCCCACTGAAGAATACAAAAATACAAATCATCCCTCAAGTAATTTGCATTTGCAGAATATTTAGGAATATTTAAATCTACTATGAAAAAAAAGAAATAAACAAATAAGGGAAATATGTTAAACCAAATAGCTTGTAAGCCTTAGGCAGAAAATTTATGTGTGTAACCTAGGAGAGGTGTTAGGTAAAGATGCAGTTAAGGAGAGCATATGTATTCTGAACACCGGAAAGGGAAAAAGAACCGAGAGGCACTAAATGCCATACTCAAAATATACATTATGTGTGCACTCAACATTCTGGAGGTCTCTGCACAAGAAACACCAGTCAGATCCACAGCTGCTCACTGTGACCAGGTTTAAATGCTCCTACCTTTCCCAAATAGAGAAAATGTGCGTACAGACACATGAACCTCTGTCTTTTGGGTCCATTTACTCAAGTTTGGTCCCAAGAACTAACTCATCGTCAGGGAAGGGTTATGCAGCAGACCAGGCCATATGAAGATTTAGTAATCCAAGATTCAAGTGACCCTTTACCCACTTTACCTTACCCCAAGTGTAACAGTTTATTTACCCCATCCCATCCAAGTGTGATGAGCTACTTCATTTCTTTCCTCTTGCATAGTGCTATGTGTTTAAAACTGATTTAATTAACAATGCAATTTGAGCATCTAAATTCAGCCTGCAATTCATACTATGACATCTGGGATAATCTGCCTATGGTATACTTGTAGGCTACAATTACTCTAGGTCATTTCCTGCATGACAACTTGTAGAAGTTTGCAACCCAGAACTTGAAGGACCAAATTTAGAATTTAAAGTGTCCTAAGGCGGGCCTCTCCGGTGGCTCAAGGGGTTAAGCACCGCACTATAGAGCAATCCACAGCCTCTGCAGCATGAGTTCGATCCCCCGGCCAGTCAGGGAGCAACCCACATGGCGCAGCAGACCTCTCCTGGCTCGCCTGCTGCTCCCCTCAGCAGTGTATTTCAGTCAGTCTGCCTGTTCTGTTCCCCACTCTGTCTCTCGTGGATCCTCTCATCCCCTGCATCTCTGGCCTGTACCCCAGCTCTTGTATGCATAAATGAATAAATCTTTTAAAAATAAATAAAGTGTCCTAAGGAATCCAACAAAAGCAGATTCTTGAGGAAGTCACCCTCATCAGTCCTCAATTTCAACACCAGCTCAAAAAGAAAAAACTATCACTAAACACTACAAAGAAAATGGCATCGTGAACAAAAGCCAGCAGAAACAATAGATTAAACCCACAAAACTTCAAATAATAAAATTATCAGATATCAATTACAAAACATTTTATAGAAATAAAAGACATCTCAAAATATGATTAACTAGGAAAGATATTTGAAAATGCAAAACAAAATTCATAGAAATATAATGGTTAAGATTTTTAAACAGTCATTAAATAGTTTAACAGCATATTATAATAAATGCAAGCCAAGAGTTTACAAAATATTATGCTTCAAAATAGGACTAACGTGAAGGAAGATATATGTGTACATGTGTGTGGGCTCACATGTATTTATACTTTAAAATATTATATACTACACAAAGTAATTTTTGGAATGTTCAAAATTCTCATTTGTGGCTTACTATAGTAAAGTCAAGATGATCCAATTGCTTCATATCATGATTTTTGTTTCATTTTATGAACTTCATAAAACATACTTCTGAGCATGGGTTAAGCATCACAATTTTATATTATCAACTTTGTATAATACTTCTTTTCCTTCTTAATTATAGTGCTTCCTAATGTTTGATTAAACAATGGAATGTATTTTAAAATATCAGTTTAACTGTTTTATTACAATAACACAAATTCTTTTATGTTGTGATATAAAACAATAGATTTGCATATAAATTTTCTATTGTTTTCCTAACTGATAAATAGATGTTTCAAAATGAGTTAAGCTATTTTAAATAAGAGGCTTTTCAGATACAATCTTTCCAACCCCAACACCAGTGTGTTTGAAAACACTCCAGAGACTTACAGTTCAGAAGGTGTGTCATTGTCAGTCCGTTTCCATTTATGTTCCTGAGAATTATATGGTAATTCAATCCAGGAAATACCTGTAGAAATGTGGGATCGAATAAAGGCCTACAAAGGAAACAAAGCATACGTGACTAAAGTCCCATCTGTTAAATGAATGAAGAGCACAGGGGAAGGGGCCAGCAGTTTCTATGACCAGCCTCTTCTACTCGCCACATCTTCCTTCATCCCCCTGTCCTATAAACCCTTTTCCCTCAACCCCTGCATCTGCATTCTCCTTGATCATTTATTCATGTTGAAAATGACTGCCCGCCATATAGATTATTTAAAACATGAAAAAATTTTAAAGTATCTAACAATAAATCTGTGAAATAATTTGACACTTTAGGAAACCATTCAAAGTCATGCTTCAGAAAAATATTTAAACACATAGAAAAATTATCATTACATATTCTTAAGTGAAAAAAGGAGTCTTCAAAACAAATTTAAATAACAAAGGGAGGTATACAGTAGAGTCTACACCTATTAGAGAAAGTCTTGCTGCAGTTCAGCAGCTGAAAGGGATGAAGAGAAAAGTAGTAGCATTTGGAAAAACCTACTATGTCTAAAATGTAATAGGTCAAAGGACATTTTACATAATGTTTGATTAAACGATGGAATGCATTTTAAAATACAGGTTTAGATTTAGCTGTTTTATTAAAACAACGTATATTGTTTTATGTTGTGATATAAAACATCTATTAGATTTGCATATAAATTTTGTGTTGTTTTCCTAACTGATAAATAGATGTTTCAGGCTGAGTTTTGCAACCATTTCTGTGTAAAAACACATTGTGTTTGCGTGTATGTTGTATGTATTTTTTTTAAGTAATAAAAATAATTTTGATATTGTCACTGTATTTTCAGTTTTTAAACTTCGTTTTAAAAGATAGGTAATATCTTAATATAGCATATAAAATTTTTGATGATGTATTGTTACCTACGGATGCAATGCAAATCACCATTTAGCCAGTTGGTAAAACTGTTATTGATTTTATGTTCCATTATTATTTCCATTTTCAGATGAGGAAACTGAGGCCTAGAAAGAGAAATAACTTATCCATGTTCACACAGCTAATAAGTGGCAAAAGTGATTTGATCCCAGGCAGTCTGATTCCTAGATTCCTAATAGTATTTACTAAACTATGTTGCCTCAAGGTCCTGAGATGCCACCCTAGGAAGGAATGCTGGTTTCAGGCTGCAATTCACCAAAGCATTAAGTATTTCCAAAAGAAAGTCGTATTTCTCTGTGAGTGGTTCTCCTACAGACTTCGTAGAAAGGGAGATGATTACAAGAACCAAACTGTATCTTCAAGGAGATTTCCATTTTGAACTAATAATGATCATCATGATAAATAAGTAGGTTTTGAATGGTCAGGAAGTAGCAAGAATATATTCCTACTAACAGGCAGGAATTTCCTGGGAGACTCTTAACTATAAAAGTCTTGTTCACTCAACAGACATGATACAAAAAATAATTGAAGGTCCCTCTTTCTGGACTCCTCCACCCCCACCTCGATCCTCAATACCTTGAATCCAAAGATGGTAGAGAGTTTAATAGAATAAAAATGAACATAATAGTCATGATACCAGTTCATCATCATCATCTATCTTCAAAAGAGATGATCCATAATTTTGACAAGTCTGTTTACACTTTCTCCAGGTTTCACTCTCATTGGTAAAATAGTAACAGCTAATTCCATAACAAGACCAGCGCCCTACAACATAAAAAGGCAAAACATTCAACTTCTCATCTGGTACCCTGTTAAACAGAATAACTAAGTAAAATCTTTACAGCTACCAATAATGATAACACAAGGTTCACATCAAGAATCTAGAATGTTAAGTGATACCTGCACCCCCATCTTCACTGTAACATTATTCACAAAAGCCAAGATATTGAAACAACTCAAGTATCTATCAACAGATGAACTAATAGAGAAGATGTGATATATATATATATATCTATATATATATATAATGGGGTATTATTCAGTCTTAAAAAGAAGGAAATCTGCCATCTGCCATGACATAGATAAACCTTGAAGACAGTACATTTAGTTAAATAAACCAGTCACAGAAGGATTAATACAGCAGGATTCCACATATATGAGATATGAAAAATAGTCACACTCAATGAAACAGAAAGTAGAATGGTGGTTACCAGGGTTGCCAGGGGAAGGAATTCAGTTGTCCAAATGCTATACAGATTACGTGACACCATATTATTATGTTCTAGAGATCTGCAGTATAACACAGAGGCTATATAGCTAACGATATTGAATTGTGCACTTTAGAAACTTATTGAAAGGGTAGATCTCATGTCAAGTGTAATTACCACAACAAAAATAGGACTTGAGGAAACTTTTGCAGGTGATGGTTATGTCTGTTAGCCTAACTATGGATGGTTTTATGGATATATGCTTATGTCCAAATATCAAATTGTATACAATAAATGTGTTGCTTTTTCATATAAATACTACAATAAAGCGGCTTTTAAAATAATATTTTTTTTAATTCCAGAATATAGTCTAAATAAAAAAAAATATTCTTCTTTGGAAGTTTTTTTTCCTGATATCTTTTATGGTATGCTTTTTTTTTTTTTTAAGATTCATTTATTTATGCATATAAGAGCAGGGGTACAGGCCAGAGGTGCAGGGGGTAAAAGGATTCACCAGAGACAAAGTGGGGAACTGAACAGGCAGACAGGCAGACTGACCGAAGTACACTCCTGAGGGGAGCAGCGGGTGAGTCAGGAAAGATCTGCTGTGCCATGTGGGTTGCTCCCTGGCCAGCCAGGGATCAAACTTGTGCTGCAGAGGCTGCGGACAGCTTCATAGGTTGTGTCTTAACCCTTTGTGCCACCAGGGAGGCCCAAGTATGCCATGTTTTTTAATAATAGAAAAAAATAGAAATGTATACCAATACCTAAATGATACTGAATATGCAAAAAAAATTTGTAAACTCTGAATCCTAAGAAAACACTTAGTAGTTGTTAATGAACCTGGTAAGTTATTCCATTGTTATACATGATAACAGATTTTATTGTATGAGATTTAGTATTCTTATCTCTTGGATATTTTAATTGGTATCATCACAGTAGACCTTGCAGATGTACTGCAGCGAGTCTATAGTGATCACAACAGACAAGTATCTTACATCAAAACAGAATGGAAACAGCATAGATATACCACTTTAAAAAGTACTCATAAAGCTTAAAAGTTGAAATTTAAGACCAGAGAAAAAGTCTCACACACATAGATACAATGATCTTTAGACCAGCGTCCATGCAAAAGGGCAGTGCCCATGCTAGCCTATGTATATTTTTACTGATCACCTAAATATTTCATGCCAGTACCAGAGTGCAAGTGTCTAATTTGCCCCGATCCAAAATGACCCATATTTTCAAGGAAGCTGACATTAATTCACCTTATGGGAATAGTAAGAATGCAAGAACTACCACTGATTTGGGGGGAAAACATAGAGCTCCACTAATGCACACATGACCCTAGGGTCTCAGTCTCACATGTTAAACAAGCAAACCCAAATATCCATGTCACATCAAAGAGGCACATATTAAAAGTTGTCCTGTAGCCAAGATCACTAGCATATATTATAAGCCAATATTAGGCTTCAAAGATTCTAAAGAAGGAAGAAATAATGAAAAATCATGTAACCGTTGATTAAAAATTTCCTTCATACCTGTATTTTGCAAAGACTCTGAAGGATTCCTTTTTCCATGACATAGCTTATTTTCTATAAAGCATAATTCCAATTTCTTTTTCTGATGAAGGGTTTCATTTTTCAGAATTTCATATTCTAAAGTCTTATTTGTCAAATGTTGCTCCTTTAAGTAGCTGTCATTTTTCATAAGGTCATACTTTAGACTTAGGTTTCGTCGAATTTCTTCCCATTGATGTTTTTCTTGAATATACTGAAAAACTAAAATTGATAACATAGATATAATGCCAAAAATGTATTCATATTACTAAAATGTTCATGTTGAAGGCAAGAAAAAGCTTCACTTTGACAACCAACCCATTTCATTACTTCAATTAGTAATTTGACATTTAGAAAGTAACACCTTAACAGATTAATCATAGAAATGGAAACACTAAATTTCTCACCATTAGCAAATTAATTTAGGATAAAAAAAATAAGATATCTGAATAAAATTATTATAGAAAACCCTTACCATTTGGTATGGTTTTTTTTCTTTTTAACAGCACGGCATTTACAAATATCTATTTGTAAATATCAGTTAGTCAACATTTAGCAACACATTTTCTGAGTCAAATCTACACTAAGAAATATGAAGAAACAGCACAATTATTAGTGCAGTAAATGGAATACCCACAGGAAAAAAGACAGGATGATCCAAATATATAATTTTATCGGAGTGTAATATATTACAGATGTCAAAGAATTCAAATAAAAATAAAGGTTGAATTCAAAATCATCTAATATCCATGTATAGAATCCCTCTTTTCTATTAAACCATTTCATCATTACATACTTTTTTTAAAAAATCAAAGGAAAGACATATTTCTTTTGAAATGCTGTTTCTCAAAGAATGTTTACATCTGAGATTCACAAATTATCTAAACTCAGAAGGTAGAAAATTTTAGTTCCATGTCAGAAGGATTGCTACCATGAATTACACACAATGGTGCTGGTCATAACCACAGAGGTAAGTAAAATGAAAATGACAATATCAGGGGCAAAATCACCAAGTCACCTGGGACACTCCCTGAGCATCTCCAGGGAACCATGGTTAATATCTGCAAAATTACTGGTCATTGCTTAGGATGTATTTCAATTACTTACCCTTGGTCCCCAGCACCATGACTGTCATCAACAGAAGTAAACAAAGGAGCCCAAGAGTTACTGCAGTAAGATGCCAGGACACTGAACACTCTTTAAATAAAGAAGGAAGAAAATAAGCATCCAGCGTAGACCCTGGCCTACTACCAACCTAGGACAACATGTGAAACAAAGGAATAATCTCTAAAATTTTTATGAAAATATATTATAGTAATAGATTTAAATTTGTAATCCAGTGATTACTCTCTGAAAGTTTCAGATTTCTGACTGAAATACATCTATTTTTAAAATCCTACACAAAGAATAGCTCTATAGGATTTAAAAGTATCTCTCCTACAAAAGCACAGATGGCAACAGACACAATACATATTTATGGAAATCCATACTGACATGAACATCTTGCTGTGATCGCTACTAATCATGAAGAGGAAGGAAAAAGCAGTCAGTATTGGTGAGAAACTGGTAGCCAATAGTGGATATTCTGAAGCTACAAATGTGATTAAGATCACTCCTTAATGTATTTTCTAGAAATCAACTTTTCCTCCCTTTTCATTAATTCTGTTTTTCTCTGGACAAAGCTGTATTTATCCTCCTACTTTTATAGTCCTTAACACTGTAAGTTGCATCTCCGATTATCACTAAATTAAAACAGTATGTTATTCTCAATTTAGAGTTTTTGACAATATTTGAAGATGGAAAAAGAACAGGAAAAAATTAGAATGTCCCTTTGATTTGAATAACTTTGCTACCTCGCTGCCATTAAACACTGGTAAATGCTTGAGACATCTAAAAAAAATCTTTTGTCTGAATAAAAACATTGTTTTTAACATAGATTTTTCATTTCTTAAATATTCTCTAAAATTGAATTCTGTAATAAATGTATTTTTTCTTGAGATTACAGGTGGTCCTTTCCTTTTAAAGGCTCCATGAGCTCCTTTTAACCAAATCTGAATGAAAATATTGTAATAGCTTTTAAAATTTAAAGATTTATTTTATTTATTTACGCATACAAGAACGGGGTGAAGGCCAGAGGTGCAGGGGGTGAGGTGATTCACCAGAGACAGCGTGGGTAGCAGAATAGGCAGATGTACTGAAATACACTGCTGAGGGGAGCAGCAGGAGAGACAGGAGAGGTCTGCTGTTCCATGTGGGTTACCTCTTTGGCCAGGGATTGAACTCATTCTGCCATGGCTGCCAGTAGGCTGATAGTGCTGAAACTTAACCCCTTGCACCACCAGGGATGCCCAGCTTCTCAAATTTATAAGAATTCATTCTCTTCTCCATTCTCACAAACTTCAAAAAATGGGCTTGTTCTAATATTCTGCCCCACCCTGGTATCAGATTACCACCTGATAACCTGAAGTACAAATGTGAACTTTTATTTCAAACATCAAGTGCTGACAAGCCATACAAGACAGGTGAACCTACTTAAAATAAATACCTTTGTCACCAGCTTTCCCAGGCCTCTGAGCACCATCAGGACTTAGTCTGTGATTCTGTGATCCTGACGGAGACTGAAGTACTCTCACAGTTGAATAAATCATTTCCTGATCACTCATTTCTAGAGTAAGAGAAATATATTTTGCATTAAAATCCAGCAACAGGATAATTTATGTCCAAAAGAAAATCTAAATGGCAGCCTATAAGTACACAGCAGGATTAAGAGATGAGTGTATATCTTTACGAGTATGTGAATTTGTTTCTGTTAACTCCTCTAAGTGTCTAAAGCATGTATTCTGAGTTGATCTATATGCAAAATGTGAACTTTTATTTCAAACATCAAGTGCTGACAAGCCATATGAGAACAGGTGAACCTACTTAAAATAAATACCTTTGTCACCAGCTTTCCCAGGCCTCTGAGCACCATCAGGACTTAACCTGTGATTTTGTGATCCTGATAGAGACTGAAGTACTCTCACAGTTGAATAAATCACTTCCTGATCACTCATTGCTAGAGTAAGAGAAATATATTTTGCATTAAAATCCAGCAACAGGATAATTTATGTCCAAAAGAAAATCTAAATGGCAGCCTATAAGTACACAGCAGGATTAAGAGATGAGTGTGTATCTTTACGAGTATGTGAATTTGTTTCTATTAACTCCTCTAAGTGTCTAAAGCATGTATTCTGAGTCTGATCTATATGCAAAATGGAAAAATTTTCAATATTTCTGCAAAAATCATTTATACTCCAAGTAATCATAGCCATGATTACAGGAAAATATGGAAAGAATGAAATCTATGATTGGAGAGGCTGGATCCTATTCATTTAGCTCAAAAGGCTCAATTTAGCTCAAAATGCTTAAAATACGTAAACAAATGTGAAGTAAAAGTGATACTAACTCAAACACTGAGATACTTTTAAAAGTATTCAAAAACCAAATATTGATTCTAAACTTATGAAAATACATACATCGTGGTTTTAAAAAATTACCTACAGCAAATATTTAAACTCCTTGCATTCTTTTCAATTATAACACAATTCTACCACAATGTTTCCTAAAGCATACCCCATGTACCACCTGCAAAAGAACTGAGGGCTAGCATTGCATATTGGTTAACATTCGGGATTCCAAGAAGTGTAAGAGGTGATTAGTAAAAATCTCTTATGTTCAAGCCCAGAAACTTGTTATTTTTAATCTCAAATGATCCCATAATTATTAAAAGTTTAAAAATAATCTAGAGTATAATATTGCTAACAGAAGCCTATGTGAAAATAAAATGTTGTCAATAGATTGTTGTTAGTTAATATCCATAAATGATTCAACCTATTAATGGATATCAATATAAAGAGAAATCATAAAATATTTAAAATGTATCTTGCTTCTTATAATTATCAGTATGAAAACATGATATCCCAGAAACAGGGAGTATGAAAAACAAATTGCACATATAACTAAACTCTTTTAGTTTTTTTTTAATTTATAAATTTTTCCAAACTTATTCACACTTTCCCTAATTTCCTAAGGAAAAGTAATCTTTGCTATTACAAAATCCTTCAAGATTGATAAAACAGTATGTAAATACTAGACACAAATAAAAAGTAATTTTTATTACCCAAATCTCTCTTATTTTGAGACTACAAAGTGAAAATGGTAGCACACTGAATAGAAGGAAATAGCCTTCTGTGAATGCTGTTCTTGCTTTCACATCTCTCTGAGTTAATGCAACTGCAATGAAATCAATATAGAAGGCTTTCCTATCAATCCATTATTCATGTCATTTGTAATAAAATGCCATCTTCTTACCATCCTTCTTTCCTAGAATCTTTGTAATTAGGACCAATAAAATACTCAGGTGCCAAGACCTGATGGAAAAAAGCAGATATTACCTGTATCTGCGTCATGCAGTGATGCAGGTTGACCCAAAAATTAGGTGGAAGAATTTGACCTTTCAATCCTGGATCCCTTGGGTGTATGACGGTCTGTAAGATGGAAGGCAGAAATAAACTGTCTCTCAAAGGAACTACAACTCAAAATTTTCTGCCCCTCCTCTTGACCAAAGTGATAAAAGGAAATTGCACAATAAAGACTGATAGTCACATGCTCTATCTTCTTCCATTTCCAGTAACCAATCACTTGGTGCTCTTTCAAAATAAGTGTTCAAATCCATTTTTTGAGAACTGAAAAGACTTGGGGAAAACAAGAACTAATTTTTCACAAAAAAATAGCATACTTAATAAAATCAGAAGAATAACGACAAATACCAGATGATTTCACTCACGTGGAATGTAGAGAAACAAAACAAAGGAACATAATATAATAGATATAGATATAATATAATATAAAAGAAACCCCAGAAATCTGACTGCAGAATTGGGCCACCAGATTGTTACGACAGCAGAGAAGCCATGAGGGAGGGCACCCAAGAGACCCTGATGGAGGAGTAGTGGTGTTTTGGGAGTGGGTGTAGTGTGATAACATATATCCGAAGAGGTGTGAACCTATACCACTTTGTAAACCATCATTACCTCAAAAAAAAATAGTATAGTCTAAATATAAAAGTTAAAGAACAAATTATACTTAGAATAAGATTAAAATAAAAGGAAAAATGAGTTTGAAAATGAAAAAAACTAGTATACTTTAAAGAAACTACCAGTAAAAACAAATGACCAAAATGTTTATATATATATATATATATACACATATATATATACACATATATATATATCTGCATATATACAAAGAAAGAACTTGACTAAGTTCTTTAAGTAATTTATTAGAAACTTTCTTTTATATGTTACTATTTAAATTTTTTTCTAATTTTGTTTACTGAAGATAAGTATATTTTAGAAATTATTTACAACATCCAGAATTCCACTATTAAAACCATGGTATATACTCTTCTAGAAATTTCTTATCTATACATTATGTTCACCATCAAAGTTGACATCATTCATACACCGTGATTTTGATTTATTATTTTCTAATAAATGTTTCCTCATTTAAAAAAATATTCATCAAAAAAGTGATTTTAAAAACTAGAGTTACTGGGCCTCCCCTGGTGGCGCAGCAGTTGAGCACTGGGCTGCAAAGCTGCCCGCAGCCTCTGCAGCGCCAATTCAATCTTCAGCTGCCAGATTAGGGTCCCACATGGCACACAGACCTCTCCTGCCGCCCACTGCTCCCTCAGCAGGGTGCCTCATCAATCTGCCTGCTCTACTCTCCCCTCTGGCTCTGGTGAATTCTCTCACCCTCCCGCACTTCTGACTACCCAGTGCTTGTATAAATAAATAAATAAATCTTTAAAAAAAAAACAAACTAGAGTTACTACCCACATGGATTATACCATTATTTTATAGTATGTTAGACATTTAAGTTGTTTCCAATATTCTGCTAGCATAAAAATCATATGGCCTGTACTTCTGAATGTTTTCTTAAGAAAAACTTCCCAGTATAGACTTACAAGATAAATTAAAGAACCAAATAGCCTCCATAAAGGTTTTTCCCATTTATACTCCAACAAATGTGAAAAAATTATTTTTAAAGAATACTGAATTATTCTCTGAGTTTGTTCATGAATCATACTTCATAAGATTTACAACCTATCAGCTAAAATAAATCTTTTCTAAAACTGGTTTCTATGAACCAGATTCCTGTCAGAATATACCTGTACCTCTCATCGCAGTTTACTTTCACTTGACTCAGGCCTAGCCAATCTTCTGACATACAGTTCTATGACATAATTTAAATTGTTCACCCAGTTAGGTACTAGTGGTTAATAGGATGTATGGGGAAAGAGTGAGGTAAGGAACTGAAGGGGCAATTGATAATAGAAAGACAACTCACTCCTATTTCACCAGGCTCTGACCAAATTCTTTGCCTATTCTTTTCTTATCATCACTAAATCATACTGTAGACAACTTGCCCATTATTCACCTTATTCACATCTCTCACTTCTCCTCCAAATTACTTTAAAAAAATAGTCTACGGAACATCTGGCCACCAGAAACCAATCTAGGTTGGGCCTCAACCTGGACTGTTTAGGCCTCAAGTTGCCTACTCTGCCCCCAAATGTAATCCTTAATCTCTGAATCACCACTGAGGTCTTGTCATCATGTGCAGGCAGTTATAATACTTCTCAGAGACTAATTTAATTCAGTAACATTTCAGCAATTTCATGGGGGGAGTCTAGACACTTCAGGAATACTTACTATTAGGCATTCTCGTCTCTCTTCACCCTAATCCTGGAGTGGTTTTGTCATCCTCAAAACAGAGAAAGATCCTTAGTCTTCTATTCCAATGGCAAAAGTAAATAAAAGAAGCTCTGCTGGGAGAAAGGCAGCAGGATGGGAAAAGTAGTAACGGTTGCTGGGAAGGGGGCAGAGACACTATCATTAAGAGAAGTAACCACACTGAAACTTCCCAGTGCTAACAACTATTTTTTATTTTTCCCATTTTACAAATAAAGAAACTAATGTTAAAAGCTTTATTGACTTGCCAAAGGAAACATTATCACTAATTCTTGACCCATGTTTATAATGGCCTGACTAGGAGGCAGTAAGTACATTAATAAATTCTTGTGATAACAATAATAACTAGTGTTAAAGGAGAATTAACAATGTGTCAATTGCTTCTCAAAACCTTTTGTATATAATTCTTTTAATCCTCATAATTAACTCTTAGGAAGTTACCAGTTTTATTGCTATTTTAGAGATTGGCAAACAGCAACAAAAAATTAATTAAAATAAATGGAAATTTTGTCAAAGGAAGTATATAAATGGCCAATGAATGAATGAAAAGATGCTTAATCATTAAGGAGGAAAATGTAAATCAAATCCACAGATGATACACTACTTCAAACACAGCAGGCAGACTGGGGGTGAGAGGGGAGAAGACAATAACAAGTATTGGTAAAGATAAGGAGAAACTAGAAGTTTCATGTAACTGGTGGGAATGTAAATTGGTGCATCAATTTGGAAACAATTTGAAGAAGGCTCTTCAAAATGTTACAGACTTACCATAAGACCCAACAGATTGTGGAGCAGCAGCTAACGGATACAGGTTTTCTTAATTTTTTTGAAAGGGGGCTCCAAAAACGCTCTAAAATTGTTAATAGCTGCCCAATGCTAAGAAATACTAAAAAACACTGAATTGGATCATTTAAATGGTTGAATAGTATATATTTTTTAATAAATCCGATCTGCCTGAACAGGAAAAGCACAGGTGGACAATGGTTTCAGAAGGGCCTAGACATTTTTATACTTATATAGCAGTCTGTCTCCGCTATATAGATTCTAAAGGGTAGGTCTGTCTTGTTTGTGCACTCAATAAACAATGTAATCATGAGAACCTGGCCACAAAAAAAAACAAAATTACTTTTTTTCAGATTTAAAGAAAAAGATGAGATTGAGAAACCAAACTGTGCAACTGCTTCATCTGAATTGTAGGGTGGTTTTCTTTATTGTTGGTTTTTTTTTTTTTTTTTTTTGGTCTTTTTTTTTTTTAACAAAGCTCTAAACTTCTAGACAAGGTAAATTTCTTCCTAAGTGAAGACAACCAACATCAGCAGGTAACAGCAGTAGTTTCAGATGCGACTAACAGAAAACCTAGCATGGGTCTTAAATCAAAGCACAAGACTGGAACCAACAAACTTCATCTATCACAACTGGTTAAGAAAAAGGAGAGAAATTTAAAGAATATTTTTGGTTCTTGTACTTTGCTGAATTCATTTTTGTACAAAATACACGTAACACAAAACACAATATGAATATATAGAACATTCATTTGTTTACTTCCTGGCTGCTTTGCTACAAAGTCTTGTTTCACTTGGGAAATCACACCCTTTACCCATTCCTTCCTGACATTATTAACTTGGTCAGTTAGAGCTTAACACGCAGCTTCTAGTCATACCTTCAAGCTTTCCAGTCACACCTTTAAACCTCAATGTCTTATTGTACAAGTCTACTGTCCTTCCTGTCCTAGGCTTAAGTGAAGTAATTCTGTAACAACACGAAATCCCAGAAGAGGTGGTCTGCATGTCTCCACTGGGAAGAATAATTTCACCTGACCAGGTTCCCATGCACATGGTCACATGTCCTAATGCCTAACCAAAAAGCCAATGAGCAATACTAAATTTCCTGGCTCTTACAGTAAAAACTCAGAAGACCTGGTTTGAGGTTTCCTGTTGCCCTAATTAACTAATTCATTTGTCCTTCTTTTCATTAAATTATAATAAAGGCTATTTTAATGCTGTGGTTTAAATCCTCCAGATCGTCCCAGATGGTTGGTGTCTAGCAATCACTCAAACAGTATCTATCCTCCCTCCAATTTCTCAGTAACTGAGTGACCTTAGGAAATAAATAACCAAGCATAAAAAAACCAAAAATACCACTTCAGACGACTATCTGGGCTCAGTGCCACTAAGAACAGTCTATTCACAGGCTGAAAGGGTCATTCTGTGTTGTAGTGCCATGTATTAAGAATTTTGATTCTTCAGGGCCTCCCCTGGTGGCGAAGGTGGGTAGCGCCGTGCTGTGAAGCTGTCCGCAGCCTCTGCAGCACTGGTTCAATCCCGGCAGGCAGGCGAGGGTCCCACATGGCACTGCAGACCTCTCCTGTCGCACCCACTGCTCCCCTCAGCAGTGTATTTCGTCAGTCTGCCTGTTCTGTTCCCCACTGTCTTTGGTGAATCCTCTCACCCTCCCACACATCTGGCTTGTACCCAGGTTCTTGTATAAATAAATAAATCTTTAAAAAAAAGAATTTTGATTCTTCAATCATTGTTCTCTCTACTAAATTACAAGACTTTAAGCTCACCCTCATTTCATTTACCTTTTTTTAATTTTTTTTTAAAGATTTATTTATTTATTTATTTATACAAGCACTGGGTATAGTCAGAAGCACAGGAGGGTGAGAGAATTCACCAGAGCCAGCACAGGGAGCAGAACAGACAGAAGGACCGAAGTACACTGCTGAGGGGAACAGCGGGCGGCAGGAGAGGTCTGCGGGCCATGTGGGACCCTCGCCAGTGGCCGGGGATCGAACCAGCACTGCAGAGGCTGAGGGCAGCTTCACAGCGCAGCGCTCTGCTCAACTACTGCGCCACCAGGGGAGGCCCTACCTTTTTTTTAAATGATTTCACAAAAATGTTAGGAATCCAGTTATTAAGTAATGAACAATATCCACCCCAAAATATGCACATGGGTGTTTATAGCACTTTATTCATGATTGCCAAAATTTGAAAGCAACAGATATGCTTTAATAGCTAAATAAACTGTGGTACATCCAATGGAATATTATTCAGCTTTAAAAAGAAATGAACTATTGGGCATCCCTGGTGGTGCAAAGGGTTAAGTCTCAGCACTAAGAAGCTGCATAAGTTTGGTCCTGGCCAAGGAACTAACCCACATGGTACAGCAGACCTCTCCTGTCTCACCCGCTGCTGCTCCCCTTAGCAGTGTATTTCAGTAGATCTGCCTGTTCTGCTCCCCACTCTGTCTCTGGTGAATCCTGTCACACCCCCTACCTCATACCTTTGGCCTATACCCCAGCTCTCGTATGCATAAATAAATCTTAAAAAAATAAGAAGAAATGAGCTATTGAGTCATAAAAAGGAGGAAACTTACATGTATGTTACTAAGTAAAAGAAAACCTGAAAAGGCTATGTGATTCCACATATGGAATCTGATGTATGCATGATCATCATATAGGTATGAATTAAACTATGTCAACATTATGGAACAGAGGAAACTATGGATAGTTTTAACAAGATCAGTGGTTGCCAGGGTTAGAGATAGAAAAAATGAGTTATGAACACAGAGGATTTTTAGAGTAGTGAATTCTGTAGGATACTATGTGAGGGAAAGAAGGTATTATACAAGCGCCAAACGCATAGGGACAACTTCAAGAGTGAATGCTTATGTAAACATGGATGTAATAAATGTAACCACTTGCTAGGAAATGTTGACAATGGGGGAGGCCATGCACATGTGAGGGTAAGGGCCTATATGGGAAAATTGTACCTTCCTCTCAATTTTGCTATGAACCTAAAACTGCTCTAAAAGTAGTCTTTTAAAAAAAAATCATACAGATCAGGGGTAGAACTCAGTACACAACTCACATTTACAGGTCTCACACATTTCAAATCAAAAGTAATGTAGGGGCCTCCCTGGTGGAGCAGGGGTTAAATCTCAATGCTATCAAGCTATCACCAGCCATTATAACACTAGTTTGATCTCCAGCCAGGGAGCTAACCCACATGGCCCAGCAAACCTCTCCTGTTTCGCCCACTGCGCCCCTCAGCAGTATTTATCAGTCTATCTACCTGTTCTGCTCCCCACTGTCTCTGGTGAATTCTCTCACGCCCCACACCTCTGACCTAGACCCCAGTTCTTTTATGCATAAATAAATGAAAATAAATCTTTAAAAAAAAAGGTAATGTAAGCTATACAAAATAATCTCAGCTATCATTCATATTCATATCAAAAATGTCCATATAAATATTCAGTCTGATACTAATGAAATATCTGCCTGCACTCTTAACTACAAGCAGCAAAGGTGTAAAACCTAAAAACCCAAAATAAAAATATAAATAAAACAGAATGGTAGAGCCTAGCAGATCAACCCCATTCTCACAAACCCTCTTTACCATGTTGTATTTGTCATTTTGATTGAACAAAATCAAAGTGCTCCACTCAGACTGTACAGGAGAAATAGGACCACAGATGGGCCACACCCAAAAACCATTCTTCCCCACTGTGTTCAAGTATGTGATGCTATGGTAAGAGTATGTGCATATGCAAAATTCATGATTACTGAAAGATTTCCAAAGGGAAAGAAAGAAATCTCTTCTACCTCAGACTAAGTTAGAAAAACAAATCTTTTGAAGGAAGTAAATACAAAGACAACCAGTTCAACAAATTTACAAAGCAGGCCTCCCAGGTTGTGCCAAGGGGTTAAGACATGGGGTTAAGACACGCACTATGAAGCAACCTGCAGCCACTGCAGCACGAGTTGGATCCCCAGCCAAGGAGGTGACCCACATGGTGCAGCAGACCTCTCCTTTCTCACCCACTGCTCCCCTCAGCAGTGTATTTCAGTCAATCCTCCTGTTCTATTCCCTGCTCTGTCTCTGGTGAATCCTCTCACGCCCCCCCCCAACTCTGGCCTGTACCCCGTTCTTGCATGCATAATCTTTTTTTATAAAAAAAACAAATTTACAAAGCACCCACTACACAAGGAAGATTGATGGGGGATGAAAAGTAATATATTCCATGAAGGGGAAAGAAGAAAGTGCACACAACCAACACCTGAAAAGTGAATTTGATTAATGCCAAGAGAACTCTTTGTTGTAATGGGGAAGCAGGGGGGATGTATATTTGCTGACCTAAGTGCTATAAAAATCTATTTTCACATAAAACTAGAGCTGAACTTTTTTTTTTTTAAGATTTATTTATTTATGCATATAAGAGCTGGGGTACAGGCCAGAGATATGGGAGTTGAGAGGACTCACCAAAGACAGAGTGGGGAACAGAACAGGCAGATTGACAGAAATACACTGCTGAAGGGAGCAGCGGGCGAGACAAGAGAGGTCTGGTCTTCTGCGCCATGTGGGGCGCTTCCTGGCCGGCCAGGGATCGAACTTGTGCTGCAGAGGCTATGGACTGCTTCATAATGCGGTACTTAACCACTTGCACCACCAGGGAGGCCCTGAACTTTAACTTTTAATGATCACTGTCCACCAGTAGCTTACAATCAAGTTAAGAGCCAATTCAAACAAGTTATATGAAAACCAGGGGCAATGTAAAATATTTATCCCAATAGCCTACTTTCCAACCTTGATTTGAATGTAAGAAAACTAGATAGTAGGGACAGCACATAAGTAAATCAACACTTGAGAGCAATTCAAGAATGGGAACAAAAAGTTATTAAAGACTTCTTAACCTGTAACTCTTTTTCCCAAACTTGCTCAGTCTTAAATGAATCACCTTTTTCCATGGGGGCCAAAGAATAAAGATTATTTTCAGGAGCAACCAAAAATTATGGGCAACAGAAAGTTCAAAGAGCAATTGTTTCTCCCTTTCTCCTAAAAGGTGACATCTAAGGCCAAGAGACTTATAACTTGAGTTTCTACTCTATATCCCAGTCTACATCCTGAAAAGACTATTTTATATTAACAGACCTGAAGGCGATGACAGTATACTCTTGCACCATGGCGATGAGATGGCTTTCCACCGCAAACCTTGCATCTTTAAGCAGCATAAAGGACCATGCATCTTTAAGCAGCATAAAGGACCAGCAAGCACTCAGGGCACACAGGCTACCAAGCCACGCTCTAGAGTGACACTGTCCACAGGATAGTCCAAGCCACATGTGGCTATCTAAATTTAATCAAAGTTAAACAGCACTTAAAAAAGGTGGCCAGTTGGCACCAATTACATTATTCTATTCTTAAGTGAGAAAAATCAACAATAGGACATGATTTATTACAACAGGCTTATTACAGTTTAAAAAAAACATTATAGCCCCTAGATAGACTATGGGTGTTCATTTTACAATTCTTTCGACAGTTTTCTATGTTTGAAATTTTTCATAAGAAAACTGGGAACTGGGAAAGAAGGATGGGACCTGTGTTCATTAGAAGTTAAAAAAAATAACATCTATGCAGTATATACAATACACACACCATATATATGTATATATTTAAGTCTAAATTTTAAACAATTTGTAAAGCTGAAAACCTGTTTAGTTCTCACAGACACAAAAAAATAAATATATTGTGAAATAAGGACATAGTAACAGATAATCCAACTTAGGATACTGACTTTACTAGTGAGCTTTTAGGATGTCACTGCTTATACCAAAATACTTAAATGTAAACAATCTCTGTGGGGTTTGACAAATGTAAAAACTTCGAAGCCTTCTATAAATACCTTCTATAAGCACCAAAACATTAAATCCCATTAAGTTCTGGAAAAAATAAAGGAAGATCTACAATTGACTTTCATGAACAGAAAGTGGGCTATATATTCAATATTTCTACCTGAAAGAGTTTATGCCATAGAATGTATCTACTAGAACAATTTTTTACCTTTAAAGTGAATCAAAAACATAGCCTACTGTAAAATAAAACACTCTCCAACCAGACTTCAATATCTTTTATTTCAGTAAAAGACAGCTTTTATTTACAGACTTTAATGTGTGTGGGGACTCTCCAACCCACTTGGACCCAAGTGAAGTTAACCATTAAGCCTTTTTATGTATTTTCAGTTTGCATACAAAAGTGTTCACATTGATAAAAACCCCAATACTGTAAATGACAAACCCTCCCTTACCTATCCCAAAATTAAATATAAAAACAACTTCAAAAAACACATAATTTAGATGGGTTTAATCTTGAAATGTAATCCAATAAGGCTAAAAACTAAACACTTCAGGTCCTGTACCAAATAGTAAAATACTCGAAGGCCTTCAGGATCCCTAAAATTAAAAAGGTAATAATTATTTTTGTGTTCAAGAATTAAACAACAGAAGGTCACAAGCTAGTTCCTAAAACAATGAAGTTAAAGGAATTCAGGAGAAAGGAAGGATCTGCTGATAACTAAAATGGACATAATCAATTACAAACTATCTTTTCTATAGGGAAAATAATATGAATTTTTTTCAACATTCATTTCAGATTTGAAATATTTAAAGAAAAAGATAATACTCATAAATACAACATCACTGCCCATGGAATAACTATGAATATTTTGGTGTGCCTCTATTTTTTTCCACAATTAAAATCATTCCCTGTTTCTTTTTTAACATTAATTTTTCCATTATATTGAAAATACATTCACAAATAATTTTTAATTATTTTAACAATTTCCCCTTGTTAAATTAAACTGAATTTTTCCCCAATTATAAAAAGGCTTCAATGAACATACTCATGAATAATAAAGCCCTCTCATTATTTGAGAATATTTCCCCAGAACAGATGTTTATCAATGAAATAACTAGGGCCAAGATGAATGAAAAATATTCAGATGCATGTTATCAAATTGCTTTCCAGAAACCATCAATTTACAAAGCCAGTGAGGTATGAATGCCATATCCTCACTATGGGAAAATAAATTAGTTTAAAAATATCTGTTCCGTCTTTATGAACAGTTTACATTCAAATCAATAAAGCAAACAAGTAAGTTATTACAATTTAGGGTGATAGGAAAAAGAGCACTATGAGGACATTCTGAAAGAACACAGTGCAAAGAAAATACTGAAGCAGATTTTTCAAAGACAAATGGGAAGTGTTATAGTCATAGAACTAAGATATTGGTAGCTAAAACCATACTTAAAACTCTCATGCATATTTTTTCCATTTCTTTCTCAAGGATAAGAATAATGGGATATAGCACTATATAATCCAATTAATATAATCCAATGTGGATTTTATTTAAATTTTGTGACAGTATCCTGGTCTCTTAAAAAAAAAAAAAAGATAATAAAATTTGAGCATTCTACATAGTTAGATTAAGAATTTTTTTGGCAATCAGTAAAATGTACAGCTAACTTCTTTGATAGCAAGTATTTAATGGCACAAAAATTGGAATTACTTCTATATAATAAATTGATATACCATTGAAAACATGCTATCAAATTGGCAATATTCTAAAATGAACCTTTCTAATAGGTCAATTTAGTCAAAACACTTTAACATACTCACTTTGACTGATTTACATCAATAAGAGACCCTATTTTTGATGTGGTAAAAGAAATGTGTTCGTCTCCAATTACAATTTCAAGCTCCTGAAAAAAAGGTAAGAGAAATGTAGTTAATACAAAAATGCATCCCAGAGATAGCTGTATTCTTGCTACCAAAAGATGTCAATTGTAGCCACAAATTATAGCAGTTATAGAGGAGGGTAAAATGAAAAAAATTTGATGTTAGACTATAAACTGTCTGCAAAATAAAAATCTCATCAACTGCTCAAGAGCCCCCAGTATTAAGACCAATCTCTAAAGATGATATTATGAAATGAATGATATACTTGAGATTTATACACAAATGCTTCTTACAATGTTTATAAAAACTAAAGGTATCACTTTGAAGCACAATGTACAAATAATGTAGGTACAAACCTATTTTTAATATAATAAACACATTTACCCTTTCCTGCAGACTTGTAAATAAGTAAGCTTACAAACAAATGAAATGCATAATAATAGCATCACTTTGGCATCTACTGTGTGTCAGGTTTTGCTGTCAGGGAGTTTTTTACAAACTTTCTCTGAAATCCCAAAAGTACCCTTATCATCTAGACACATCAGCCTGATTTTAAAAGTGTGAAATCCAAGAATCATAAAACATAGTTTAAAAAACTTTTTGGTATTTATAACCACTAATAAATGATGGTACTGACATTTGAATTCCGGACTGTACGACTGAAAGACTACTATTCTTTGACTTCACAAAACGATTAAGATTAACAATTAGTAAAACAAATACAACATAGCATAATGTTCCTCCTGTGCCCAGTTAGTGCATAAACGTTCTTGATCTTTACCTGCAAATCTAAAACCAATACTGAAGAGGCTATGTCTGCAGTAATTTCTTTTTCAGATTACATTAACAGAGGCCATTAAACAGTCTTAGCAATAATTCTGATCAGAAGACCTATTAAGTAGTTTATGATGTACACATAAAGGAGAATTAACTAAGGTTCTGAAAAAATCATAAAATCTTTGATTTAAAGATCCAACAGACAATTTCTGGAACACACCTAATCCCCCTCAATTAACCAAAACATACAAAAGCATCATCAAGTGGGTAGATAAAAATACTGGGGCCTCTGAATCTAAAAGAAAGCATAAGTTTGCTGCTATTTTTTGTTTTTTAGTATTTATATATGCATAAAAAAATATAAGTTAAGTGTTTACAATGTATAAAATACTGTTAACTATTACCTTTGCTTTGCTAAATAATGTTTCCTACATACTGGTTCTTTAAATAGGTTAAGTTACTACTACATAGTGTCAGCATGTTAGATTTCTCCACATTTTCTTCTAGTCAAAGGTGATAAAAAAAAAAAAGTACAGTCCTCAGAAACACACAAAAGTGAAATTAAATGTTTCTTCCACCAGGGGTCGTATCTCATTTCTCCAAGAGTTGAAAATTCAATTAGGAAGTCAAAGTGGCTTTAGAGTGAATTAGGTCTACTTAGGCTTCATTAGTTCTTCAGAAGCCCTTTGAGAAACATCAATATTCTGAAGGGGATATGAAAAGCAAAGGCAATGGTCAGTTTGAACAAAGAAACCAATTAAATGCCCTGAATGGAATAAAAATAAAAGTAAGAATTTTCAAAGTTATAAATTTGGAGAAATTATATTTTATAGTCAATGAGAATCCTGCTGCAAATTTAACAAATATTTGTACTTATTTCTCATTAAAATGGTTAACATGGGGCCTCCATGGTGCACAGCAGTTGAGCGCTAGGTTGAGAAGCTGCCCGCAGCTTCTGCAGAGCCGGTTCAATCCCCGGTTGCTCCCTGGCCACCAGAGGAGGGTCCCACATGGCACGCAGACCTCTCCTGCTGCCTGCTGCTCCCCTCAGCAGTGTACTTCGGTCCTTCTGCCTGCTCTGCTCCCCGCTCTGGCTTTGGTGAATTCTCTCACCCTCCCGCGCTTCTGACTGTATAAATAAATAAATAAATCTTTTTTAAAAAAAATAAAAAATAATAAAATAATAAAATAAAATAAAATGGTTAACATAGTATTGAAACTACTCATAACCATATGAAAACATCCTAACTTTGGCTGGGAAGGCTACGAAGAAGGCTGCTCAGAAAGATGTCTAAGTTTAGAGCTACCTTGACTTCTTTACTACTAGGAAGTGGCAAAAGGGTGATTAAAATAAAATAACATTTACCAGGTGCCTAGCAAATGGAAAACCTAAGGATTTATTCCAAATAAATAAGGAGAGGTATAACAATTATATTTATGCTTTCAAAGAATCTTTAAGTACGAAACCTGTCGGCCAACCCTGTCAGGGGGAGGCCATAAAGCATCATCTTCTTTTGTAATTTCACTGTCATCAATAATTCTCTTCAGTTCTTCCATTACACTCTTGTGTACATAAGCCTAAAAAGAGTTACAACAAAAATTTCAGTCTCTTTTTTGTCCCACTAATCAGAAGGTAATGACGAAACATAGTTAACAAACTTTGAATATTCAAACAGAGTATCACAGAAAAATTTAATTCTGATTCCAAAACTTTTAGGTGGGAGTCATTCCTCCCTATGATTTTTCTTCAGTCTTACCTTTCCTTTAAAATATATTTTCCCTCTTCACATCACTACCCCCTTTTAAAATCCTTTATTCTGCCTTTGTAACATAAACGCAAATATCTCCAAGAGGTTAAAGGGACAACACAAAGTCTAAGAGAACAGAGACCAATATACATAGATGTCACAGTGCACTGGACTTTCTCTTTTAACTTTTGAGCTTTTCACTTAAAATACTTATTGTGTTAAAATCATGATTATCAATTAGTTTTAGTGAACAGTGTAAAATGACAAAGTTACAAAATGAATTAAATTATATGATCATATGAGGGACAATTTAATGTATTCAGATTTCTTCTTTTGACATTTCAAAGGCTACAATTATATCTAATCTAACTTAGAATCCCTTTCCAATCATAAATTGGCTTCTTTGCAAAACAGCCTTAGATATACTTTCATATATCTAAAATGAGCTAAATGTGAAAACTTAAGACATTCAGAAAAACTTACCTCTTTTCTGATCATGACATCATTTTTATAATTGCTGTTGTTGGCATATCTAAGCTTTCCTGTGGAGTGAGAAACATCAATTATTCTGAAATATAGATTGAAAAAAATTCAGTCTATAACAGCAAAAACTACTAAAAAGAAAAAAAGAAATGGCATCATAAGCAATGTTGAAGGTAAAGACCAATTTATATTAATGCTTTTATTAGTATTTCCTCCTACTTAATATACAATCAATGCTAGATATGTGGACACTCAAATATTTGCTGGTAAGTTGTAGTCAAATTTTTTAACATTCTGTGCCTTCAATGTAATTTTTAAATGTGATATAATTTGTAAATACTTCACGCCTTCAATACATCAATAAATCAATAT
The DNA here is from genome assembly GCF_014898055.3 of Talpa occidentalis. Lineage (NCBI taxonomy): Eukaryota > Metazoa > Chordata > Mammalia > Eulipotyphla > Talpidae > Talpa > Talpa occidentalis. Next base: position 63,232,909 of record NW_023601653.1, on the reverse strand, counting down.
AATGGGAAGGTCATTTTTTTAAAGGATTTGATGATTTATTTATTTATTTATGCAAGTACTGGGTACAGTCAGAAGTTCTGCGCGCCATGTGGGACCCTCCTCTGGTGGCCAGGGAATAGCCGGGGATCGAACCAGCGCTGCAGAGGCTGCGGGCAACTTCGCAACTCAGCGCTCAACCGCTGCACCACCGGGGAGGCCTGGAAAGTTCATTTTTAAAGCCCATTTTCTTACACTGTATCATAAAGTAAACAGGGAATACAAAAACAGAACATTTCTTTTAAAGTTTAAGTTATATGTTCGTATTGGTACAAAGTGATTCACCCAGAGTATTTAATCTAATCTGTAAAACAACCAGAAACGTAGTTTTTATTCTTTCACCTATTCACAGATGAGAAAAGTAACTTGTCTAGGGTTGCAGATTCAGATCTAGAACTACCTTCTTCCAACATTCATGCTTTCCCATTGCTCCCAAATGTTCCTTTAATTATTTTCCTCCAAATGAATATAGGTATACAATGTAGCAATGGTAATATTTTAGAACTGTGACTAGAAAGCACACCAACTATGTACTGCTTCTGAATAAACACTGGCCACCTTGTTAGCTGATCTATATTTAATTTTCATCCATCATGACTTTTGTACTTCCTGATGCTTTTCTTCATGGCTAGTCAGTTGCTCAGGTACAGGTGTCATGTGGTCCTGATCCTCTAAAATGACAGGTTACCCTAATGAGGGGAATCCCTTAGGAATCACTGTCATTGATAAAAGGATGTGGAATGATGTAATGGCAGATAAAAGGCTAAGAATGTGTTCCAGCAGGAAATTGCCCTCATAATATGAGACTACTTCATTTATGTGACAAACCAAAGGTGATGGGCAAGCTGAAAGTTGTTCACTGCAAAGACACTGAGGAACAATGCCACATAGGAAAGAACAGATGAAGACGTCAAGTAAACTGGTTCCTTAAATTTAGAAGAGACCTGGGGGAAATGAGGAAGAATAAGGTGATTAAGGATTTTGAAAAGTGCTGGGTCACAATTACCTTGTGTTCTGCCTGAAACATCTGACACTATCTCTTTTCTAATATATGACCCTCCCCTACTTTTTCTTTCATGATCTCACAAAACTTTGCCTACAGCATGGACACAGCATTTAATATCCCTAGAGCTCTATGTTTAATTTCACATCTCCGTTGCCTATCAAAACATAGCCCCTTACAAAAAAAAAAGAGAGAGAAGTGCTTTGGGCCTCCCCTGGTGGCGCAGCGGTTGAGTGCTGGGTTGCGAGGCTGCCCGCAGCCTCTCCAGCGCTAGTTCGATCCCCGGACACCAGTGAGGGTCCCACCAAAAAAAAAAAAAAGAGAGAGAGAGAGACAGCCCCTTGTGGTAAATTTAAAGTCATACTCATAACTGTGCCCTCAAATTTTTGTATTTCCATGCTGCCTAGCATGTAATTAGCATTCAGAAAAGGTCAACGTAGTTGGACTGTCCTAGTTTCAGGAAGAGCTCAATATATAATAGGACTCTCTAAAGTGTATCAAATCTGTCAAAAGACAGAATTTGCCACACCACATGGACAGGAGGCACTGTCACGTCACACTCTGTCCATGCTACTCTCAGCAGTTTGACTGCTTTTTTCCTTCAGAAGCCAAGAAAATACGACTTTCATTTCAAGATTCATCTGTCACCTTCTCTAGGAAGTTCTCCACGACTCCGTGTAGAACTAACCACACCCCTCTTTTGTGCTGATGCACATTAGTTGAACTTTACTTAAGCACCCAAAATACATCACTTTATTGACTTTACAAAACGTCGAAGACCCGCCCCCCCCTTTCAAAACAGGCTCACAGTTTTTAGACCTGCTGCCTCATATGCATACCCTGAATAAATATAATGGACCGGGAGATTTTAAGCATTCACTGGACCACAACTTGGTAGGGATGCTCTTTAAAATATTCACCTATTTGACCAATAAACTGGAGGGTCTGGAAGGCCCTTCTGGTGCGCTAATTCTAGAATTCTGCTTACTACAGGTTAACTTTTCAGTACTTGGCAGGATTCGCTTTTCTGAACTAATTTACACCGATTTATTCTCTTTGGCTCATAAGACCAATTTACGACTCCTACATTCTTAGGCCTCTAGTAACTTCGGCTCAAGCAGGGGCCTCAGGACCACGATACACTTGCAAGCCCACCCCGCCTCCTCAGCGGCCTCTCGGCCTCACGCCCCTTCCCCAGCAGCGCGCAGGTGGCTCCAGCTCCGCTCACCGTCTGGCCGAAACTCGAACTCCAGAAACTCGTGTCCAAACTTGCCCTTGTGCCCTACGTAGTAGCGCAGGTAGAAATCACTGGCCATAGCCATTTTTACCGCAGGAAAAGCCCGCGGAGGCCCGGCCAACGTGCCGCCGGCGCTCGGCAGTGACGTCAGTCGCCCGGGTAAGTGCGTCACTGGCCGCGCGCCCTGTCGCCTCTGGGCGCGGGGGGGAAGCCAGTAGATGGCGTCGCGGGGCCCTGGCGGCCACGCCAACTTCACTTTACTAGGGTCGGGAACGATTACTTTTAAAGTTAAGTGGATTATGCAATAGTAGCAAAGCACAGCAAAATGAAATCTAGTAGCGTGTTTATGGGCTTAGAACTAAGATTGGCCCGTAGCTATTACAATAGTGATTTTAAGTCTCGCGATATCTAAGGAGTGGGTGTGATTTTTTTTTTTGTTTTTTTGTGGGTTTTTTTTTTTTTTTTTTTACAGTGTAACTGGTGGTTGAGTTACAATGAAGCGCTGCATTAGGGATAGAACTGGAATACCACCCTTCTTTCCAGCTAGATTCCTAACATGTGGTTTTCTTCTTTGGCCCGTGATTGTGAGTTAGGCAGAGGCTGCAAACGTATAGCAAAGGAGTCGAAGTAGAAAGAATACATCAAACAAGAAGTCAAGTTTACATGGTATTTTGAAACTGAAAATCCCTGACAGTCATGGTATGAATGAATTCCTTTAAAAAAAAAAAAAAAAACTTGTAAGATGCTTCATTCATTCAGTAAGGGTTAACCTTTAGTGGCCTATAGAATTTTGGAAATTTGCCTTAAATGTTTACCCCATACTTCTTATCAGATAAAAAAATTGAAAATTAGGGTTACAAAGTATGAAACACAGTCTGTTTTTCAAATAATATTGATCATCTTTTTTTTAACTAACACAGAGCAATCCTGTCTATTAAATGGCCTTAAACCTATGGAATTTAGTAGAAAAAGCTTATCTCTGCTTAACCTTAGTCGAATCACTCTCTCTAAGCTTGTGTATCAACCAAATGAATATACTACCATGAACTTTGCCAAGCTCGCAGAATTGTTGAGATCAAATGAGAAAATGTGTGTAAAATAAGCTTTGTTATTTATGAAATTTGTGTTTTAACAAGCACTTCCTGTATTCCAGAAATGGTTGACACCAGTAATAAAAAGATGGAACTCTTAGCTTTGGCTCAAGTTTGCAAAGATAGCAAACATATACACAAATATTAACACAAGGGCTCAATTCCTGTAAGAAAGAATTTATTTTAGTGTTGATAGTACAGAAGAGGAAGCAATTACTTTACTGGAGAATAGGCAATGTTGATTAAAAGGAATTTCAGAGGAGGCTTGTAATAAGATGTTCTGTTTGAATTGGACCTTGTGGATAAGTTAAGCATGTGTTGGGAGGGATGGAAAAGCATTTCAGGCAAAAAATAGCCCAAGCAAAGGCAGTGTGAAAATGTATGATTTGGGCAAGTCAAATTCAGAGTAGGTAGAACATAAAGTTCATAGAAGTGAAATGACAGGGACTTTGGTTAGACTGGGCTAGGTTATGTTGAGTCTACATTAGCAACTGTGTATCTATCGGTACAGAAATCTAAATGAACAGTTATATGCATAACTAGTAATATAAAAATTATTCAGCCCTTGCTCTATACTGCCATTATAAAAACACGTAAGAAGTCTACCACTGGGGTAACTAGCTATTCCAGTTTGCCCAGGATTGAAAAGTTTCCCAGGATGTGGGACTGTCAGATTTAAAACCTGCAGAGTTCCACACAAACTGGGTTAAGTTGATTACTGTACTTCAAAAATAACTCACAATAACTTGGCCACAGTATTTCATACCTTTGAAAATACAAGCAGTAATCTGTTTGGTTTGGTTTAGTTTTCGTATGAAGCCTCATTCAAAATCTTTAGAGTTCCTAATGCATTTCCTTCAGATCTTGGCACATTCACCATTGCTCATCTTCGTGCCTACCTAAGCAAAGCTAAAGATACCACAACTGTGACAGTGTCAACAAAACTTTGGATGCACGATGTTCAGATCTTTATCTGTAAGCCAATTGCTGTCTTTATCCCCTAAAGAGACTTCTAAGCTTAAGGCTAATCCTCCCTAGCATATTTTTAAGATGAAATATGAAAATATATTTACTTAATCCTTCATAAATTTAGACTCCCAAAAATACCAAAATGTCTATGTCTTGTATCACAGTAAGAATGGCAAAGGGATGAAGTATTGGTGCTTTGTACTCTTCAAGAGATGTGAAAATATTCTGAATGTTTTATGTGTAAATATTATCTAATTTGCATGAATTTAGATGAATATTTAAATAGTTGCATTAGCTGTAGGCTACCATGTTATACAGTGAAGCTATTTATTTGAGAGCCATTTCATACACTTTTGCTTAGGGTGGAAAATAGTGAAGAGAGAGAAGAGGTAACACTACTTTACATTATTGTTAGGGCTCTAGAGATATAGAATCTCCTCCTTCAGGTGTTGTTACCACACCACACCCACCACCAAACACCTATAGTTCTCCACCAGAGTCCATTGTGCACCTCCTAACTTTGTTTTTGCCCTTCCCCCAACCCCATTGGTAGCCTTAGTCTACCTTCAGAGTCAGATTTCTGGGGTTTGTTATTATTGGTTTTACCTAACTCTTTGTTTTATTTCTCTATATTCCACATATAAGTGACACCTTCCAGTATTTGTCTCTGTGGCTAATAATAACAAAATACCTAACTATAGTATGAAAAATGCCTGAGCATAATTTGAGAACTACTGGTTCAGACTATTCTAAGTTAAACTGCATTAAATGTCATTTAGAACTGTACCCAGAAGGGTGTATGCTCTGTTCCTAGCTATATTGGAAAGATTTTCAACAATAAAGCATTGAATGAAAAAACAAGTTTGGGAGAGGAGACAAAACAATAAAACAAGACCTAATCTGGATTCAACTTGACTAAATTGTGAATTTTTTTCCCATTCATTAGCTTGGAAATGCTTGATTTGACTTATAGATCAAAGGTGCCAGAAATATAATCCCCCTTTTGGAAAAAGCCTGGCCAAGTAAGGGAAAGACCCAGTTTCCTTAAACATAACTATATACAGAAATACAACAAAATATGTGTAGACGTTGAAAATAGCAATTGTCTGCTTCTTTCCCTCCTACTGAAACATATCTAAAATACTATATGAAGGAAAAATGCTTCATTTCATATGTGCCTCCCATTTCATTGTGCTTCCACTGCATTGCCTCCTTGCAGTTGTTCAGACAACCATACTTTTGTCTTGCTTCTGAGTTTTTACATAGTCATCCAGGAAGACTCCACTCACTGTATCTTTGACCTGACCATCCCTAAGGTCTCAGTTTAAATGTCATCTCTTCATGGATGTCCTCATTTTATGTTCCCTTCAACTAAAACCACTACTATGATGTTTCTTCATATCACCTACCACAATTTGTAGTTAACAAATTCCCACACATATCTGTATATAAAGTGTCAATTTCTAGACTTAATCAAAAGCTGTTGCTTTTATCTGATATCTAGCACACTATCTGGCACAGCAGATGTTACCAGTCAATTCTTCAAAATATTTGAATAAACAATATATATTTTCAGTTCTTTTTTTTCATATTTATTTATGCATATAAGAACTGGGGTGTAGGCCAGAGGTGCAGGGATTGAGAAGATTCACCAGAGACAGTGTGGGGAGCAGAACAGGTGGATCTACTGAAATACACTGCTGAGGGGAGAAAAGGGGAGACATATGCTATGCCATGTGAGTCAGCTCCCTGGCCGGGATCGAACTTACGCTGCAGTGATAACTTGATAGTGCACCAGGAGACAGTAGCTGACTGGATGGAGCCAGGAGACCAGGCATGGAGGAGACAGCACTGCTGAGAGGGGAACAATGGCAGGATGATGCCTGATGTCCCCAAAGTGCTTTAGACTCATGGCACTGGATTTGGATGGATTAACTTTGGGTGCTTCACCTAATGCCTTACCTGTAGCATTAAAGCCCCTTGATGCCAGAACAATAGGCATCCCTGAATTAAACAATATTTTCTAAATTTGACTTAAACAACTGAGAAGCAACAATGGAATCCTTAGGACTTTTATCACTTTGTGCCAAGTTGCTTTGCCTCCTTTGCTACTGCCACCTACCATCCATTTAAATCCTAACTAGCCTCATGGTATTTCCACAGGTGCAAGAATCATTCTTCTGTTGGATGATGCATCATCACTCCATCAGAATTCTAACTTCTACAGAATTTTCTACCACAAGTCAACTTGCCTGCAGCAGCCTTATACAGAGTAGCCAGAGTGAGTGTTCTTAAAAATCAGTCACCACATTTAACTGAATTATCATTGTGATATGCTATAATGTTTTGAAATAGTAGGGGGTTACTATTGTCATCCAGAAACTCACACAAAAATAGTGACTTCATCGTGTTAGTCACGTGACACTTGAACCGCACCATCATCTCGGGCATATCCTGCTCTGTATTGTGACTGACAGCAGAAGTTCTCTTCTTGGCACAGTAGATATTAAATAAAAAAGATAGGAAAGATTCTAGGGTAGGATGGGCACATATGGTGTGCAGGATCCTATACAAATACCCTCTCATTCAGTCCTCACAACGAGCCTGTTAGGTGGGGCCTACCCCTATTTTACATGCAAGAATCCCTTTTCTGACAAAGCAGATTATCTCTTGAGTTTTTCTACTGGTGGTAACTTCCATTTATTTATTTTTACTCTCTGTATTGTATCTTGGCAACTGTTACCAGAAATGCCTACTTTAACTCAATGAAATAAGTTTCACAGTACATCGATGGATAGCTGGAAATTGGAAGCTACCATCATTTCAGCTTAGATTCCATCCTTTCTGGACCTTTTTAAAGGCTTGGTCTCTTCTCGCTTGCACTCCACATTTCCTATTTATAAGATACACACAGTTTCATCACCAATCTAACCAACCATCCAGGTTCAAAGTCCTTAGTCTTACAGAGCGGGGAGCTAGCCTGACGAACAGTACATGTTGAGTATTTCCCATCATGAAATGACCAGCACAGCTTCTAGTTGAAAGTAGTGCCAGCATAGTTTACCTGTCTCGGATTTTGATAAAAGATTACCTGTTCCTAGGGGAACCCTATCCTTTTCCCTCACTGTTCTCCTCCAGCCCTGTATGCAGGGGCCAGGACTGCAGAACTTCACATCTTTCCTCTCCCTTTTCTCTGAAGGATGACCTCAGTCACATCTGCACTCCTGAGATTAGGGCTTTTAATTTTCTTTCTCTTCAACCCTTTTCTTGGCTTTCTATTCCTTCATTTGATTCTAATTCCTCTGAACCTAGCAATAGCCTAGATAAAAGCGTATTTCAGGAGGAAACTAGCCTACAGTGTAGAAGGTCCAGCTTATCTATGCCATGCCCTGACAAACACTGCAGAATTCTAAAACATCCTCGGAAGTGACACTGTCCACAACTCCCACCCAAGGCCTTTAGGGTTGGGACAGCAGAAATGAAACTCTTCCTCAGCTTGAGGATATCTGGTATGTGGCATCATTGCAGGTTTCTAGGGAAATGTGCGGTAGAGGATCAGGATCTGTGTCCCATTTCTCCCTTTATGTCTCACTAGAAAGTCTATTCTCCATTCTTGGAGGAATTGGTTCCAGCAGTAGATGATTCCCCACAAATGTGTCTAGCCCAGATGTTCAGAGGGCACTGCAGCTGTAGGAGAGGTTCTCTATGCTGACACCTGCCACAGCCGCATATACTTCTGGCACCACCAGCTCTGGGACTTGCAGCACAGCCTTGTCATTTGCTGTTCGAGCGACGGTTTCTAGGCGCATGCATAGCTCCTTCAGTGAAGGGCGGCTGTCCTCACTCCAGCGCCAGCAGGATTTCATAAGGCCATACCTGAAAGTAAACCAAAGAAAATGAATTCCTTGGCCAGGCAAATGTATGGGGAGCTTCAGCAAAAACCCTGCACTTTTCTCATCTACTTCTCACTTGCCCTCTCTCATGTTATTTCCAGAGAATGATATTCTTTCTCATTTTCTTAATACTAAGTCTTTTATGGTCATCTTTTCCACAGGGTGCCTTGTGTATTAGGAATGACTGAATATTTCTCAAACCACAACCATTATGTCAGAACAGTTTTTCTTTTTCTTCTATTGCCAGACACTCTTTCAGAAGTTAAGTGTCCTCACTTCTGGATGTTACTAACTTATAACATTCCAGACCATTGCTATAATTTATCTACTAGTAAAATAAATAATATATATAATTTAACATAATTTGCTTGATACAATTGTTTATTGTACAGAAATTTACCCTTTCAATGCTGAAAAATTTACACCACCACAATAATTTTCTTTCACTTTATAGTTTTTACTTTTATTTTATTTTTTAAAAGATTTATTTTATTTATTTTACAAGCACTGGGTACAGTCAGAAGCGCGGGAGGGTGAGCGAATTCACCAGAGCCAGAGCGGGGAGCAGAGCAGGCAGAAGGACCGAGGTACACTGCTGAGGGGAGCAGCGGGCGGCAGGAGAGGTCTGTGCGCCATGTGGGACCCTCCTCTGGTGGCCGGGGAGCAGCCAGGGATGGAACAGGTGCTGCAGAGGCTGCAGGCAGCTTTGCAACCCAGCGCTCAACCGCTGCGCCACCTGGGAGGCCCTTTATTTTTATTTTAGAATACCACAATAATTTTAATAGAAATATATGTTCGTATTTTCTCTCCTGCCTTCTTATACTCTAACCTTTTCTTATGTTCTATAGCAATACTTTTTGTACTTTATTGATTATGAAATCTGTGTATAATTTTTAATTGTTCCATTTTACTACAACATTGGTTTACAACTGTCTCTATGTGCTGGCAATATTAGGTATTCTGTCTTCCTAATTTCTTCTTACCCTTTTTCTTCTGGTTGACTTCTAAAATGTGCAGAGCTGGGCAACAGTCAATATTTTTTTTAAGTTAAATATTAATAACAGACAGTAAGTAACTCCAGTGCAATGGATTTTATGGCAGCTATATTAGAACTGAAGCCAGAAGACTGACATTTAGAAAAAACACTACTGCACTTGCACTGGATTTGGTTTGCTTCTTACCTACTTCAGAGTCTCCCAGATAGCTAAATTTATCAAACTTAGATTCCTAATGTAGTTTTTATTAGATGGGTGTGAACACAGATATACACATACCTACATATGTGTGTGTGTGTGAGATATATGTCTGTACACACACACACACACATATATATATATATATATATATATATATATGTTTGTTTGGTCCATATCTGTATACCAGTACAGATATATGGCACTTCGAAAAGGGCATAATTGGTGGGGAGCAAAAAAAATTTGGAATGAGAGAAGAGTAGGTCTTTAGAAGCCACTTACATGTTGTGTGTGCAACTACTGGGTCTCTTCATGATTTTCCTTCTTTGGAGATGCTGTAAGATGCTGGTAGGAGGAACTTCCGGATATGGTGGTGCCCCTGTTCATATGGAAAAAAGGAGAGTAGCAAGAGAGTTTTAGGGAAACTCTGGAACCTGAACTGGAACTAACGCTACTCTCCATCCTCCTGGGCTGACAGCCTGCAGAGGAGCTAGCCCAGGAAAGATTTCTAGATGCAGTATAGTTGCTCCCTGGTGGTCAAGTAGAGAATTTTGGCAAAGAGATGACTATTTAGAAAAAAACTGATCACTGAGGAGAGTGCTGAGTCTTTAGTAAAATAACAAAATAAGCAAAGTGATAAATAATACCTGCCCTCCACTCTCCAAATAGGAAAGTGATGCAGTTAGTCAGCCAAGTGGACCAGTAAGTCTAAAGATAACATTTTTGTTTATTCAAGGTCACTCTTGGAACTATCATTTGGACTCTTAAAACATCCCAAGAAGGGAGGCAGGAAAGAAAGATGGAAGGGAAAAAGATGAAGGAGGAGAGAGAAGAAGGGTACAGGGATGGAAGGAAATCACATTACAAAACTTTTTTGGAAATCAGGTTTGGATTCTATATCAATCCAGTACTTTTAAGATTGCACTTGAGACCCCTTTTGATAGCATGTCATTTACCACCCAGATAAACACACTTGCTTATTTACATACAGATACACTCTACATGGGGATTTCTCTTACCTAGAGTCACCATCTCATATAGCAGTATCCCAAATGACCAGCTATAAAAGAAACAAAGCCATTTACTGAATTCTTTTTTCTGCCTTTCCTAAAGAAAGCTCACTTTAATATAAGAGGCCCACGAAGAAGGCAGGGAAGGGGATCTGAAGGTGTCTGATAAAATGAGCAAAATAATAATACCATTAGAAAGGACTTCTCTCCAAACCCCTTTTCAAAGTGTCTATTTCAGTTGAGGAATGGATTTCAATCTCCTATCTTATATATCTCACATGAATAGATTTTTCTGTTATTTGTGAAATTGTGTGTGTGTTTGTGCAAACACATTCACCCAAACCAAAAAAAAAAAAAAAAAAAATGCCCCTCTGCATCTTTTTCATCATTTCTATTCATTCCTTCCTGCTGAAATTCCAGTCTATATTTTTAGCACAAGGCCAATGGAAGTTTGTTATGTATCTTATGTTCCCTCCATTGATCTTATTGACCAAATCCAGGACAGTGTTAAAATAGCATGCTTTATACCTAATTGGAACCAGTATTTTCCTAAATAATATAATTTGAGAGAGAGATATTTCACTTCTAAAGTGTCATCATTAAATGAGCGCTATTTCCCAGTTAAGCCTTTTACTCCCAGATCTCCATTGATAAGCTATGGAAGTCTCTTAATTGACTCAGCATATTAACTGGCTTTCTAAACTTCCTCTGCTGCTCATGACTTCTATGGATAGTGAGAAATTCCATGTTGTATCAATGTTCCTCTCCAAGCAGCTGAGTTTTATGGCTACCAAAAGTCAATTGCAATGCTTTACAATCCTTTTTATGCCAATCATTGTGTGACTGTCACTATGTAATCAGTTAAATATTATGTTAGCTGATTAATAAACACACAAAAAGGTGTTAACTCCCTGAACACTAGGTTGAATGCTCTGAAAACATAAAAATAAACCACCACAAAGAAAGTGTTGTCAAATTTTCTGGGTGAGACAACTGTAGAAAATTGGAAAAAATAAAAACAAAAATCTGCAGGCAAACTGAAGCATCACAATTACTTTCAAGTTTCACTCTACCTAGAATCATCCCAAACTGAATCTCAAAATAATTCATCATGATACTGTTTATCCAAGAGATACAAAAGGGACCCTACCATTTTAAGTCATCAGATAATGGGTTGAATAATCTTTTTCTTGTTTTTCTCTCCTAAGATTGTTAATCTAATACAGAAGGAATACTTCAAAATACACTAAAAAGTATTACAGCCAGAAGGCAGATATGAACTTTGTCACACAGCACACATTTCCGCTTGTGAGTCTGTCTGACTTTCTAAGTAGAGGTTTCACTTGTAGACATGATGGACAACAGATCCCATCATATTCAGGAACTGGAGGACCCCTAAAAATATACAGGGCATGAACAAACCCACATGTCTGCTTTGATGCCAGCTGGTCTCAGCATAAGCCGTTCTGGGGAGAGCCACTTGAGTGGTATGGTGCGAGCAGAGGAGATGGCTCCATGGGCATGAACTTCATAAGCCAGGCCCAATCCACAGAGCTTAGCAGTAAGATCACACTGGATCAGGATGTTCCTGGCTGCCACATCTCCATGGAACAGGTGCTTATCCTGGAGAAATTCCTATCAACATAAGATCAAGATGGATCAGCTGTCTGAAGTGACAGTTTGGGTCACCGACCAGAAGAAGCAGTCTTAGCAATACTGAAAAAGACAGGGAATTTTCCTACCCTGAACAAGTCTCATTAATAATGACATATCATCTCCAAGTCATGATGATGAGTCAGACATGTTTGCACTGTGTTCAGGACTATCAAACTGAGCAAATAATCCAAATAAGATTAATTCTGTGTTTGGAAAGTATAATCACCTACTCTGTGTTAATCCCTCACTCCTGCCTGATTTTACACCCCTCCCAGATAGGAGCCAGCTGAACTCTGGAAAAGGGGATAAATTTTAAGTTTCAAGCAACTGTCCCCAGAACAAGGTGAAATATGCATAGCAAAATTGAGTGTCACAGTAATGAATTTATATAAAGATTTTCTATCATCTCATTTTATCCCTAAAATAAGTAGATGAGGTGAATTAAGGAGTAACTTTTAGATAAACAGAAATGATTATCAATAAGGCCACCCAGTTATTACGTGGTACCAGATATTCTAATTTATAAGAACTACTACAAATTCTGCTAATTATTCTCAAGCCAGAGCTTTTAAAAAACACAAGATTTTTCACCCCAGATTTACCTAACCAAAATCTAGGAAGAGGGACCTAGTAATCTATATTTGTAAGAAATAGCAAAATGATCCTAGCACAGTCAACAGGCATTGGCCAACAACGGAGGACACTGAGCTGCCAGAGTGATTCCCACCAACACCAAGCCATGCAAGGCATATGAAAAAGCTGGAAAAGATATGTGTGGCTAAAGAGCTGGAGATTACCAAACAAGAATGAATGCTTTAAAAAAAAATAATAAAAGGTTATGGTAGAATTTCCAATCCATGGGGAGAAAGGAAACAGGGAGACTTTAGAACAAAAAAGTATACTGTCATCAGAATTTTAAAGGAGCTGACTTTGAAATTGTTAAAAGTCAGGGAAGAAAATAGTATTCTATTGCCTTGAAACTGGTAACCAAAGACCCTGATGAAGGCATCCACGTGATACTGCACCCCTTTGGGGCACTTCTGCTGTTATGTTTCAGAATGCAGGGGAGGCTGCATCCTGACACCCTAACTTTATCAGATGAGCATATAATGACGCCTCCAACCCCCACAGATTGCACTCGCTCATGTATGGTGCTCACATTCACCCCACAGAATTTCGCCTGTACCTACTGGCCTCCTCTCATCCCCCTAAGGTCTTTTCCCTAAATCCCCTGATTTCATTTAGAACCTGGTAAATTTCACATCTTGAGGTGGCAAGATAAATCAAATACTGAGGCTACCAGAGTAGAAGGAGAGAAAAAAGCAGGGAGGGAGCACGGTGGCCTGTGGTAGAGGACTAGGGATGTTTTGTTGGTGGGTGTGATGTGGTAACAACATATGAAAGAGGTAATCTTTTATCTCTAAATCATATACAGCTTTGAAAACCAATGTTACCTCAATTAAAAAAAATACATGAAATACTTAAAATAGTATCTTCACAGAGCCCAGATTCTTCTATAGCATATACTTATGTAAAACACAATTATCTAAATAATTTCATAGAATACTCCTTTAAATTTCCTTAGTAATTCTGGTAGAGATAAACTTTTTTCTTAACCTCTGAGTTCTTTCTTTTAATCCTCTATTTAAGTTGGTATAAAATAAACCAACTTGTGTGGTCCCTTCTCATTCCTCCTGCTTGCTCTTTGTTCTTTTTAAAGTTTACATGTTTCCTGTCACATTCAGTATCAAAGCAAAACTCTAACCAAATATGTTCTGAACTAGTTTTTCTTGTTATCTCAGACATAAAATTGTATACTGTCTGGCTTGTTACCTTTCACCCATTCAGTTTCTCTTCCCATAACTTCTCTCAACTTGCTTCCCAATTTGCCCCTTTTACATCTGTTAGTATTTATGAGAAAGTAACAGTATCAAGGAAATGGACATATAGCTCTTGGTGTTTGATCTTTAAGACAGAGAAACTTTTTTTTTTTTTTAAAGATTTATTTATTTATTTATACAAGCTCTGGGTACAGTCAGAACTGCGGGAGGGTGAGAGAATTCACCAGAGCCAGGGCAGGGAGCAGAACAGTCAGAAGGACGGAAAACACTGCTGAGGGGAGCAGCGGGCAGCAGGAGAGTTCTGCGTGCCATGTGGGACCCTCGCCAGTGGCTGGGGATCGAACCGGCGCTGCAGAGGCTGCGGGCAGCGAACCTCCTACCAGGGGAGGCCCAAGACAGAAAAACTTTAGAATCCTTCCTGTTCCTTCTAAAAACCCTAGGTTGACCATTTTCGGTATACAACTACCATCATCTAAATAATTTCATTAAGAAGGAACTTAAAACAATTTATTAATGCATGAATTTCTACCTCCTAACTAACATCTGATTTCTTTTACAATATATACACCATTTGAAAATATAAATATGAGAAATATGATATCAAACATCAGGCTAACAAGAAAAATCCCTTGTATCTTTTGTCATTTGCCCACTCTTACCAGAGCCAAAAGGACCTGCTTCCCAATGTGATATATTTGTTTTTCTGTGAGATCATAAAGAAGGCCATCCATCGTCATCACATCCTAAAGTGACAGAGAAAAAAAGCATTATATCAAAGTAACATGAGCAGCTTACTTTTTTAAAAAGAGGAGGCAGAGATAGTCCTAATATTCTATTTATTTTTAAAGATTTATTTTTTATTCACTTATGCATAGCAGAACTGGAGTGTAGGCCAGAGGTGCTGGGGTGAGAGGACTCACCAGAGACAAGAGTGGGGAGCAGAACAGGCAGATCTACTGAAATACACTGCTGAGGGGAGCAGCAGGTGAGACAGGAGAGGTCTGCTGCGCCATGTGGGTTAGCTCCCTGGCCGGGGACCAAACTCATGCTGCAGTGACTGGTGATAGATAGCTTGATAGCACTGAGACTTTAACCCCTGAGCCACCAGGGAGGCCCTATTCTTAATTTTTTTTATTATGATTTAGAGGTATATGTTCATACTTCTTCAGATGTATGTTATCATACCATACCCACCAGAGTACCCATAGTCCTCCACCATAGTCCAGTTGGGCTCCCTCCCACACTTTGCTCTCCACCCTCAGTTTTACCATCAGATAGCCTCAGTTTTACAATCAGATATCTAGGGTTTGTTTTGGTTTGGTTTTGTCTGACCCTTTGCTTTTTTCTCCATAGTCCACATATGAGTGAAACTGTCTGGTAGAGATAATCTTAAATGCAGATATCATAACTAAGGAAAAGATAAAAACATAGAGACTAAAAGTCATGGAGAGACTGATATGAGATTCTCAGATATGATTTATTGGACAAGAAAAGCAGTAAATAATGTAGTTGAATAGCAGATGAAGACAGAGCAGAATAGCAGGTAAGAAAAGCAAGCATAGGTAAGACTATTGCAGGGTAAATGAAGATTGCTCAGGCCTTTGCACCGCTGGCCTCTGTGGCTATCACCTGTGCCTTGAATGCAGGAGGTGCTTGGACCATGGGCTTAGGGTACACAAGCCTAATGGTAGACACCTGGAGTATGGTGTGGGCATGCCTAAGTGGGCACACCTGAGATGACAGGCTGACCATATAAGGGCAACGTCACAGGGGACAGAGAGCGGTGGACAGCAGTGGAGAGACCATGGAAGAATCCCAGAGAAAGTCCGAGAAGATAAAGATTTGCCAGGGGTGGGGAGGCTGGCAAGCCCCCTGCCTGCCCTGCACCTGCCTCTCTACGAATGGTGTAGAAAGGTCATTAAAAGCCTGAAAAAGCCACTGAGGGCCCCAGGACTCTCCTTTACTTGCTCCGCCCTACTGCTGCCTCATCTACAAGTATCCACTGGGTACAACAGCATTTCTCCTGGAGGTGGGATGTGTGTGTGTATGTGTGTGTGTGTTATTAAGCAAATTAAACAACGCATCTTTATTGAATGCATACTATGTGTCAGAGTCTATCATCAGAACTCTTTGAGTACAAGAATGAGCAAAATAAACATTTCTGCTGTCTTCTGGAGCTTAAAGTGTCAAACACGTGAATCAGGATGAAATAATCACACATGAGTATATGGCCACATATCTATATATAGCCCTGAAAGAAATGTAAAAGCATCCGAAGTTGGAGAAAAGGGAGCTGATTCAGTTGAAAAAACAAGGAAAACTTTTTGATATGATCTAAAGGAGGATTGGGCATTGGCTGTGTGAAGAAGCAAAAGGAGAAGTTCAGTGTAACAGGAAATCAGTGTGAAGATCATCTGAAACCGAGAAGTATGGTAGCTTTGAAAATTGAAGAGAGACATTATTTTTTTTAAAGGTTTATTTATTTATACAAGAACCGGGGTACAGGCCAGATGCATGGGAGGGCAAGAGAATTCACCAGAGACAGAGCAGTGACAGAACAGGCAGACTGACAAAATACACTGCTGAGGGGAGCAGCGGGCAAGACAGGAGAGGTCTGCCGCACCATGTGGGACCCTCACCACCGGCCGGGATCGAACCGGCTCTGCAAAGGCTGCGGACAGCTTCACAGCGGGGCGATCAACCGCCTGTGCCACCGAAAGGTGGGGGCCCCCGAAAAGAGACATTATTGAGGTCAGAGTACAGAACAAGCTATGGTTGGGTAACCTTTTTAAAAGGTTTAAAATACCTAAAGACTTGTGTATTGTCCTATTTGCATCAGTGAATGGGAAACATTAACATACACATTTTCATATACAATAATCAGCATGTTAAGGAAGCTCAATAGCTCACTTCATTCTGAACTTGCTCATTGGCAGGTGAAGAACTAACTAGGGAAACATGTAGCTACCCTCAGGGAGCAGAGAAATAAAGAGAAAAGTAGGGAGATTGCATGGAAAATGACTTGCATGTTGGTTAGGAAATTTCTATTTTTTTTAATATGAATTTGAGGTGCAAATCCTGCAAGTTGAATTTCTCCTCTGGTCAGCCCTCACATACTAAAGTGACGTTACAGAATCTAAGATACACCTGACACTCCACAGCAACCAAATTATAGGCATTACTAATAGAGGTTATGTTGCTATGTAAATACCACAGCTACAAAAAAACAGGTACTATTTTGAGGGTTTGCTATATACCAATCACTGCTGTTTTATAAATGTAATTTCTTTTAATTTTAATAATCACTGTTACTCCTATTTTACAGATACAGAAACCTCAGGCTCAAAGAGATGAGTTACCCAAACTCACAAAGCTAGTAGGTCTTGCCTAAAGTCCGTGTACTAAATTTGCACTGCCCCGTAGGGTAACCCTTAATCACATGTGGCTATTTAAGTATGTATTACATGCATTAAATACAATTTCTCCATCATAGCTCAGGGGCGCCATAGCTCCATGTAATTAGTGGCTGCCATATTGGATGGAGCAGGTATCAAATATTTTATCATCAAAAAAATTTCTATTTGAGGGGCCTCCCTGGTGGCGCAAGGAGTTAAGATGCAACCTATGAAGCTATTTGTAGCCACTGCAGCATGAGTTCGATCCCTGGCCAGGGAGCTACCCACATGGCGCAGCAGACCTCTCCTGACTTACCCGTTACTCCCCTCAGCAGTGTATTTCAGTCAATCCGCCTGTTCTGTCTCTGGTGAATTCTATCACCCCCCTCCACCACATCTCTGGCCTATACCCCAGTTCTTGTATGCATAAATAAACTTAAAAAAAATTTTAATTTCTATTTGATATTGATGCTCAATCACCCTGTTATATTATTGGAAAGTCTGTCTACCTCATCATTTGTCAGGTTAATTGACATGTGAACAGCTAATCATGGGTAACATCTCTCCCTTGCGGCTCACCTTGCGACAGGTCCAGAGAAAGCTGAGCAGATCCCCCTGGGCCACATCCTCCAACACCATGTAGAGCGGCAGCCTTTCTGTGCAGCAGCCTTCCAGCTGAACCACATTCTTATGCTTCCCCAGGTACTGATGGAAGTGGATTTGCCCTAGGAAATCCTGCACCTCGGGGAGCCCAGCTGGTTCTGTGGAGGACAGAAAAGCCATGAGTAGTCAGAGCATCACCAATAAAATGGGAGGCATGAGACAGGAAGCACCCTCAGATTATAAGTCTCAAGGCCCACAGTGGAGTGAAAATAGACAAAAAGTAAATGGAAAGGGGACCTCCATGTCCATGATCTTTTATCCAAAGTAACATAGATCTTAGAATGGTATTATAGGCTCCCATCTGCCCAAAAAAAAAAAAAAAAAAAAAAAAAAAAAACCCACAAAAAACTAGTGTTCTATTTACAATATAATAATATTAGGCCTTTTGATTAATATTCTTGCTTATCCTTGTTCTCTTTATGTATCCACCATTACTGGCTCAAGTCTTGAGTATCAGCAGAAAAAAGAGAACTACAGTCCCAGAGAAAGCTATCAAATAATGAAGAAAAATGAAAGACAACCTCAAAACCCTAATGCAAGGGATATTCTGTTTGGAAAAATCAGTCCTAACAACCTCAATAGTCAAGATAAAGCTGGAAAAAGGCCCCAAAAAGAACAGTTCTGTTTCAAGCCTTTTACTTTCTGTCCCTTTCTTATCACATCTGTTAAAAACATCTTAGTGTCTGCAAAGCCTGTTAGCATTCACTTTTAGAGATTCACTGTCGAAAGTCTAACACAGCATTTACCTTTTAAAGTCTTGAGGACAACACTCTTGGGTTTAGCAGCATCACCGGTGTTCATCTTGGTTCGATAGATAACCCCAAAACTACCGTTCTGGATCTGTTCCAGCTCTTCAGAGAGTTGCTCCCGGGGCACCTGTAGCTTAGCCAGAGTACGTGTGGAAGCCTGTAGAAGGCTTTCCACTGACCTCTCCTTAAGTGGCACAAACACATTTCCTCCAGGTCCTGCTGCTTCACATCTTAGGCCAATCGATGGAGGTGTGGGGGTAATGCCTAGAACAAGAGATGATACCAAACTGTTTACCCTATGCTAGGGATTCTGGGAAAGCAGAATCTGGAATAAACTGGCAAGCAAGTTCCTCTAGCAGTTTCCTTTCTGACCAATGTGTGAATTCTTTTTGATGTTTCTCTATGAAACACTGTCGATACCAACCTCATAGAGCTCTTTTAATACCCCACCACGTCTAAGAAAAGTCAAGATGGGTTTCTAGAAAGTGGTAATGACATTTCCTTTCTGTCTCCTTCAGTATTATAGTTAAGTATGTGTATAATAAGGAGATAATTAGGAAGTTCCTGAATAGGTGCCTAAACCACAAATACTTAAAGGTGCTGGTAACTGCCCATGGGAATCATCATTTAATCAACCAAATTATTTCCAAAGGTAGAGGGGAGGTATGGATAACTACCCTGAGCTAAAGCTATTTTTTCACCG
The DNA here is from genome assembly GCF_014898055.3 of Talpa occidentalis. NCBI lineage: Eukaryota > Metazoa > Chordata > Mammalia > Eulipotyphla > Talpidae > Talpa > Talpa occidentalis. The sequence goes on along the minus strand of NW_023601653.1, from coordinate 63,213,470 downwards.
TCACAGTTTCATATCACTGCCAAGATTGTTTTCTTTCTTCTTACCCTTAGTTTCATGTAAGACCTTTTTCTCTTTCATTGTATGCTCAGTGGTAGTCCAGAACAGCATGTTGTTACCTCCTCCTTACCCTTCAAAGACTATTATGAAGACTATACCTTTTTGTCATACATTCTAGGAACACTGATTAGAACTGGAATGTATTATATGGGCCTCCCCGGTGGCGCAGCGGTTGAGCGCTGGGTTGCGAAGCTGCCCGAAGCTGCCCGCAGCCTCTGCAGCGCCAGTTCGATCCCTGGCTGCTCCCCGGCCACCGGAGGAGGGTCCCACATGGCGCGCAGACCTCTCCTGCCGCCCGCTGCTCCCCTCAGCAGTGTACTTCGGTCTTTCTGCCTGCTCTGCTCCCCGCTCTGGCTCTGGTGAATTCTCTCACCCTCCCGTGCTTCTGACTGTACCCAGTGCATGTATAAACAAAAACAAACAAACAAACAAACAAATAAATAAATAAATAAACATGCCTCTATAAAAAAAAAAAAAAAAAAAAAAAAAAAAAGAACTGGAATGTATTATAGAATAAATTGTCTTTCTTCAAGGCTGGTAACAAAACCTTCAGCTTCGCCCACTAGATCTTCCTCCACACTCCTATTCACTTGACCAAAGATTTGATAATGCAAATTGGACATGTGTCAGAAACAAGTCACATGAGACTTCTCTTCCTTACTCTTCTTTCAGCTAACAAGCGTACATCAAGTTTCTATTCATGGCTTCCTAGTGAAGACCGCATCCCCTCTCGATTCCATACCTCTCCTATTGCAAGGACCCAGACCTCTTGACTTAGGACCATTAAAATTTACAACTTATTTTCCACAATCCCTATCTTCCCCGAGCCTCTGCCCAGCCCAGGTTCCAACTTTACCTGGGAATCCAGAAGACTGCTGTTGGGCTCTTTGTCCTCTGATGAAAAGCCACAGGATGACCCCAAGAAGGATGAAGAAGATGCCAACCAGCAGGGTTGGGATGATAATGATTTCATACTGTTGATTCTGGATAACTGGGTAGAAAATCAAGCAAGAAGAGAATGAATAAGAAACCTAAAATGAGAGCCACACAACATTCCCTACCCCCTAGTTCCCAGCTTGTCCTATGCGAAATGATCATCTCTTCTTTCTTCCCCTCTACTTACATTCAATGGAAACCACTCCTGGGAGCATCTCTCTACTCAGAAACCCCAGTGTCCCTGTTTCTTAGCCCATCACATGTGCTCTCCTGGCATTTTCTTAGCCCATCACATGTGCACTCCTGGCATGGGCTGCACATCTGAAATTCTGATTGGCACTTGCCCTCCCCTCCTTCAAAGATCATGGCCTCTAGTACCCTTTCTTTTATCACCACTATTTCATTTCTATTAGAAATCCAGTCATCTTCCTTCTAGAATCTCTTCCACTCTTGGCCTCTGTGGTGGCAGGAATGGACACAGTGCAGGTTTTCTATGATCCAGCAGACCAGGTAAAGGAGGAGTCAGAGTTCAGTGGTTTTTGCAGGTTTTTTATTATGATTTTCCAGGTATACGGCAGGCAGGGGTGCTGGGGGGCTGGGGGGCTGGCAGGCCCCCCAGCCCCCAGCAGATCTTCACTCTGGGCTCTTCGGCATTCTCTCGGCTTCTGCTTCTCTCGCTTCTCCTCAACTTCTGCTGCTTTTCTCGACTTCTCTTTGGCTTCTCTTTCAGCTTCTACTGGCGTCCCCATGACGCTGCCCTTAAAAGCACAGTTAAGACTGTGCCCAGGTGAATCCCATCTACCTATGCCCACACCCTACTCCAGGTGCCTACCACCACGCATGCATTCAGGACCGCAGGGATCCATCATCTATCCTGATGGCGGGAGGGGAGGGCAGAAAAGCCTGATAACTTTTACCTTACCCTACAGCCTCCCTCATCCTAAAATCAAGCTAGACATCTGTGGTTTTGTACCTACCACACAACTTGTCACTGAGGCTGCATCCCAGGAGCTCTCGTCCCATGCCCCTCCCATCTGCCATCACCACGCAGCTGTCCACGCTGTGCTTGATCCACAGGAATGCAGGGCACAGGTGAGAAAAATTCCCAAGGATTAAGTTGTTCTAAAAAAATATAAGGAAGCATACACAGAATTTTAAAACACCTACACAGTGATTGGTTATTAGTCACATGGCTCTCTGGAATTCTCAGAGCCATCCATCCATCCATCCATCCATCTCTTTCATCTGCTTGGTCTTCAGGCTGGAAGAACTTCTTCCTGGCATTTTTCCTTTCTGAACACACAGCAGGTCTAGTGTGATCTTCTCTTCCCCTTGCTTGCCATTGTTTTTAAAATTATTTTTTCAAGAATTGAGCCTCCCCAGTGGCACAGCGGGTTAAGCATAGTGCTGTGAAGCTGTCCGCAGCCTCTGCAGCATGGGTTCGATTCCTGGCCAGCCAGGGAGATTCCCACACACAGTGTGGCAGACCTCTCTTGTTTTGCCTGCTGCTCCCCTCAGCAGTGTTTTCAGTCTGTCTGCTTGTTCTGCTCCCCACTCTGTCTCTGGTGAATCCTCTCACCCTCCCGCACCTCTGGCCTGTACCCCAGCTATTGTATAAATAAAAAATAAATCTTTAAAAAAAAAAAAAGAATTTTCTCCTACTCAATTCTCCTGCTCACAGCACTGTCTGAGCAACTGTGGTACATGGGTTCTGTTAAATAGTTCCTAAACAGGCCTAGTTTTCTGTTGATGTGCATCACTTATTCTTTAAACAAAACACGGAATTTCACTTTTATACAAAGTTCAGACAATTTAATATATAGCTGGTAGAAAAATGAATTATACATTTGTTTTCTTTCTCTGAAACATCCCCACTGCAGCTTCACAGCCAATGAACATTTATCAGTAAAAGCTATTTAATTTAATGCTGCAGCTCAGCATTCTAAGGCGCTTCCCCTACCCACTATATAGAAAACACAGACACTCATTCTCACCAGTCTATAGATTCAAGGGAGTGCCAGTACCAAGTTATCTTCTCTTTCTCTCACTCCTTTAAACAAAAAGGAAACATATTCATGTAGTTCAAAAATAAAAATGTAAAATGATATCCCCTAAAACCCTCAACCACCCAGCCTTCTCCATTTATCAAGTTCCCAGTTCTCCAAGTAGACTATAATTACTACTTTGTTTGGCCAAGAATTCGTTATGTGCATCACTTTTAATTCTATATAATCAGCATGTGTTTGAAATGACACCTCCAAACACTTGATTCTTTCTTCCTGCAGAAAACTGGTGGTTACCACTCTTCCATATATCTACAAAATTTCTTTACCCTGATTCTTTGGTCAACAAAGCCTACTTCTTTAATTCTCCTTTAATTCTAATTGACCTGAAACAAATATCACTATCATCCACCATCTAGTTAATCCTAATTACTTTCCTGATCTGGTTGTATATTGATTTGATAAAAAGGTAAAATCAGAATTGTAGGTATGTGTTACATTAGCCCTATGGTGCTATCTTATATTACTCATTGTGTTTCACTGTTGATACTAATAACCACAATGTTACTCATTGAAGAAAGTCTCTTAGTGCCCGAAATATGTAAAGAAGCTTTCTGGTCCCAACCTATCCTCTTTTCACTATTGCTGGAACTGCATGAGACTCTCTGGGGGTGACAGTGAAACAATTCTTTTGCAACTCAGAAGAGAGATAGGGTGTGGTCACTTGACAGAAGTCCAAGTAAACAAAGGAGTAATCAGAAAGAGTGAAATTGCAGGAGGGCTGGGGAGGATTCTTATCTGTGGATTTATACCCAGCCAGGGATATGTGAAGTCAATGACTAGTAAGACAGCAAAGTTCACCTCATCCAGTTTGTAAGACCAAAAGGCAAGGTGAAAGGTAGTCGAGAAAATTTCCACAATTCCACAGGACCACATGGAAAGAAATGCACTAGTAATAAGGCAAGGAACAGAGAACCTGGAGAGGGTAGAGGAAAGAAGGCCTTAAAAAGTAAAACATTAGCTCGGTAAGGAGAATCCAGCAGTTTTTGAAAACTTCTCACTGCCATTCTTATCCTTATTTTCCTTTCCTCTTACTTCCTTCTAGGGCCTTCCCAGGTGTAATTCTTTTCACTCAGGCAGCAGCCAGTTTAGCCAGTTTGGCTCTCTGGGGAAGGAGCAGGCTGGGTGAGCACAGGCTCTACCATCGCACAAGTGGAAGAAAGGCTCAGGCAGCTGATAGTTCAAACTTGTGAGCTCTGCCCAGAAGCCAAACTGTATGCCCACTAATACAGATTGAAGGGGGAACTTTATTTTTTTTGTTGTTTGCATATTTATCTATTTTATATATTTTTTACATCATTTTTCATTTTTGCACAATGTGTGCATTTTCATCTTGGCCATAGTCCCCATACAATTCCCACCCCCCTTGCCTTGATCCCACTCCTTCCTACCCCCCCGTCCCTGGTGTGTCTCTGATTCATACTTGCTTGTTGATTTTGAATTTTACTTTATTATAATTAATCTTTTTCCTTGTCCCTTATTTAGGTTTTCTAAATCCCTGCTATGAGTGAGACCATCTGGTATTTTTCTTTTTCTTTCTGGCTCATTTCACTGAGTGTGATCCTAAAGGGAGAAATTGAAAACTCTGTCTGTAGCTGCGTCTCCACCTACTACTGCCTGGGGTGGCCACAAGTGGCCAAACACACCTACCTGGTGACTCCAACCCTGATTACGTTAACAGGGACAGGACCTGGAGTCACGCTATTGCAGAGCTCCCACCCTAGCTGCAAGGGCCTTCTACTGCACTTCCTGAGCAAGGTTTACTTGTGCATAGTTCTATTTATGCAGAAATAGTTTAAAGAGACTTATTAACATGTACCCAGATGCTTAAGCAAGGAGATAAATGTAGATAGCGTGGTGAGGCCCACTCAATAAATTGGTGTCCAGATGTTCCTGCCTAAAGCCCTTTCCTTTGCTTACACTTGGGCTAGTGGGTCATGGAATAGAATGAGTCTAGAATTCTCCAGGCATATCCCCCAGGTATTCCCGCATGAAGGGCAACACGGGAAACCTGACGTCAGAGAGCCCAATGAAGCGCTCATCTCAGATGCTGCTGGCATCTGCTTGCAGCAACAACATGCCTCTTCACATCGCTTTCTCTCTATAATTATTATTCAGTTACCACATGACTTTGCCTGCCCACTCTGCATCAAGCTGAGGAAAGCAATGTCATGTTGGCAAAACTTTAGGTTGACTTCTCCCATGGGTTATACTCTAACCCACCTGATCATTAGAAGAATATTCCTGCATAATATAACCAAATACTCTGTTCCTTCAGTTATATGTAGGCAGTTTTCTCATGTGCTAAAAAAAAAAAAAAAGTATGTGTAGGTATTGGCTACTGTGTTCTCTCTTGCCTGAACTATAAAATACTTAAGCATATAAAACCCTTGCTCCATAATTCTCTTTCACGGCACATGTCACTAAATGGAGGGCACTGAAATCAAGGATCCAGTGAAGTTGTTTAGCCGTCACTATATTGACAGTTGTAAAATAAACACCTGACTTGCCTGTGGCTGACACAAACCTTCCTCTGCAGAGCCGAACCTCCCCAGGCAGGGCTCCTACTAAAACAATATTATCACCTACCTGTGGCTATTGTCCCTTAATTCTCAATTGCTTCTCTTACATTTAAAAAAGTTTAGCTCACCTCTTGAATTAAGAATTGAGAAATTGCACAATGAAAGGGAAATGAGAAGAAAATGAGCGTGAAATAGGGAGAAAAGTCTTCCCCAAATCTTTGTAAGACTATAGTCTGAAGACCATTCAAGTTAATGATTGTAACCAGAACCGAACTAAATACTAATACTAACTCCCCACATCTTCTACATCCTCACAATGCAAGCATAATGCATCTCCTTTCATTATGTACAGAGTCAGTTCTACGTGCAACTATCACACAGCTCTCTCTGATGTCACTTTGGTTCACTTAGCACAGTAGTCTTTCAGACATGATCAGCAATTTATCCATGAATGCCCAGAAGAAACTCTTTAGCAAACTACATCTACATGTAAAACTTAAAAATTAAATCCACTCTCCTGTACTCATCCTGTGTTGTGAAAAATTCCCCGATTGACCTCTCAATAGCAACCAGTCCCAGTCCAGTAAAGTGTGATTACATCTATTATGCCAGCCCCACCTTATAATGCCAGCCACAAGTGAACCTGTGAGCCACATTCTTTTTAGAAAGTGAAGTGACCTACTGGCCAGACGGACACCACCCCAGCTGGGTTAAGGGAGTTGTTAATCCCTGTGGGCTATGGGGGAAATCAAAGGGTTAAAGTGAGGAGGGTAAGCTATACAGAGGCAGCAGCCCAAGAGTGAGGCAGGCTGCCTTCTTGCTGGGTCACTTAGCCTTCCTTAGCCTTTTCTTCCCCAACCCTTTCATCCTTTAAGGGGGGGGGGGGTGCGGTGGGGGGGGAAGAAAAAAACTCAGTTAATGGAGTAGACATGTTACATTGCAAGCAAAACAGAAAAGAATTGCCCACACCTAGAGAATTCCAGGATTACTTATTTCCACTATTCTAAATACCAAGCTATCCTTCCTAGCTCACATTCAATAAACATATATTAAGCAACTTGTGTCAGGTTGTTAAACTAGTTACTTTCACACAAAGGAGGAAACTAGGTTCAGATAGATGAAGTTCTGAATTAGCTGGTATTAAAAAAATGTGTTTAAAGCAAATATATAACAAAGCCAAGTTTCATACCTATTCTTTTAATTAGCAACACAGTGTGCCTTAGACAATTTTACAAGTATATCGTTGAAACACAAGTGTGGAAAGGGAATTCAGTCAGAATCCAAAAGAATTATAGCAACCAAATCTCACCAACAAATAAACCATCATTTGGAAACAGGAAAGTAGAATCTGCTTGTGTGTTCTCTACATTCCTACAGAGGCAGCAACAGTGTCTGCATGTCTGTCTTCAAGATGTATTCTAAACATAAAGGTCCAATCAGAAATGTTTTCCTGTACTCACCATATTGTGGAATCTTGGATCATTTTCTTTGTTTGTTCATCCTATTTCTATCTGCTGCTTCTTACGGGCCAGGCCCTACTGTCCAGGACTAGCAATCTTTCAGGGTGAGCCTGAGGGTCAGGAAGAGGCGAGGGCTCCCAGGAGAAAGCATCAGCCTGAGAAATAGATGACCATGCCCCTCCTCTCACACCCCAGGCTCCACCTTCCTACTGAAGCAAAAGTGTGAGAGGACTGAGTGAATGGAAGGGCACTTGGAGAAGGTGACCCTCTTTGAATGCAGAGACTCAGACCTGTGTAGACAGCATGCCTCAGGCCACTGATAACTCCTTGTGTGACAGAAGGTGACCCGAGAGAATCCCTCCCTCATCCTCTCATTGTCAAGTGCTGAGGGATTCTGAGTTTTCTGACCTTCACCCTCCCTCACCTTCCTAGAAACCCAGGACCGGAAATGCACTTTGCAATGGTTGAAAAGGCCACAGTGCTGGGAGTCCTGACCCTGTTCAAAGATTTTCTGACAGCACTGAAAAAGCTGATAACACTTGTCTTGCTTCTTGTTTTTACCTGTCTGAAGAAATTCCTGAAATATACATGAAAATACAGTAGTAATAAGAAACCTGATTTGTATCCTGGCACCTCCCTTAAAATTTGCCCTGAGGAGCAGAGTGATTACAAGACAGACAAGCCCCATAGCATTTAGGTAAGTAGTGAGGCTCACAAACACCACAGGCAGCACCAGATTTTAAATGTGATTATATCAATAAACACATTTTTTTTCCTTTGAGGTGTCATGCAAATTCAAGACATTTTATCTTATTAAAATTATTTTTCATTTTCCCAATACCCCAATCTCCCATCTACCACATTCAAACCTCTAAGTCCAGAAACAATATATCTTACTGATAAATGATATATTCTCTCACTAATTATTTTCTCTTGCTGGGATTACTAACCAACAGCTACTTCCCCAGCCCAGAATAAAGGACTTTTAATAAGGAAAAGCCAAGCAAAACCACCAGCACCCCCTCTGAACACAGAATGTCTCACCCTCTATGTCTCCTCTATGTCTCCTCCTACCTGATCACCAGGCCAGAGACACTCCAACTGCTTGGGGTTCTGTCACACACCTTGCTCTTAGGGGTGTCAGTCACACTGCATTCCCAGGGCTCAGTCCCCTCTTTGCTATTCATCCCGTGTAGCTTCCCCTTCTGAGGGGTGGATTCTGGTACTTGAAAATTCTTTTGGCAATTTCCACCTTAAGTGAGATCAGTTTTGGTTTCTGGCCACTCCTCCAGCCTATTTCTATTTCTAGAACATTGCCCTCTGGCAAAAAGGAGGGCCCCAGCTAAGGAGAAGGAAGGCAATCTAAAAATTATTCTCTCTCTCTCTCTCATAAATGAATCCCAAACCTAAGCAAGCAGAGAGGAATACTTGGAGATTTCACAATCAGGAAACCAGTGCTGTTGCGCTCACCTCAGTGCTGTGTCATGCCAACTGGGTGTGCCCCTGTAAAGATGCTATACACAGAGTGAGACCCCAGATACACAACAGCAAACTGCTGGCTTGAGGAATGAGCCCCTTCCAGGGACACACCGCCCCTCAGCTGCAGGCAGGGCAAGCAGCACTTGCCCCTCCTTGGAAGTGTGGCTGCTGCTTTCTCCTTCCAGCCTCAGAAGGGAGGGGTCTAGGAATAGAGGGAAGTGGGATCAGCACAGCTCTGGTGCTGAGTAACAGTCAGAGGTTTGAAATCTTAGTTCTGGTTCTCTAAGTGATACATGGAACATGGGAGGTGTGCCACCTGGCCTGGGCATTCCTCTTCCTTCACTGCAAAGAGAGGTCTCTTGACCTATAGTCAAAGTAAAGACCGGAGGTTTAACAAGTGCTTCCTTATTGCTTACTGGACGCATATTGCTTACTGGATGCGTTATCTTTCCATCTGGAAGAGAGCAAAGTCGGAATTTTCCAGAACAAAGTTAATATATCATCTCCATCAAATTGTGGTTTAGTAAAAAGAACTTAGGGACCGGAGTCAAAAGTGAAGGATGGATTTATCTGAACTATGGATTTATCAGAGCTTTGGTTTCCTAATCTAGTCAACTGAGAGAATCATCCTCCACTTAGGTCAAATGATTCTGGTGAGGACTGATGAAAATGTACCGGTGCTCTTCTGTGGTAGTAGGTACAGTTTCCTCCTCTACAAGCAAGAATTCATGTGTGTAACCTGATTACTTTTCAGTGATAAATCTTGGTTTAGTGATTTATTTCAACTTTAATTCAAATCATTAGTTGTTGAGGAAGATTTTTTTCCTCTTCTGTCTATTCTGTCACCCTCAATCATCTTCTTTTGATGTCTCTGCTTTGAAGTTTTTCTGCCTTTCAGTCTTTCATCCTTTCCAATTTCTTATTATACAGTAATTAAAGCCCAATATAGTGCCCCTGATTATCACATTTGTCTTGAGTTTCTTTAAATTGGGATAGGACTATCCCATCGCAATAATCTAAAGAAATTGTGGCTTTCCTTCAAAGCACTGTTGCCAAAATCCCTTTCCTCTTAACACAGGTGCAACATTGGAGACTTGCTAAATGCTAAGAAAATGACTAAAGGACAAATTTAATGAGCAAAAAGTGCAGAAATAGTGGGTGTGTGTGGACTGGGTGTGGGTTTGTGTTTTCTTAAGTAGAGTTTGCAATTCTACCATAGCTGGCTTGTTATCTTAATATAACTGGCTGCCCAGCAACCAGCCCCACTCAACCACCTGCCTTTGCCAATTCCTTCCCTGCTCTGTCCTCGTGTGCATGAGACATGTGCTGTTTCAGATGCTTCTTCTTTATGGACTTTTATGTCTTCCAAGATAAAGACCAAAAGGGCAAATTCCTAGATGTCAACTCTCACTTTTTATTGTAAGTGTCAGAAACATGACCAAACCATTTCTCAAATCCGCATATCCTTCTCTGCACTAATTAGCTGTGCGCTTTCAGTAAATGACTAAATCTCTCCTAAAGCTCAGGTTTCTCATCTCTTAACCTGGCTTTACAATATTTTCTAACTCAAAGAGTCACAGTAAGAATTCAATAATATTCAGGACAATACCTAATACATAGTAGACAGCAGCTGTTACTATGTATGTATATGTATGTATACATATATACTTTGCTTCTGTTTCCTGGAGAATCCTGACTGATATGAAAAATTAAGTTAACCAAAGTCAGGCACAAAAGGCCACAGATTATATGATTAAATTTATATGAAATGTCCATAATAGGCAAATCCATAAAGACAGAAAATAGATTGTTGATCAATTGCTAGGACTGGGGAGACTGGGCATTGAGGAGTGATTGCTATTGGCACAGGCAGTTATAAGAATAAGTTCACAAGGTATAGAGATGTCCAAAAATCTTACCATCTACAAAACAAAGAACCAGGCAACTACCAGTGTAACTATGGTATAATTTCAGTATAAGGCTGAAGATTTGAGAACTGGCTTGTAGCAGGGAAGGGCAGGGTCCTGTGTAAATCATAGGAGCCCGATGTCCAAGTGAAAGAAAATATGGACATACCTGCTCCAGAAGAAACAGAATCCATTCTTCACTTCCTCCCCCTTTTTGTTCTATTCTGGCTCTCAACTAGTTGGATGATGCCCACTGCAATGATGACAGCTGATCTTCTCCACTTGGTCTATTGATATGCCATTCTCTTCTAGAAACACCTTCATGGGCACACCCAGATATAATGTTTTACCAGCAATGTCATACTATCAGCTAAGTACTATCTCTAAGTGTAATCAAGCTGACATATAAAATTATCCATCATATCCCCAGTGTAGTGTAAATGAGTACTTCATTTCTTTTTTGCTGAATAATATTTTACTGTATAAATATATCACTATTGTTCATTATCCATTAATAGACATTTGGAGAGTAACCATTTTTTCACTAATATGAATAACACTGTTATGAACATTAACTTAACAGATTTTTATGTGGATGTATGCTTTCTATTTCTATTTCTATTTCTATTCCTAGGTATATACCTAGGATTAGAATTGTTAAGTTCATATAGTAACTTTGAATTTTGAGGAACTGTCAACTACTTTCTAAAGTGATGGCACTATTTTCCCTTCCCAAAGGCAGTTTGCAAGGAGTCCAATTTGACCACATTCACTACTGAGTCTTACAGTGATTTCTGTTTTTGTTTTGTTTTTTTATTGCCAAACTTAACCAATATGAAATTGTGTCTCTTGTGGTTTTGATTTACATCTCCCTAATGATTAATAATACTGAATATCTTTTCATGTACTCATTGGCCATTTATATATCTTCTTTGGAGATAATGTCCATTTGAATCCTTTGCCCATTTTTTAACTGGGTTATTTGTCTTTTTTTTTAAAGATTTATTTATTTATGCACACAAGAGCTGGGGTACAGGCCATAGATGGAGGGGGGCTGGGATAAGATGATTCACCAGAGACAAAGCGGGGAGCAGAACAGACAGACGGACTGAAACACACTGCTAAGGGGAGCAGCGGGCGAGACAGGATAGGTCTGCTGTGCCATGTGGGTTGCTCCCTGGCCAGCCTGGGATCGAACTTGTGCTGCAGAGGCTGCGGATTGCTTCATAGTGCGGTGCTTAACCCCTTGCACCACCAGGGAGGCCCTATTTGTCTTTTTATTGTCAAATTGCATAATCTGTATACAAAGTTTGCAATATTTAATCGATATATAATCTGTATAAGATGATTTGCAGTATTTCCTTCCTCTTAGTGTTATATTTTCACTTTTGATAGTGCCCTTTGAAGCACAATAATGTCTAATTTTGATCAAGTCCAATTTATCTATTTCTAATGGTTGCTTGTGTCTCTGTTGTCATATCTTAAAAACCATTGCCTAACCCAAGATCACAAAGATTTATACCTAATTTTTTCCTAAGAATTTAATTCTTTAGTTCTTATACTTAAGTCTTTGATCCATTTTCAGTTAACTTCTGCATATAGTTCGATTTCATTTTTTGCATGTGAATATCTAGTTGTCTGGCACAAATTGTTAAAAAAGACTTCTTTCTTGAATGAATTGTTTTTGCACTCTGTCAAAAATCAAATGGGCATAGGTGTATGGGGATGTTTCAGAATTCTTATTTCAATTCCACTGGTCTGTATATCTATCCTTATTCCAATAACAGTTTGATTACTACTGCTTTATAGGAAGTTTTAAAATTATAAAGTGTGAGGTCTCCAACTTAGTTCTCTGTTTGAAGTTTATTGTTCTGAGTATGCTGGGTCTCTTGTGTTCCTATATGAATTTTAGAATCAACTTGACCATTTCTGAAATATGGTCAAATACAGTTTACATTGAATATAGAGATCAATTTGGGGAATACTGCCATCTTAACAATATTAAGTCTCCTAATCTAAGAACATAGGATGGCTTTCCATTTATTTAGATCTTCTTTAATTTCTTTCAATGAAGTTTTGCAATTTTAGTCTATAATCTCATTTATTATTTATGATGAATTTATAGTTCCATGCCTTTCAAGGTTAAGCCAGAATTTGTGTATGATTTGGCGACACCACATCATGCTCTGTCTCTGAGAAAATCAATTACACAGGTTGGATAATGTGTGCCTCCCAGAGGCTGATCAAAGCATGCTTTTCTATCAAGTACCATAACATGATATAAGCCTCTACCAATCCTTCAAATATCTGGGTAGGTACACAGGATAAACAACACTACATTCTATAGCTCTCAGTGTCAAAATCCAATTTAGGGCCTCCCCGGTGGCACAGCGGTTGAGCGCTGGGCTGCAAAGCTGCCCGCAGCCTCTGCAGCATTGGTTCGATCCCCGGCCCCACACGGCACGCACACCTCTCCCATCGCACTCGCTGCTCCCCTCAGCAGTGTATTTCATCAGTCTGCCTGTTCTGCTTCCCGCTCTGGCTCTGGTGAATTCTCTCACCCTCCCAGGCTTCTGACTGTACCCAGTGCTTGTATAAACAAATAAATAAATCTTTAAAAAAAAAAAAGTGTGGGGAAAAAAAATCTAATTTATATTCTTTGACTGCCCTCATTTGGACTAAATTTTCAGATTGACATGTCATGAATTGGTGAAACAAGAGAGGATATCCAAATAATCACATCTCTAAATTCCTATCAACATAAATTTTTCTTGCTGGTCACCCAAAATATGTTTCATTGAGGTTTAAATAAATGCCACAAAGGCACTGCCCGTAATTCAGGTACAAAGGTATCTGGATTTCCATCTAGCACAGAAAGTTCTACCCCAGGGTTCAGTGAACTTCCTTTTATGAATGATTCATCACACACGCTATCTGACTATCTGTAAAGGCAACCTGTCACCAGTTACGTCTTTGCCGATACTATCAAACCTTTATTGTCCATCTATTTGTAGCTACCTTAAGCGCACACTTCTATATTTAACAGAGGTCAGCCCACCTGTTTCCTAGCCAAGATCAACCCCATGAATTAAAATATCATTGACTTTAATAGCAGCCCAACAAGAGCAGTTGGTAAAAAGAAGGTGGTGTTTAGGTAATTATAAGTCATATTTGGTTTTTCTGCATTTTCCCCTGCGCTGTAAAATTAGGGTATTCTTCAAAGTTATCTTTTTTTTAAAATAAAAATCCACTTCGGAATACCAACTTTAAATTGTATGTGGAAATTAAGGTCTATGTGAAAGGTGGCTTGCCAAGAGTCAGGAAATAAAGCAGAGATTGAATAGGATGTGGGCCCTTCTGCTCATGAAGACACTATTATACTACACTAAGAGTAGATCATGGGGTTCAGGACAAGAAAGATGTGGCATAAAATTGAGGTCCCTTGGCATCATGGGAGATGCTTGGAATTCAACAAGTAATACAAACATAGCAGATTAAACTGCAAATATCAAAAGGGAACTCCATTCCCCCACCAAAAAATGAAGTAACCACCTTCTTATCTTCTATGCCACTGTACCACCCTCTTCCCAAAGAAACAAAAACAAAAACAGTAACTCTGCTGTTACTTATTCTCCCTGACAAACACAGTATCAAATGCAACATGTACTCAGCAAAAGCCTTAGCACTCTAAATGTGTACAAGCAGAAGAGTCCTTTGAAAGTAACAAAAGAAACCTAACTCCCATAATTTACTGAAGAGGAAACTGAGGCACAGAATTTAAGTGTCTTCCCATGACTAATTAGCACTAAACTGCAAGTGGCAGAAAATAAGACTAGCAGAGAGTGTCTAGAACCTCCAGCTGATGCTTTCCCACTGCAACTTTCCGCTATTCAGAAGACGACTGGCTATTTGGTCTTACTCACTTAAGTATTGCAGGGATGAGGGTTCAGGGAAGATCCTTATGGTTGGATTTCATGTGCATATACTTTTGTCTTTTCTTCTGCTTTCCAGACCTTTGACTGTGTAAGTCTAGAGTAGCCTCTGGAAATCTCTACCCCATGCATGTCAAGGTTGAAGACTAGAGACTTTATATTCCAGTGTGTTTTGATTTCTGGCACTTTAGGACTTTAAGATGATTCTAATGAATATTTTGTTTCTTTATTCTTCACAACAACTCACTTTGACTCACACTAACATGTCAGCCTCGAGGAATGGTAACGAGGTCAAGCATTGAGGCCCACAGGGAAAGAACACAGAACAGAGCCAGAACAGCTTCAGACCAGACTCGCTGGCTGTGGGGGATCTGCCTAGAAAGCTGATGTAAAACAAGGCAGTCACTGTAGAAGTCAGCATTCCCTTAGCCTCCCTCTGCCTTCCTTGAACCACAAGCCAAGCCTGTCACTTCCACTCCTCAGATGCACAAGTCCTTTTCTGCTGAGTCCTTTTCAATACTGAATTTGGACCCAGGGAGGGCCTTCCTGGTGGCACAAGATGTTAAGACGCAACCTATGAAGCTATCTGTAGCCAGTGCTGCACGAGTTCCATCCCCCTCCAGGGAGCTACCCACATGGTGCAACAGACCTCTCCTGACTCACCCACTGCTCCCCTCAGCAGTGTATTTCACCAATATGCCTGTTCCATTCCCCACTCTCTCTCTGGTGAATCCTCTCACCCTCCACACCTTTGGCCTGTACCCCAGTTCTTGTATGCATAAATAAATAAATCTTTAAAAAAAAAAAAATCTGGACCCAGGATAAAGGGGCACTGAGGCAAAGATCAAACAGGAGCCTACTGAGACCAAGCCAGCCCCATCCTACTTAAAAGGAACTTTGGAGAAGTTGATCATAATGCCACAAACTAGGGGTAACTTTGACATACAATTTATCCTGACAGATGATTATTGCCAGGAAAAAAGGGCTTAGAATCATCCTTTCTAAACTCCAAATTATCATCTTTAGTAAATATTTTTCATTATTCAGTTGGTAACATGAGTATAAACTAAAGTATCTTAACACAGTCCCCTGCATTTATCCAACAACATATTAGACCATTCAGCAACTGATTGAGGATGAAAACTAATAAATTTTGAGCTTTCTCCAGAAAGCTACCTACCTCAAACATAAGTATTACTGAGATTTCCCATTGATAACAAGGTATATTTTATTTAAAACACATTTCCTCTTAACCTTTACTATTTGTTCTTAGAATTCTAACATAGCCTAGAATTATATATGTAATAACGTCAATTTAGATCCATGTTCTAGAAAAAGCACTATATTCCTATGTATTTTGGAGCCTGATAATTTCAAAAACCACTGTTAAATATATAAAGCACATGAGGTAGTTTGCTATGGCTAAGGCTAAAAGATGCTAATAGCTGTAGAAAGAAAAATCAAAACAGATTTCCTTTTCATTTTATAATTCTGGCCAGCAAGTTAGTCCATAAAGGTATACACAAAAGTTCCATAAAAGGGATCAGTACTGCACTGGTGAGAAGCAGCTTTCCTGCCCACCTGTGACTATGCAGGTGTTTCTTTTCACGAAACATTTCCCTTTGCAAAACAGCAGCAGCAATTCTCCTGTCTACCTGTGACTATGCAGGTGCCTCTCTTTTTCTTTCTCCTTTTCCTAATAAACCTGTCCTACTAATTATAATAAAGTAAAGATCAAAATCAACAAGCAGCTATAAACCAGAGACACACTACAAGGGGGGGAGGAGGGAATAGGATCAAAACAAGGGGGATGGGAATTGTATGGGGACTATAACCAAGATTAAAATGCATACATTGTGGAAAAATGAAAAATTATGTAAAAAATGTATAAAATTTTTAAATAATAATTAATTAAAAAATAAAATGCTATCTGAAAAAAAGGTAAAATGTTGGTGGGGGGAAGTTCCATAAAAGCTCCAAAAAATGCAACCACTGTCTTCAAGTTGCTTTAATCATGGCAATTAGAATGGACAGTTGACATGTCTCACTAGCATGATGCCTGGAAAGCTCATTTTTAAAAATTAGAAGACAGATTGAATTGGTGAGCAGATAATGCTCTGAAATTGGGACACAAGTTAGATGGATGAGGGCAAAAGCAATCATGAGCATCAGGAAACGCTTCTGTTTCTGAAGACTCACACCGGAAAGTGATCTTCACAATATGATGTGGCTGGAAGGTATAGGCCCAATTCAGTGGAGGGAAAATTTTTGGAGAAGGTCATGTGAACTGAGTAGGTCAGAGTAAGTTCTGGAAAAGCCATAGGATGGACAGGAAGGCTTCCAGGCTATCTCCATTTTCCTTCCCTTCTCCACAGGTGATTGTTTCCCCAATTCAACTCTAACCTCATTACCAGTCTGGTTAGGAAAGTCAGAGAAGTTCAGAAATAAAAGGAACATGTTTTTAAAATTGGAAGACTCCCCTTAGGCCTCTCTGTCTATCGCCACATTACATGTTCTATAAAAGGAAAATGATAAAACAGAGTGAAAAACTGATACAAGTACCTTGTTTCTCACATACAAAAAGAATACCAGAGCTTAAACGGGATCTCGGGTCCCTGATCGCAGGACAAGACTCTCCACTTTACACTGAGGTCTGTGCAACTCTTTGCTTTTTCTTCGTGGACATTCATTCCCTTCCACTTTCATTTTCCCGAGTTAGAAACTGTGTCCAAGAGGGCCTCCCCGGTGGCGCAGCGGTTGAGCGCTAGGCTGCGAAGCTGCCCCGCAGCCTCTGCTGCGCTGGTTCGATCCCGGGCCCACCCAACCAGCAAGGGTCCCACATGGTGCGCAGACCTCTCCTGCTGCCCACTGCTCCCCTCAGCAGTGTACTTCGTCAGTCTGCCTGTTCTGCTCCCTGCTCTGGCTCTGGTGAGTTCTCTCACCCTCCTGCGCTTCTGACTGTACCCAGGGCTTGTATAAATAAATAAATAAATCTTAAAAAAAAAGAAAGAAATTGTATAGAAAGATAACCTATTAAAAATTAATTGGATATAAAGGGTTTAACTGTCATGCTAAAATTACCAGCCAGGGAAGGAGGAGGAGTGTTGGTCTTTAATATTTTTATTAAGGTAATGTTGGTTTAGATCATTGTTTGTACTGGGGATTCCCCTCCTTTCAGGTGTTGTTATCCCAGTGCAATCACCACCACAGCATCTGCAGTTGGGTGGGTAGTTGTTTTTAACAGAAATACCATGGTACCCAGGTTTCTGCTCAGTGGGGAGACACTTTTAGTTCTAGAATTAGGCAAGATGCTTTTTTCTATAAAAAAGATTCTTTTGCTACACATAACAAGTGACACAACAGCCCCTCAGAGTAGCAACAGAATAACAAACCCAATAAAAAAAAAAAACCCAGTCAGGGCTCTGGCAGGCAGATAATGACCCCACAGATATCCACATCCAAATCTCCAGAACTATGAATAGGTTAGTTTTTAAATAATGATAAAATTAATAGCAGATGGAGTTAATCAACTGACTGAAAGTAGGGGGATTATCCTGGATTATCCAATAATCCAATGTAATCACAGGGATCCTGAAATGCAGAAGAGGAAGGCATAGGGGATGTGAGAGACTTAGTGTAGTTCTCAAACTGGAGGAAGAAAATCATGCGCCAAGAAATGTAGCTGTCTCTGTAAACTGGAAAGGGCAAAGAAACGATTCTCCTCTTGAGTTTCTGGAAGGCACAGAGAACCGCCCACCCATTTTGGACTTCTGACCTCTAGAACTGTGAGCTAAACATTTGTGTTGTCTTAAGCCAAGTTTGTGGTGATTTGTTACAACAATAGGAAATGAACAATCTCAGGTTAAAACAAAACAGAGCTGCAGAATCACGTAACTATAACTCGGGGTAAAAGTCTGAAGCACATGATTGTGAGGGACTGGACAGAGGGAAAGCAGAGTTTCCGCAGACAGTTGAAACAGATGTGACACTCGACCAACTCCGAGTGCAGAGACCAACTAATTGCAAGGGCTGAATTGTGCCACCCGAATTTCACATACTACACCCAGATGTTGAAGTTCAAAACCCTTATGTTGATATTCTAGTACCTCAGAATAAGACCTTATTAGGAAAGTGGGTCTTTACAGAGGTAATCAAAGTCATACAAGATCGTTAGGGTAAATAGTGAGCCCATATTTCCAGTATCCTTATACAGGGGCAATCTGAAGGAAGACGCAGGTGAGAGAGGACATCCATGAAGACTAAGGGAGCCACCCACAAGCCGAAGAAGGAGGCTGGGACACAGCCTCCCCTCACAAATCTCAGAAGAAACCTACCCACACCTCAGTTTTGAACTTCCAGCCTCCAGAACTGTGAGATCATCACCTTTTGTTGTAGAAGCCACCCAGCCTGTGGTTCTTTGTGATGGCAGCCCTTGCATACCAACACAGTGGTGAGGGCACTACAGGACAAAGACATCACTTTCACTAACGCAAGTACTTCCTTGTGTCTCATGAAGACCCGGATGACCCGGAGCTGGCTGAGATGGCGGTGTACCAAGGAGAGAGCCCATGTGATAGCACAAAGCTGCTCATAGGGCACGTTACAATAAGGCTCAGCACCTGTCTCTGCACACCTGCCGAGGCCCTCTCAGTCATAAGGGCTAAATGCGAGATGGTCTGAAATGTCTGCCAACCTCAGATGAGAAGATTCCCATCAGGGGGAGGCCACAATCACAGAAATAAAAGAGACATAATGGGGACTAGGGTGAGGGGTTGAGAGTGAGAAAAGAAAGAGACACAGAATGAAAGAAGACAGATTAAGAAAGACACAGAATTTCCATTAATAAGGAGCAGCTTATCACACTCTACAGTTTTTAAGCATGCATTACAGGTGTCTCATTTAAATATCACTTGGTGTGCGGTAATTACGTTCTTATTTATGCTTCACAGATGAGGAAGCTGACACTGACAGCAGGAGCCCACATGTCGCCCTGGGACAAGAAATCCCTGCACCCAGCTTCCTTCTCTCTCCCTGTTCCAGCACCCCCTCCCCTAGGAAACACATCGTCCCTCACCCCTGGGTTTCTGGCTGCTGTTCTCTCAGCCAAGACCGCTGAGACAGGTTTGATCTCTTACCATAGGAACAGAAGCCAAGCCTCACCAGATGCCCGAGCCAAAGAAATACAGATCAATTCACCTGGCGATTGTTTGCTCACATCAAATACAAACTGTTGCTCGCAAACGGCCCACTCCCGGCCTCCTCCCTTTCTCTCATTCCAAACCCCTGCCTTCTCCCCCACCTTTTATCACTGCCACCCCTCCCACCCTGCACGCCCGCAAACCCCGTGCACTACCGTGTCCCTCTGCCGAGCGCTCTGGTTTCAGCTGGAACTGGCCCAGCCAGGGCAAAAGAAAGGTTAGTTCGCGTAGGGTAAGGTGTGCCAGCCTCAAGGAAATGTTTTTCAGTCCCTCCTTCCCATAGTGGGGCGTGGCTGCTTGCAAAGGATGGAGTTTGGGCGGGCTCCCCGCAAAGGGGAGTCTGCGGGCCCTGAGGTTTCCGGGGCTCGCCACACACCAGCCAGAAGGAATCCTCGGCTGAAACTGCAGCAGCTGAACTTGCTTCTGAGCCACCTCTTCCTTCGCTTCTCCGGTGATGGCTTAATGGCCAGGTAGACAGAAAAGGCCTGTCCCTGTCCGTGTGAAAACGGACATCCTAATAAAGGGAGACAGCGCCACCGCACGTCCGACCCCACAGCGGCTGCTTTCCGCGGGGCTCAAAATGGTGGGTTCCATCGGTCCCCTCCAGGGACACTGGCTCTCCCGGTCTCTGCCGAGTGTGCACCCTAGTATTGACCACAACGATGACAACAGGGAACTAAGAAGGAGCGCATGGAAATAAACATCCCAAGAGAAGCCAAGCAGTTATTAGCATACGCTTTTAACATGCCCATTAGGTGCTGGGCTCTCCTCCAGGGAGACACACAGCAGTGAACAAGGGTTATGTCACCTGCCCACGTAGAATTTACAATCTACCACGAGTTCTATTATGTTCTATTAAGGAAAGACAGGTCATCGGTGACCTGAATAGGTGACCAATTTGGTCAGCACTTTGTGGCAGACCAAGCAGAAAGCCATTAAAACAGAAAGAATTTGGCACAGTGGAATGTGGAGTATTTCAAAATAGGAGTACTTCAGTTCTCTAGAATCTCCTCTATTGAAAATTGTATTTCCTTTGTAATATTTCAAATAGGAAGAATTGAACTGAACAGCGCTGAACTGTAAATCTTTAAAATGATCATGGTTACCATTTTAAATGTTATAGGAAATTTACCCTAGGTTTTTTTTTTTTTTTAAAGAATGAAGTCTTGGGCCTCCCCAGTGGTGCAGCGGGTTGAGCACAGCGCTGTGAAGCTGTCCGCAGCCTCTGCAGCTGGGGTTCAATCCCTGTAGGCCGCAGAGATACCCACATGGTGCGGCAGACCTCTCTTGTCTCACCCGCTGCTCCCCTCAGCAGTGTCTTTGGTATGTCTGCCTATTCTGTTCTCTGGTTGATTCTCTCACCCTTCCGTGCTTCTGGACTGTACCCCAGTTCTTGTATAAATAAATAAATCTTTAAAAAAAAATGATGTCTCATCAGTGAATTGCTCTTCCCACTCTGAGTTTCCTATTATACAAACTCCTTCCCCACTTCCCCAAACACCTAATCTCCTTGATAGCAGAGACTGTGGCTTACTTATTTTTGTAATTCCTGAAGCACCCTGGCATATTGCTAGATAGACATTCTGAGACACAGAATTTCATTTAAAAATCTAAATTATTGTCAAGGAGTCATGATAGTGATAGAAATTATAATCTCCACAACCTAAGGATTGAAAAAAAAAAAAAACTATAGCAAAGGTAAAAGGTGTAAATTTACTCTCCAATTTTAAGAAGCAATTCTAACAAATAATAAGTTTTAAAATTTTTCTAAGAGAAAACCCTGTACATAGCAATGCTCAGATACAGAAACACCTAAGTACATACTAGACGGAGAGTTCTAGTTAAACCGGAGATATGGGCGGGAGATATATATGTGTGACTGGGCACATACAAATATTCATGAATTAGGTGGCCAGAGATATGTTTTTCTTTTCTCTCCAAGCTTTCGTTGCTTTATAATTTCAAGTGTTATTTCTGTCTCAAATTCCTGGCCCTCTGACTCCTTTTCATCATCGCTTCAGTTCCAGCATCCCTGACAGCCATTGCTGTCTCACTCTTCATTCAGGAACATGCATTTTTTGAGTACCTGTGATCAGTTTGGCCTTTGGCAAGTACTGAACCGCTAGGAAGTCACACTGAAACAGACACCGGACAGCTCCTCATTCTGCGGTCTGTTCCACATGAGCCTTTACCAGACTCCTGTACAGCCCCCTTTTCAAGGTGTTCGAAGTGCTCTCTGTATGACCCTTAATGGTGAGGTGGGTTCCCAGTTTGAAATCCAGCAGAGCGAACACACCTGGGATCTATATCCATGAGGCATGGAGAAGCCCCTGGGGAAGCTTTCCTTATAGGGAAAAGGAAAGTCAGAGCTTGAAGGTGTTGCCAGAAATTGGAGGGTTCATGTGCTCAGCGTGCCCGCAGATATCAATCAGGAAAACGCCAAGTGTTTGAAGCAGGGAAAGGGTACTACAGCAGGTCAGATAAATATTTATATCTGCTGCCCCAATTAAGGGAGGAAATGAGGTATATAGGTTGGGGAACAGGGATGAGAACAAAGGAGTTAAATTTCATCAACTAAAAAGCAGGTTAAGGGCAAAGAAATGTGAGTTTGGTTGAAGTTCATTGGCTACACACAGGGTAGTTCATGCATAAGGTGTGAAGAGACTTTTCTTCAGATAAGTGGCATTTTGGATTCTGCTGGTGGGTCCTGCCTCTAGGTGACCTCTTGCAGCACCTGCTCCTGGCTCTAGTCGGCCTTGGAGCTCAGCTCAAGGTTAGTCACATTTGCTTAGCTCAGGCTGTCAGATAAACTGCATTTGTGAAGACCAGCCTCAAAGAGCAAGTTGATCTTTCTTTCTTTTTTTTTTTTTTTTTTTCGTTCGTGCTCTTAGAATCTGAAAGCAGTTTAACCATTTAGGCTCAATTTCAAACGTGTTGCATAATCACAAAAATAGCTTAGTGTTCAGCAGAGTGTTTCAGTCCTTCAGCTGAAACCTCATGACTCATAACTGAGTCCTAAGAAAGGAGATTGTGTGAACAGCTGTGTAAGGGTCAGGAATGGACACAGTGCAGGTTTTCTGATCCAGCAGACCGGGTAAAGGAGGAGTCAGTCCTCAGTGGCTTTTGCAGGTCTTTTATTTAGATTTACCAGGCATATGGCAGGCAGGGGTGCTGGGGGGCCGGGAGGCTGGCAGTCCTCCCAACCCCCAGCAAATCCTCACTCTGTCTGGGCTCTCTGGCATTCTCTCTGCTTCTCTTCTTCTCTCGGCTTCCGTTCGTTCTTGGCTTCTGCTGGCGTCCCCATGATGCCACCCTTATAAACTCAGTCTCTCAGGTATGCCCACTTCAGGTGCCCGCCATCAGGCATGCATTCAGGACCACAGGGTTCCCTCATCTATCCTAATGGGGGGAGGGCAGAAAAGCCTGATACTTTTTCCTTACCCTACAAGCTGACACGGTATTTTCACACGCACATACATACATACACACACACACACGTACACACAAACGCACACCCCATGGGTGATATTGTTTTGTGGAAATGTTTCAAAAGAAATTAATACAAATTCAAGGCAGATGGATTTTTCCAATTTTATTGGAAAATGTAGCTTAACTTCACCCTAGGGGACCATCAGCTTGGGCCCCAGAGGTCTCCCTGGATTGCCCCAACACAGGGACGCAGGGACTTTGAAGGAAGCTGAAAGTACTGAGGCAATGCCTGTTCACTGAGGCAATGCCTGGCTCCTAAAAAGGGCTTCTCCAGCTCAGAGCAAACAGTGGACATCAGCAGAAGGAATCTAAGCCAGAGAAGGAAAATGGTGAACTCCACATAGGAGCTGGGGTTTGCGCTGGTGAAGAAGACCAGGCATTCTACTGCATGTGGACTTCCAGAAACAATTAAGGAAAAGGCAGACAAACCAGAGGTTCTGCAACCAACTAAAGGCAGAACAAAGAACTTTTGCTGTTACTGTAGGTGTGACCTCACGCTTACCCAGGTTCTTAGTTCCTCGGAAAAGTTGATTATGGGTGTTTGACTTTCCATGCTTAAATTGTTCCTTTTTCCACTGTGTCTTGGTTTTTCTGCCGCTGATATAATAAATTACCACCTACTTCATGGTTTAAACAATATAATTGTATTTTACAGTTCTGTAGGTCAGCCATTCAGCCCAGGTCTCTCTGGCTACAATCAAGGTATTCACAGGGTTTGTGCTTTTTCAGAGGCTTTCAGAAGACTCTGCTTCCTTACCCTTTCCAGCTTCTAGAGATCTCCCGCATTTCTTGGTTCATGTGCGTGTTTGTCAAGCTTTGAAGACAGCAATGATCAGTCTAGTCCTTCTCTACTTGTTTTTCTTTTTAAAAAAAATTATTTATTTATGCATACAAGAACTGGGGCACAGACCAGAGGTGTGGGGTGAGAGGATTCACCAGAGACAGAGTGGGAACAGAACAGGCAGACTGACTAAAATACACTGCTGAGGGGAGCAGCGGGTGAGTCAGGAGAGGTCTGCTGCACCATGTGGGTAGCTCCCTGGCCAGGAATCGAACTCCTGCTGCAGTGGCTGCAGACAGCTTCATATACTTGTTTCTTTGCCCCCTCTTCCATTGACCTCCCTTTCTCCCTCCCTCTCTTTTTCTTTCCCAACAGCTGGAAACATTTGTTTTTAAGGACTCAAGTGATTATTAGCTTGGGTTCACAGGATAATTTCTCATACTAAAAAAAAATGATAATAATTTCATATCCTAAAGCTTCATAAGCTTTGTTGCATCTGTAAAGTCCCTATGCCAGTAATGCCCTTCCCCTCCTAACTGTACCTAATAATTCCTCCTGGTTCTTTAGAGTTCAGCCCACCTCTGAGAAGTGTTTCCTGACTTTCACTTCAAATCCCAATCATCTGTCTTTTCAGCACCCAGAATGGTTTTCATTCATAAAAGTTTGTCTATCTCTTCTCTTAGGCTACATCCTCATGGAGAGCAGAAGTCTACCATTTTATGATGGTAGCAGATCCTAGCAAAGTGCCCGGCACCTGTTTGTCAAATATGGGAAGATCCAAAAAAGTTAGATGCTCTTAAAATGAAGTCTCAAAATACCTTCAGATTCATCATCTTGTTTAATCCCTATAGCCTATTTATGAGGCCAAGAGACAGATATTTTGAGGTACATATATTTTTTTACTGTACTGTAGGGAAATTGAGATTCAGTAGGTTATCCATGGTTACAGAGAAAAAAGAACTGCAGGGTCAAGACATGAACCAAGATCATTTCTTTCCAGTTAAAGTGCTTTATTTGTGACGTTTATACCCAAGTATCTAAAAATTGGTAGTAAAATTCAAGTAGATATACAGATGTATCTACACTTATTATCTCTCTGTGTGTGTGTATATATATATATATATATATGCAGAGAAAGAATACATACATATATTATATTATATATATCTATATATACACATAATGCACATTTATTCTCTCTCTCAAGTGGTTAAGAAATGCACTGAGATTAGGAAATCCAAATCTGGCTAAGGATCCCTTTATGTTATATTGCAGCAACGCAATGGTCTGAACAGCATCCAATAAAAATAAACAGTGAAATTTATCAAGAGTATTCAACATCACCCAGGGAAAATATGCCTTGATCAGATGATTTGACCGTGTTGTTATTAGGTTATGCAGGAGTCCCAGTAACTCTGACCACAGTGTCCTGGGGCCTTAATGTCTCAAAAACTAAACATATTCCCAGACCAGTGCCCTTGCCATTTACTGCTCTTGGAACACTCCAGATTTCTGCAGAGCTAGCCCCCTCACTTCTCTCCATTCTTGGCTCAAATATCCATCTTATCAGTGCAGGCTTTCCTGACCCCTCCACTCACTTATCTTGGTGCATCTATCACCCCCACTTACCCACCACAGACATACTAAAAAGTTATTTATTTATATCTCTCTTCCCTAACCACATAAGGACAGGATCTTATTTTGTTTACAGATGTATACCCAGAACTTAAAACAATCTAGCCCATAATGGTCACTCAATAAATATTTGGCAAGCAGATGAATGGATGAATCAATCATCCACTGGTTATGTTTCCTTTTGGTCTAAGTATGAGGTGTGTTGTCCATGTTTTTGAAGCAAATGGCTTGATTCTTCTTAGAGACACATTGTGCCTTATAGCAATTTACATTTCCATTTTAGAACCAAATTGGCCACTCTAGCAGAAATTCATGGCTGACACATTGACTCCAGCCTTATTTGCCCTGTACCTCATTTACTTAGCAATTTTTTGCTTATTTTAATGTTTTGTGATATATATCATTGCAAGTCATCCTAAAATCGGGAGAAAAAGATCAATAAATCCAGGAAAGTTATTTTAAGTTCAGATTATTAAAATGTCATTTCTAACAAATCATATTTGTAAATATAGGGTTAAACAACCCTTGGTGAACTAATAGGAAGATTTATAAATGAGCAAAGCTAGGGGCTATGTCCTGGTTTCATCACGACTACACCCCTACAGAGTGTCAGGTGGTCTTTTTGTGGGTCCTTCCTCTTGTCCTGCACTACAGTGGTGTAAAGAGAAAAGCATAGATGTGCTAGACCAGGGTAGATGCCCAGCTTCACCTCCTTAGACTGATGTTTGGAGTAGTGGCAGACAGTGGTAGCTTCTGCTTCCCCACCGTTTCTTCTCTCCAGGGGCAATTAAACTCCTTTCTCCTCCCTTTTAACTCTACAATCACGTAACTGGCCCTTGCTGGGGCCAGTACACTTCCCAGTGTACTGACTGGGTGGCAGCAAGTCAAGCAGAAGCCACATGCTACAGATGACAGAGACATTACGGAAGGAGACTTAATTCCAAAGTAGCCACTGTCCCAGGGGGTCAGCCAACCAAACACATTAAGCCACTGATATTTAAGATTGCTTGTTACAGCAGCTAGCATCCATTAGCCCGAGGATGCTGGTATATTCATTTCCCAGTCACGGTTCTCCATATCAGTGAAAGAGAAGCAACCTATTTTTCAGTAAAGGTAAAAAATAATAGAGTATAATCCTTGGTACTTAGGTGACATTAGCTCACTAATAATGTGTATGTGTAGATTGGGAGGGAAATACAAAGACTGGCTTGTATTTTTAACTCGAATTATGTCACTCTTTATGTGACAATAGTACACTCCCTGAATCTGTATGTCAGAGCGTCACGTATGTATCATGTACAGAAGATGCAGTATCTGAGGAATTCTCACCCTGCCACTAACAAGATCACCTACTCCTCAGAGATTTGTATCCACACTTGTTTCCTTTCTAGATTTGTCCTACTCAACAACGCATTTCTACCTTAATATACTGAATTACTTCTCTGAAATCAAGATGTTTATTTTTTCGCTTTTCAATTGAAACCAAGTGCAGGTTCCCAGAAGCTTCAATCTATCAGCTATAGGATCTTATTACTTCAAAATCTCAATGTAATAGTTTTCATACATTTTTCCACTCCAGCTAGAGCAATAATACTTTAAGAATTGCGTCTTTGCTCTCAGCATGGGGCCCTCCAATCCTCTCCGAGATTGTGTGATATGAGAAGCATTCAGTGTCACTCTTGGCTCTTAACGGGCACTCAAATACTTTAGTTGTGCAAGGTTATTTTCTCTTTAAGTTCTGTTGCCTCAAATATGCAAAACTCCTGGGTTTCAGATGAATACCAATCACAGCTAACGTTTGATCACAGAATGACAGCCTTCTAATTAATCTGTTGCTCTCATCCGGGTAGCCTATGTGCAACCCGGATGAGACAGTCTTATAATTAATCTGTTGCTCTCATCCGGGTAGCCTATGTGCCTTAACAAGGCAAATCACGCATCCTGCATTCCCTGGTGTGAAGGAACTTACACAGGCCTATCACATCACATCACATCACATCACATCACATCACATCCAGTTTATATTTCTCCTAAACCTTCAGCCAGTGTGTTTTAGGGGTGTATCTATACCTGCCACCAAAGTTAAGGTTTTTTCAGTCATTGTTATTTTTCTTCCTTCTAAAAATAAAGTAGCTGTAATACTGGGAACAACATAAAACAGATGATGGTATTTTGAAGTGTTGGAATTTTATAAAATAAAATGTTTTTAGCTGCAATTTGGAAAAACCATCAAAATCCAGTCATTGATGACCAGCACAGTTAGGAATGGTTGTATTTGAGGATGTTATGTGGTCAGTACAAAGGATGACAGAACTCCACACACACACTGGTAATGGAAAAACAGTAAAGATAATGGGGGAAAAAAACCCAGTGCCAAAATGTATGACATATTTTTAAAAGTATGTTTGAAATCCTCCATAATAAATTTGCTTCAAAATAAGAGTAGAAAGAAAAGACTCCCTCTGGGCAGTCTCTTACAGAATCCTACAAACAGCTGCAGCCAGTGGCTGTTACCTTTGTTAGAGTAACATTCTAGAGTCCCGCCCCCCCACCTCCACAAATTACACAAGCTTGCCAATCAACACACATAAAATACCTAGATGTATTTCTTAAATACTAACTGGTTGCTATGAGGGAATCTGGACTGGAATGGGAGGCTTTTTTCATAAAATGTTTATACCTTTAAATATCTTCACATTATGCATATTATCAATGTCCTTTTTGTTTTTAACTTATAAGGTAATACAAGGCTACTGAGTCATCTATTTCTTTATATTTGCCATTTCTTAAACAGGTCAGGTCAGCTTCTTCCCTCAGGGTCTTTGTATCTGCTCCCTACACCTGGAATATTCTTTCCTGCAGAGAGTCAAATGGTGTTGATCTCCCACCTCAAGACTCCATTTATATCCACCTTCTTCTTACACAGGAGGAAGAAACCAACCCCCCACTTAAAATAAGCAAACCTCCTGCAATTATGTCAACTTATTTCCTTTTACTATATTTTATTCTTTTTTAGCATTCATCACCACCTGACATTAAATTTCATGTTTATTTACAATTTATTCTCTATATACTCATTAAAATATGAGCACATAAAGACCAGGTTGGCTGGTCCCCTCTTAGCCATTAGAAGAGTTCTTGGCACAGTCCTAAATTCACAGGTACCTGATTTAAGGAATAACTGATTTGAAAGGTAAAGTGGATCCAAGAAATGACACAGCACTGACACACATTATAGTGTTTCTCTGCTAGGGGGCACTGTCTGCTTCCTGCGGGAAGAGATGTTTCAGACGGTTGGAAGTTCAAGGATGTTAGAACTATGAGCTCCTTCCTCATCTAAAGGGCGCTGTTAGCAGTGTACTTCGTCTGCCTGCCTGTTCTGCTCCCCACTCTGGCTCTGGTGAATTCTCTCACCCTCCCGCGCTTCTGACTGTACCCAGCGCTTGTATAAATAAATAAATAAATCTTTCAGATAAACAAATAAACAAACAAACAAATAAATAAAGGACTCTGTTAGCCCAAACTGTCAGTCACCTCCAGGGGGTCTCAGAGCACCAAACAAGCACACCTACGGCTCAGCTCACAGGTGGACCTGCTCATTCGCAAAGGAATCTCACTTTCCACACTCCTGAACTCACACGCCTCCATTTACAAAATGGCTCCCCTTCTCCTCTTTCATTAGGTGTTGAGTTTACTATTATGTCAACTGAATGAAGTGGGGGAGGGAGAGACACAACAGATGCAAACTCTGGTTTTTCCTTTTCCTTTCAAGGGTAAAAATTTATTTCTGAGGAAGTTCATGCTGCACATTTCCAATGAGAATCACCTAAGAAAGCAAAATGGTATCCTCCCCTCATCCTAGAAATAAATAAGGGCATAAAATTTCTTTTTAAATCACGACACTTGGAAGTTTAGCACCAGCATCCAAAATGAACAAAAAAAGAAAAAAAGCATTTACTATATATTTCAGATTTCTTTGGTTGGGGTCTTCCCCCTGTGGTATTAATATTTCATCTTTCAATTCATATTACCAAAACAGTAAAAACCAGGAAAAAAATATAAACCTAGTGGTTGCTGAAACTGGGGAGGGTGCTCTCTGTATCCTGTGCAGGCATTCCTGTGATCTCAGCTTGCTGGAACATTGGCTGACATTCTTCTTTTGTAGTTGTTTGTTTCAGAAAGAATAGTACTCATTTCTAATGTCCACTTCTTGATTAGTCTTCCACTTTATTGCTTGAATGTTTCTTTGGTGTTGGTAAGGTCGTGGTCTGCTTTTTGCTTTATTTTTTGAATGGTCATTCATTCTTTAGGTCACCTGGAAAAATTTAAAGCTCAACCTCAGAAAAGTGACAAAATGATCAAAAGCCAAAGAATAAAGAGAAAACTTCAGGTTTTGGTATAATTCAAAAAACAGTATTTGGCTCAAGATCTAAACAGTATTTGGCTCAAGATTTGTAAACTATAATTTAATGAAATCTTTGAAAATAAATTTTTAAAAACTAGAAATGTTGGTACATAATAGTGAAAATTTTGCAAAAAAAATACGATCGTGAGGTCCTTTCAAGTAAACAACCCTAGTGCGTTAATAATTCTTCATGCTCATCTGAGGGGCAGGCGGCCCAATATCCCCTAATATGGGCAAACCACAAGTATATGGCTTTCTCCTATCCCCAATGTTTGACAGGCTGTAAATATGAGGAACTGTTTTCCTGTATTTTGAATTATTTTCTCAGGAAAAACACTTAGAAATAATGTTACTGAAGAAAAGGTGTTGGCCAAATCATTTTGTTAGTTAATGCAAGCAAGTCTGAATAAGGAATTTCTTTATTTATTGCATGGAAGAAATGGGGTATATGCAGGCCAGAAGTGTGGGGTGTAAGAGGATTCACCAGAGACAGAGCAGGTGAGGGGGGTGGAGGTGGGAATAGAACAGGCAGATCTACTGAAATACATTGCTGGGGGAGCAGCAGGCGAGACAGGAGAGGTCTGCTGTGCCATGTGGGTTAAGCTCCCTGGCCGGGGATCGAACTCAGACCTTAGAGATGACAGTGCTGAGACTTAACCCCTAGGCTACCAGAGAGGCCTAGGAATTTATTTCTATGATAAATGGTCCTTGCAGCATCAAGATAAATTAGACTACTCCCAGCTAACAAATGTCTGTCTAATTTAAACCCCAAACCTCTTTATATAAAAGCAGATGGCATATTAAAAGTAGGAACTTACAATAATCTCAAACATGTATGCAATCTTAACAAGTCAAAAAAAAAAAAACAAAAAACAAACAACCAAACAAACAAACCCAATTCCTATTTAATGAAAAAGGCAGCAACAAGAAATTAAAAAAAAAAAAATTCAAGTTAAGCAGGTATTAGGTGAAAACCCAGAATGAAACCAAATATGGCTTATAAAGTAAGATTGGCTCCATAATTTATTCAGTCTTTCTAGCTCTGCTTTTACATTAATAAAATCTCTAGGTTCTTTAACAAGTCACAGAAGTAGGAAACGGTGAAGACAAGCTTGCTTTGTGACTGGGCGCTCTTTACCCTATTGAGGCACCATATGTTATCTCACTATATCTTTGCAACAGCCTGGGGGTGGTGGGGGAAGGTGTCCAGTCAGTATCCCATTGCTCAAGATCACCCAGAAAATGAGCAGCAGAGCCTGCACTGGATACACAAGCCCCTTGGCTCTCACACATCATACTGTACTGCTGCCAAAGAAATAATGTTCGTTATCTAAGGGAAAAGAGGAGTAAAAACCACTCCAGTTTATTCTGCAGATCCATCTCCAGCCACCAAAAGGCCTTTGTGAAGCAAGTGATCAGATTGGCCACTAGGTGTCGCAAAAATAAAAATTTCAGTAAGTGGTGTGAAGAGGTCTCTATGGTTAGAAATTGTCTAGAAAAAAAATTTCACTATCCTTAACTCTGAATGTTTATGGTCCCAAAGCCTTGCAAAAGATCAATCTCAGAGACATTTAACCACCAAAACAGCTCCTACTGCAAAATCCCAACGGTGATGAGGGGATGACGGATGACTCACAGAACTAGTTTAGATTGATTTGTGCCATTGTTGAAAATCAGTGGCATAGGAAAGAAAACATCAGCTACAGCCTGAGCTCTCACCTGCTGATGGTGAAGGTGCCTGGGAGCCTGGTGTTACTCAGCACTGCTCTGCTCGGTGGCTGGAGCAGGGTTCTCAGATGGTGCTTCACCTGCCTTGGTCTAAAACACAAAACAGAACCACAAACCACAAATAATCAATTCCGATGACAGTGGAAAGGTCAAGACTAAAATGGTCTCAAAATCTGGGATTGTCTTGCCTGTGAAGGTAAATCTCTGCAAAATTTTAACTACTCTTAGGTACAAGTCAAAGTTAATACTACAGAAGAATGGCTTCCAAATGGCCCCCACTCTCCAGAACAGAAGCTATACCACACAGGCTTCATTAGAGGCACCTTCCTCTCTGTATTTATTGGGAGAGCCCTAAAAATGTTAGTTCTGATTTCCCAATTAGTATGGATACTTTTTTCAGAGCATGCCAACGAGCCGATTTGCTTGTTACATGCAAGGCAGTCTCTCGTTCTCTCCGTATTTATTATATTTAGAGATTATATATTATAAGAATAATATATATTATTATATATTATAAGAATAATATATATTATATATTATAAAAATAATACATATTATAATATTTATAATATTCATATATGTATAAAGCCCTTGGCTCTCACACTGCTTATAGCACTGCCCCAAAAGAAATGTTAGTTATCAAAGGCAAAAGAGAAGTAAAAACTACTCTAGTTACATATACATATATACTGAACACATGGAATGTTTTTACTAGGCGCTTAAGACAGGCACTGAGGATGAGAAAATAAAGTGTTCTGATCTCTGCCCTCCGTAAACAGAATTACATGGAAACAGAGACTAAACAAGGGAAAGAACATTATTTACCGCGTGCAGCTCTCTACACCACACACGCAGATATCTCAAGCACAATGTTGTTACATATAAAATGTCACATGTAAAATGCATGTAAGTGGAAGTGTCAGTCATGAGATGACTAAAGCACTCTTAAGACTACTCAGCCAGACCTGATGAAGGGTGACCGGCGACCCTACCCTGGCCCGCTGCTTTACCTCTTTGCCATCGTGCGTAAGAGCATTAAGAGGACGGGGGCGGCGCCGATAGTTGTAGGGGCGCCGGTATCCACGGCGAGCAGATGGCTGGTTTGGACCATTGGCCGCTTGTTGATTCTCTTTATCTTCTGCCTCTCCAACAGCTGGGGCGGGCCGTGGGCGAGGAGGTCCCCTGAAGCAGAGAACACAAAACAAAAGAACAAGTGCTGCGGGACGGGGGTCCTCCAGAACAGTTATTTTTTTAAAGATTAAAAAAGTCCAGTGATCACTACTAACTGCTAAAATTATGCAGCAAATGGAACAAAGGTTTGGTGCAAAAACCTATTTTTCCTCTATTTTCACCATTCACCTGACTCCCTATTTGCAGTGAACAAACATTGACCACATACTATGTTCCTACCAGGCACTTTGCTAGGCCCCACAGATGGGAAAATTCAACAAGAAAAGTGTTGGGCAGAGCCTCCGCTCTCATTGTACCAAGTTCAGTGGGGGCAGGGGACTAAACATGGCAAAAAAATTAACATTACACTTATTACATGCCAGCGCTAAGTTTTCATATTGAATATTTAATTTTGGTGCTAATTCTGTTACATATCTTATAGTTAGAAAACCAAGCAATTTAGAGAGGCTAAGTATTTGGTTGGATCTTGTGGGATTGCTGCTTTTATAGGTCAAAAGAGGTCAACTGTAGCTTCTTCCCAGGATCACACACAGTGGGAACTCAAAGAGCTGGGGTTCACATCTACTATTCCCTCCTTTGTTTCCATTAGGCCATCTCTATAAAGCCTCTCATCCTGAAAGTCCTTAGTGGGCCTCCCTGGTGGCACAGGAGTTAAAGACACAGCGCTATCAAGCTATCTCCAGCCACTGCGACATGAGTTCAACCCCCAGCCAGGGAGATAAACCACATGGCACAGCAGACCTCTCCTGTCTCACCCGCTGCTCCCCTCAGCAGTATATTTCGGTCAATCTGCCTGTTCTGCTCCCCGCTCTCTCTCTGGCAAATCCTCGCACCCCTCCCCCTGCACCTCTGGCCTATAACCCTACTATTCTTGTGTGCATAAATAAATTAAAAAAAAAAAAAAAGAGAGAGAGAAAGTCCTTAGTAACTAATCATTAGCATGATTATGTCTAAAACTGGAATTAATCTTGTGAGAAAAAGGACAAGTGGGACAAATCCTTCCCCCAAAATAATACATTCACTCTCCTTTCAATAAACCCACACACCAGGTTTCAAGGTGGTATAAGCATCACTTAGGAATGATGTTCAACTTTTCCACTTTCCTCCAAGCTAAGGCAAAGGAACAGGAGGGCTTATAAAAGGTTTAAAAAGCATCTTAGGGAATCTAGCCTAATTCAGAGATAAAGCATCTTGGATGCATCCGTGCATTTAACCCTACCGACAATTGTAGAATATTCCTTATTGTTCATCTTACTGACCTGATGACCATGTTTTACAGAGCCAAGAACCTTGCCTTAGAAGATACAGCTACTGGGGCTTCCCCGGTGGTGCAGTGGGTTGAGCGCAGCCCTGTGAAGCTGTCCGCAGCCTCTGCAGCGCGGGTTCGATTCCCGGCCGGCCAGGGAGCTACCCACATGGCGCGGCAGACCTCTCCTGCGCCCCTCAGCAGTGTCTTCGGTCCATCTGCCTGTTCTGCTCCCCGCTCTGTCTCTGGTGAATTCTCTCACCCTCCCGTGCCGCTGACCTGTACCCCAGTTCTTGTATGAATAAATAAATCTTAAAAAAAAAAAAAGAAAGAAGATACAGCTACTAACTCAGAGTGGGAATTTAACACAGACAATTTTTCAGTAGCCTGCTTTAATCCCTTATCCTAGACCGTCTCATTTACATACTCTAACACTCAATTCCCTCTCCCTTTGTAAAACTGCCACTGAATCAGACATCAAATATAATAAAAAAAATACATGTTAATGTATTTGTTAAGCAAATATAAAAAATGCTTTGGTACAGGGGTTAACTAAAAATTGGAATTAAGGGGAAAATATGCATACTGCCCCCTGAAAACTTACACTGCCAGGCCCCCCAAATTCAGGCATGCCATCAAAGCAGTCACTTCTAGCCACACAACAAATCCACAGCACAGACCCACCACCCCAGCCTCTGCCTCCCTCCGCCATGGCTCCCAAGTCCTCCTGCTGACGCTAGGAGGTCACCCACCTGCGGTACCTTGGGCGGTAAGTCGGGTTCCTGTGGACCGGCCCCTGAAGCTGTGCTCCCTCTGGGGCTCCGTCCTTCATCTCTCCAATCTCACCAGCCTAGAAGAGGGCCATGAGCCCAAGAGTGAGTATCATACTCCAGGACAGGAGAGACAAAGAACACAGCTGCATTCCCGATTTTTTTTAAGTAAAAAAAGAAAATACTTGATTACAAAGGTGGGGACTCTCAGGTGTAATAGTGAACCACCTCCTGATAGAGCTTTGTGAATGACAGAAAGGAAAGAGAAACTCATTCCCACTAGAGCAGTCTTATGCTTTAGCCCAGAGCACCTAAAATATTAATTTTAACATTCTGAAGTGCTCCACTCAGCCCTTGCAAGAAAATCCACCTTATAAAAGGAAAAGGAGTGAAATACTACCTCTGAGCCATGAATCTTTTCAATCTTTTCCAACTCAGGCCTCCTCGGTATACCTTCAACACCGGCAATGCTTTTCATATTCCATAAAGCTCTCCTGCACCTCTACCGTGTGCTGCATCTAAACCTTAATGGCATCCTCACCTGATTCCACACTTTCTCATTTTTCCTGTTAGTTGCTTGTGTTATTTATTCCAGCATAACATTTTTAAAAAATTAAATTTACTTCCTTCATGATAAATTTATTTTAAGCTGGGGAATAAAATCAACTTTTTGTAGAATCACCACCAGGAGAAGAAAGAACAGCTGAAAACTAACAAAACACCACCACCAATCTCTGGATTCTTGGCACTACAGTCACATCTCACACTTGGCCCTCAAAGCTAATGTCCCTTCCTCCTCCATATTTCACTAAGGGAAGAGAAGCAAGTAGAAAATGGATCTGCTTATTCTTTCACTGTCAAATCCGCCAACCTACCTGTCCTTGCATTATTTGGTCCACACTCACCTCCCATCTGTCACCTCCCAGAGCACTTAACTCTCTCCTCTCCTCTGTACATTTTTTCCTTTCCATCACTGCATTCCAATCATACAAACATGCTGAAATAGCACCCATCATTTTTCAGTTTAAAAAAATCACAAACTTGCAGAGAAATTGGAATATAGAGCCTCATCCTCGGACCCCTGCTCAGATTTTAGCAATTTTCCTTGACCGCAAAGAGACCACGTCAGGCCTTCTTTGGTCAGTGTTTGCCTTTGGTGATCTTGGCATTTTTTAAAGATTACAAGCCAGTTGTTTTGTAAAACAGCCCCTCCATTTGGCTTGCTTGGATTTTTCAGTGTATACATCTGTGGCTGGGGAGCCCCAAACTGCAGCTGCATTCTTCTGGGTGCCATGAGCTCAGACACTCCTATTCCCATCTGTGCCATCACTGACAAGGCCACTCAGAGAAGTGGCTGAGGCGCTACTTGCCAAGGTGTCTCCACTGAGTTTGCCCTTTCCCCCTGCGTGACTAATTGTTAAAAGGCACTTTCAGAGTCTGTAAAGATTCCAATCCTCACCAACTTCCCAATACATTTATTTATTTATATCTCTATAGACTCACGGCGTTCTATTTTATTCAATGAGTTATAATCTGTTACTATCATTACTGACCAATGGGAACGCTTTCCAGCTGGCTCATGTGCTTCTGACCAGCCTCCAACATTCTTTGAGTACTTCCTTGCTCTCTGGCACAACAAGATGTTCCAAGCTCATATTGTACTCTCTCTGGGCCCAGATCTACAATCCTGCATTTCTCCAAAGGAGTGTCTTTTTATTGGAGAATGGATTAAAAAATGAAACCTTGAGGACCATGTATGCTCGATGCTATTAAGGGGTCTGTGATTCAGGCCCCTTAAGTGAAAAGAACTAAAGAACACAAGCACGTATACACACACACACATACACACACACACACACACACTGAAAGTTGCATGTATATAAATGTGGTCTATTGACGACATGGATACATCAATCTGTCCATCTGTGGCCTTGGGAGTAAGTGGTTGGTGAAGGAAGGATGAGGGAGACCAGCAGACAACATTCTCAGTGCAAAACCAAAATCAAATCACAGCTTGCCCTCACCCCATACTACTCCAGCTACCGCTCTATTTCTTCAAGCTCCTTTACAGAGAATTACCAAAGGAAAACCACCAGCACCACCACAGAAACCTCCTCAAAGAGAACAGATGGCTCCTCTTCCTCACACGTAGCTCAGCTTTCTCTTGAATTCACTCTAGTTAGAGGTCTGTCCTCACCACACCACTAGACACTAAGTTACCAAACCCAATCATCAATCCTCAGTCCAACTTCCTCTATTAATCAACAGCTGTTACCATGGCACTTCCTAAAACACATTCTCCCTGCCTGTTACTGTCCTTTGCTGGACTCTCACCTTCCTAATCTCTGACCAAAGATGAGCCCCAGCTCATTCCGAGGAGCAGTACACCCTACCCCAAGCTGTTAAATACCATGTGGATTTTTGTGGTGTGCGTTTTACACAGTCCACACGCGTGTGTGTGTGTGTCCTGAGCCCTGTATCTCCCCCTTCAAGCTCCCTTCAACCTTTGCCATTCCAGTCCCATCCCAGCACCTAAAGGACACGCACCTGTGAGCCCCATTTAGGTCTCTTCTCAACGACATCTCCCAAGACTCTGCGAACCACCTGATCTTGAACCACACCTTCCTCTCTCCAGCCCCTTCTACCTCTGGGCTATACTTTCTTTTCCTGCCTACTGGACCTCTCCAGGTATAATTTCACATGGAAAGGACCTCCCACTGATTTCCATCTCTCCCCTCAAACCTGGTCTTTCTTTAGTCTTCCTAGATTGCAATCAAAACCCACAAAAATATCCTTCACTGCTCACACCACACATCCAGTCCATCATTAAATACAACCACTACTATGCTTAAAACACTTCCTCTCTGACCCCGGTGCAGCCTCCTGTAGCCTGTGCTGCTTCGCCTTGCCACAGGGAAATCACGGCAGCTGGTCTGCTGCCTTCTCCGGCGGCCTTCTGTGGGCCAGACCCCACAAACAGTGTGATGACCTCTGTAAATGTTTCATCAAAAAAGGCCTGTTCACGCTAACCCCAGGTTCTACCCCCTTCTCTTCACTGACACCATCCCAACCAGAGCTTCTCTTTGGTTCTCCACAAACTAAGCTGCTTCTGCCTCACAAGCACTGATTCACAAAACAGCAGTTCAATTAACATGTATAAATGACGACAGCTTTTTCTAGAACGGCAGAATGGGAAGAGTGTGGGCAGACAGAGTGAAGTGAAATCAAGCTCTGTCACTTTGTGCCCATGTAACTTTCTTCTAATTCTTATAAACACTCAAATCTCTTTATTTGTAACAGCACATATGGAAACCATTGCCAACTTTAGGAAGCTGTCAGGAAGACTGAAGATGAACTGATTTCAAACATCTGTGCTTCGTAGACGCCAAACAATGTCACTCTTTCCTCCATCCAATATTTCTTTTCTCAAAGGCTACAAAGAGTTGGTATTAATTCAGGAACCAATTTGACTGAATTTTCAACTACATGAAATTATTATCTTCAAAAAATGGCAGTGGTCTGGTCACTGATGTATCATGCTAGACTACGTCCTTGGACAGGGAGATACCATTGGCCTCTACAGGGTCCTTTTCTACTGCTGTCCAATAATTTCCTAATTTTGTATATAATAGAAAATAATGGCATGGATATTTCTTCTTCACTTCAGTAATTTCTCCCCCCAGGCATCTGTTTATACCTTTAAATCACTATACTGACAAACTTGGAGTGACCTAGTTCTTCAGAAAACCATTTTCATTTGCTGCTGCTGATCATATTAATCAGGGCTCTTAGTAACTGCACATCTAAACAAGGGCTGTATTGGAAAGACTCTCAGGGAAACCGATGAAGGAATCTAAGACAGCTTTTATTTCAGATACGGAACGGGTAAGACATGAAGTCGAGTTAAAAACAACTGAACACAGGGCCTCCCTGGTGGCACAAGGGGTTAAGCACTGCACTACGGAGCAATCCACAGCCTCTGCAGCATGAGTTCTATCCCCGGCCGGCCAGGGATATGGCACAGCACATGGCACAGCAGACCTCTCCTGACTCGCCTGCTGCTCCCTTCAGCAGTGGTTTCAGTCAGTCTGCCTGTTCTGTTCCCCACTCTGTCTCTGGTGAATGCTCTCACCCCCCGGCATCTCCGGGCTGTACCCCAGCTCTTGTATGCATAAATAAATAAATCTTTTTAACAACAAAAAAAAAATCCACTGAACGCAGTTATTAGAACAAGCACATCTGTACAAAAAGTAGTTCCAACCTCTCAGCACCACTAATGCTCTGAACACGCCATGCACCGCCTGCCTCTCCCTGCCCTCGCTTCCTAGAAGCCCAGATGCTGTCCTAAAGAAACCCACTAGGCCTCGTGGCCCCGACCTCTCCACATATGCACGGCTACTTGTTATTTTTAGCACATTTGTCAGGGACAGCTGTTGAAAGGGGAAGGCGAAAACAAGGAGCAACGCAGAAAGAACAGTCATGCGTGATGGGGTCGGAGGAGGGGAGCAGGGAACAGGCTGAACATAATGTTCAGTCAAAACACTTAGTGGAAAAACAGAAACCAAGGACACTCAGAGGAAGACGTCGTCATTTACGTTAACAAAAGTGATCTCCTAACCCGAGCTCTCCAAGCCTCCTGGGAACTGCCAAGTGGGCACGACAACAATAGTTGTGTCACTATGTTGCCGTGAAAAAGGAGAAGCCGGCAGTAACCCCGTGGCCGCCCTCACTCGGCTGGGCCTTCTCAAGCACAGCCTCTCATCTGAAGGAGCGAGGTTCTCCCTCCAGAGGCACCTCACCAAAGTCTCTGCTTTTGATTTCATCATCACTACTGCATGGTGGGGGCACAGTATTTCCCAATTTAATGGGCAGCCAATCATACTGGCTGAACTGGTTTTCTCAAAAGCTCACAGATAACTGCATAGCGGAGCAGAGGACAGATTCCAATCCAGGCCCACCTGGCTTCGCAGTCTGAGTGCTCACACTTGCCCTGTCTCCCACCCCACCTCTCTCGTTCTTCCCCAGTCTAGAAGCTGCGCTCTGCGGAGACTAGGAGACTAGGCACTGCGCTCTGCACTGCGCTCTGCAGAGACTGGGAGACTAGATAGAAACTGCTCTGCGGAGACTAGGCACTGCACTCTGCAGAGACTAGGAGACTAGGCACCGCGCTCTGCACTGCGCTCTGCACTGCACTCTGCACTGCACTCTGCACTGCGCTCTGCACTGCGCTCTGCGGGGACTAGGCACTGCACTCTGCAGAGACTAGGAGACTAGATAGAAACTGCTCTGCGGAGACTAGGCACTGCACTCTGCAGAGACTAGGAGACTAGGCACTGCGCTCTGCACTGCGCTCTGCACTGCGCTCTGCACTGCGCTCTGCGGGGACTAGGCACTGCACTCTGCAGAGACTAGGAGACTAGATAGAAACTGCTCTGCGGAGACTAGGCACTGCACTCTGCAGAGACTAGGAGACTAGGCACTGCGCTCTGCACTGCGCTCTGCACTGCGCTCTGCACTGCGCTCTGCACTGCGCTCTGCACTGCGCTCTGCACTGCGCTCTGCGGGGACTAGGCACTGCGCTCTGCAGAGACTAGGAGACTAGAAACTGCTCTGCGGAGACTAGGCACTATGATCTGCTGCTCTGAGGAGACTAGGCACTGTGATCTGCGGAGACTAGGCACTGCCCCCTCGCGCCAGGCCCCGTTCCAGGGCCCCCTTCGGCAGCGCGCCCGCGAGGCTGTCAGGAAGCCACAAGCCACAAGCGAGTCTTACTCCCGGCGGCTGGGGCTGGAGGAGGAGGAAGAGGAGGCAGAGGAAGGATGAGGGGTGAGGATCGCTCAAGAGAAGTCCCAGGTGCGTGTTACCTGCATTCTGCTGGGATGGGGAAAGACCCGCGAGCGGCGGTCAAAGGTCTGTCCCACGTGGTAGGGCGGGAACCGCCGCGGCCGGTACTGAGGGCGGTACGGGGGGCGGCGCGGCTGGCTCCGGGCCCCGGGGAGCTGCCTGTCGGCGGCGGGGGGTTCGAACCCCTCGCTGCTGCCGCTCCCTTCCTCCTCCTCCTCCCCAGCGTACTAGCGAAGCAAAGAAACAGAGATTCAGAAGGAGTTTCAGCGAGGAAAGGGCCAGAGAATACCATTAGAATGAATATCACCAAGAGAAAAAAATCTTCCCCCGAAGAAACAATCCCTTCAATTCTATAGACAAAATGCATTTAGCCCAGGTTATCAAGTGATGACCGGGGATAAACTACATTACAATTAAAGTTTAGATCTGTGCAGATAAAATACCAAGAAGCAGAAAGCAAGAGCAATATATAATGCATTTAATAGCCATCTAATTAAATGGATGAATATTAATTCACCAACCACCCAAAGAACATCGACCAGGTTTATAATATTTAGCTCTGCTAAATATATCTCTTCCAGCATTTATTGGGGGGTGGGTAGTCAGGGCAAAGTCACAAAACATATTCTGTGGTGTCACCGACAGTTGTCTTAAAGCAATTCTACTTTCTGCAGCAGTTTTCAAAGCACAGGTGGGTTTCTGAAACCCTTCCTGGGGGTAACCCATGTCAAACCATCTTCATAACACTACTTAGATGCTATCTGCCTTTCCCCATCTGTCTCTCAGGAGTGGGGGGGGGGGCTCCCAAAAGTTAGAATGACATGTGTTCTGTCAGCAAACTGCAGGAGACATGAGAATCCAGCTGTCTTCTGTGGAGCCAGCCATCAGAGATTTGCAAAAATCTAAAGCAACACCACTCTTCTCACTCAAATTTAAAAAACACAGTTTTCATAAATAATGTTATTTACATGGAGTGAGCTTGTTTTAAATCAAATGCTGTTTTAATTTCTAATATGATAAATATGAATACATATAAATGCACATAAACAAAAACTCTGGGATTGCAATAACATTGGAGCATGTAAATATGTCCAAAACCCAAAAGGTTTGAGCCCACTCATGTATGTCCTGATTTTCTCCATAAGTTTAGGAATAGGGCTTAATAAGTTTCAAAAAATTTCACAATTTTTATAAGTTTATAAGTTAAACTTATAATAGTAAGTTTCACAATTTTTCCTGTATTTATACTCTATCCCACAATAACAATTTTTATGTAAAAATATAAATAAACAGCCAAACATCCCTCAAAGAATTTTTTATTTCTAATCTTACTTTAAGGGGTGGGGCGGGGAATGTACAAGCACCAAAGGTAGTCTCTGAAGGGAAATAAATATAATTTTTAAAAGTGAACATATTAAAACAAAACAAGACCATTTCTTTTGAGGGTGAGGGCATATAAAATTTAGAACCCCTGGAGTATGTCCACAGGGGCGACTAAATTCCCAAAGAGAAAAATGCTAAGCCTCAACTAGTCTAATTTCAGAAAAAAAAACAAAATTATGCTAACACTTCATAAAACCTTTATTAGCTATGATCCTCGATTATGTGAAGACATATTAGCATAGAAAATGTTCACCAAAACATTAAGTGTGAGACCACATAAGCTGTTTTTCTTTTTAGGATTGTTTGTATCTTTTTGAGTTTTATACAGTCAAGTCTTTCACAGAGTAAGCAAAATGGCTCCGCCACGGCCAGACATGCTCTTGAGAGCTACTCAATAAGCTGTCAGGACTTGAAGACATCACAACAGAAAACCTTCACATATGTTTACCATCAGAATTTTGATGATTTTATGTCTAGACATCTTCCACATGCCTGTGTGCCTTCTGAATTTCCAGTTGAGAAGAAAAAGTCTTTCAAGAAAATCTTTTCACTAATGGTGTCCTTCACTTTTACTTGTGGATTAATATGCAGGATTAAAATAACCTCAACTTGAGCTATTGAACCCAAATTGGGAGGAGTTATTAGAGTAAAAACACAATTATCATTATTTGCACTGGTAAGTATAGCTACACTGACACATTTTATAATGTGAAAAATCATATCTGAGTGGTACATTTCAAATAAAAAACAACTTTAAACAATACAAAAAAAAATCAACAGGATAAACAAACATGGGTAAGAAAAATATAGAAATAGCAAAACAAGATGTCATTAGGAATCTGTTAAAAATCAATTAGGGCAGGGGATGAAGCTGATGAAAAGGAAAAAGAGCATTTATGTAAGCAGGATACAAATACCAAAGCAGAAAGATATTTCTTTCTCAACCTGCAGATACTGCATTCTGTTAAGGCTTTTCAAAAGTTTTCCTTGGATGACATACATAGCACCAATCCTGTGCTCATCTTGGGTTTTATTCTCTATGGTATTATAGATCTCAGCTACTCATTCTAGAAATAGCAGAAAAATTAACCAAATCTTCACCACCACCAATGAATGGGATTCTCTTGGGTGTCTCGAATACTCCAAATTGAACCTAAGAAGCTCCAACCAGAGGTGGTTGTAAACCCTTTCCCCTGGACTGCTACCAATCTAAAGAACTAAAAATCTGGAGAACTACTTACTGCTTCTTTACCTTCGCATCATGGGAAAAAAGGTGTGCTAAATGGCTATTCAATGGAGGCCGATTATTTAATGCTGGTGGGCAGCACTGCTTATTG
Source organism: Talpa occidentalis (assembly GCF_014898055.3). Lineage (NCBI taxonomy): Eukaryota > Metazoa > Chordata > Mammalia > Eulipotyphla > Talpidae > Talpa > Talpa occidentalis. The sequence goes on along the minus strand of NW_023601653.1, from coordinate 63,170,107 downwards.
CCTATGCCCAAGCTATGCCCATCCTTCCTTGCCAACCAAATGCTGATTTTTCTTAGAGGTCACAGTGCCGGCACAGAAAGATGAATGACAGGTTGAAGCCAGTCACAGGAGAATGAATACAAGACCCAACCAAGAGGCTTTCTGAACCCCTGGCACTGCCTACCTTAATTAAGCCTGGTTACAGGATAACTAAATGTTTCCTACTTGCAGCCAAACAGCTACAAATTGATATAACATCTGAATGGCCAGTTTCAAAAGACCTATGGCTATGGCTGAATTCTCAGTAGGGAAAGGTCCCCACCCGGCCCTGCCCCAAATCACTGTGTGTCTCCGGGAGAAGATGCACCATTATCTGCTCCCACTATGTACACTTAATTTTCGATGTGCAAACCTTTTCAATCACTCATTAGGAAGAGGCGACATACATTACGGGGAGGCCCACGGCGTCTGCCATAGTAGCCACGTCTGTAACGGCGCCGATCAGCAGCGTAGCGGCTCCCTTCCACGGGAACCCCATCCGGGCCGGTCACATTGGCTGCTTCCGCACCCTGAGGAAGGCAGCAGAGAGATGGCCTCAGAATTTATGGCAAGCCACACAATCCTCCCAAAACAACCAGTGGCTAAAGCTGGTAGGATGTACTAACAATTTCAGCTGTAACCTCAAAAATACACCCCGTTTTAGTTAAGGTGAAGGAGGAGTTTATGTCCTGATTTAAACGGCTCAGGCTTGTTTGCTCATGCCAGCTAAACTTTGCCTTCTTGGTTGGTTATATTCACGAGGAGTATACACCTCTTAAAAAAAAAATTAGAAACTATAATGCTAGCAATTCTAGACTGGGAAGAACATTCCTCAATGGAAAAGTATGGAAATAATATATTATCTTCCTAGAAATTGCTGGAACCTGTTACTTTAAGAGGTACCAAGAGAATCCCTCTCCTTGGGCTCCGAGGGCTCTGTCCGCTGCTGATGGCTCGCTGCTGATGGCTCTGTCCGCTGCTGACAGACAGAGGGAGAGCTACACTTCACCCACGTTGGCAGCAACAGGAAGGAAGGGCCCTTGACTTAGTAATAGTTACCACCTTCCTATTATCCTTGGGCACAGTGCTTCAAAAATATAGGAAATTCAAACAAAGGAGCACTGTTTATTGCCTATGCCCAAGCTATGCCCACTCTTCCTTGCCAACCAAATGCCGATTTTCTTAGAGGTCACAGTGCCAGCACAGAAAGATGAATGACAGGTTGAAGCCAATCACAGGTGAACATGTATGAGTATGAAGAGTATGCTTCATACTCTATTTCAAACCCTGAAGTTCTGAAAACAGACAGGGAAAATTAACCTGGCAAATTGCAATTTTCAGATGGGATGGCACATTAGAAATCGGTAGAAGTCAGCATTTGCTGGTGATGATTTGAAATGCCAAGATTTGCACAAAATGTCCTGGGGATCATCTTGGCAAAGTACTCACGTATATTAAATGAAATAAATTGTTTTTCTGTCAAAACAGAACAGTTTGAGCACTGCTAAGAATATAGAGCACGGGATGGTGCATATGCACGTGCCAGAGCACACGCATGGAGTTAACCAGTCATTTATTCAGTTAGTTTATGATTCAGCTGCCACAATTAGCTGCCATGGCAACTTAGCATATATGGTTTTAAAATGTTTTTAATCATATTTTATATCATTTTATTGCTTATATGTAAACACATCTATTTGTTAAAAACAGAGCATAAAGGACACCAGTGATATTGGAATTAAATATGTAACAGCATAAAAAAATTCTGCAGATGACCCATTAGCTCACTGGGTTGAATTCATCTTAACATAGTTAACGCTCCAATCTTAAGATGCTTTCAGCTTTCCAAAACTCAAGCCAAAGAGATATAACACAATGATTATACTCAATGTGAATCTTCTTTTGCTGAGATAAAAACACTCTGTGGTATATTATTTATGCATAAATGCTTACAAATCACAGCCTAAGAAGTTATATCCTTTAAAAAGAACTTTTTCTCCAAAGCAGCTCTTACCAACTTTCAATGCCATAAAGCAGTCAAATTTTAATCTACATTTGAATATACATTTGGTACCAAAATAAAGTCACTTTAAATCTTGAGAAATTGTTTTTTTCCTTCTATTATTAGTATCCATTGTTTATTTAACGAGGGACTCAAATGTCCTTTCATATTATACCCAAGAATGTTCGTAATAACATTCAATAACCAAAGACAGTTCTACTTAAAGTCTCTTCTGGTCTGCAAAACAATCTGAGGTAATGTTAACTCATCAGGCGCTAAGAGACCATTTACTGTTAGGAAACTCTGTGCCCACACACTCTAGTACCCAGTCATTGTTTTTCTCACCTTCTCTCCTTCAACCACATCAAACTCTACAGTTTCTCCATCTCCTACGCTGCGAAGATATTTCCGTGGGTTATTCTTCTTGATGGCAGTCTATCAAGAGAACAGAAAATTCTAAATGAAGAAAATGTCAACATTGGCCACATGTGTCATTGCTCTCGTGGTTCCTGGGAATACTCAAGAAACTGTTGACTCACTGTTACTTTTCAAAGGTATCATTCTCCTACTAACCTGGATCTGCAAAAACCAACAGAAAAACACTATAAATCTACATTACACATGACAGTCTGGATTCATGCTAGCCTTCAAAATTTATTTTGGGAGCTACATTAAGCAGAAAGTGGAGCTACCATGCCCTTCTGTTACAGTCTGCCCACCTAAGTCACCATACTGGATGTAGTAGGTCCCTGAAGCCCTTCACTGTCCTCCAGGGGACCCCGGGGGCAATGCCTTCCTAATATCTTACACATATACAAGCACACAAATTAGGCGAGATGTTTCTGTCAATAAGACAAACTGCTCCCCTTCAGTGGCATTTCAAACCATGCAAAGGGAAAGATGAGGAATATTAGAAAAAGGAAATAAAAAAAATACCAAGAAGAGAAATGGTTCTCATAGAATATACAAAATATCTGAGGAATCTGTCACTGATAATCTGGTCTCTCCACCACATCCCCACACCCAATTTTGTGGATGAGGAAGCATGAGGCTGAGATCACCAAAATACAACCCAAGGGAAGGGGGTGAGGGGTGGTGAGCAGGCAGGGGGCACCCACATCCCTGAACTAAATCTACACTCATGGAATGAATAGCTTTGCCATCACACCATCCCCATCAACTTGCTCCGACAGCCACGGACAGAGAGTACATTAAAGGGTTAACGAAGATCCCCTCCGCATGAAGTGTCTGCACCCAAGTCTCTGCTTACTAACAGACCTCCTTTTTCAATCAGGGGAAGAGAGAAATTCCTGCAGTGAATCCCCATTTCTTCGATCCAGTCTCTCTAAACAGTTAAAGGGGCTCTGAGTTTCTGTGGAACTAGGTCAACCTTATTTTATAAAGCGATTAAGCATGTGTAATCCAGCCCTTCCCTTACTCTGAGTAGGAGGGAGGGAAAAAAAAACACACAAAAATGAGTGAGCCAATAGGGCTGAGACCTCACCCACAGAGGGAAAAAAGGCAGCTCAGGACAGGATCTGTGCGCACGCAGTCTGAACAGTCAGCCATTCCAAAAACAGCCCCTCCTGGGCCGGCTCGTTCCCTTTTTCCTGTTAAACTGGGCAGGCCTCAACACATCGAGGTGACTCACCACGACCTCATGAGGGCTGGAATCAGGTCATATTCTCACAGGCTACGAAGCCGCCACCAGCACAGAAACTGCCGAAGTCCTTTACTTTAGTCGTCGTCGAACCTAAGCATTCCTACCCCCAAAAGGTCGATTATCCTCCAGGTTTTATAAACAATATTTCCTTTCAGTGTGTTGTGACCTTAAAAGTCATTGTCTCTGAACCAAAAATCTCGTCAAGTTACCTAGGCACAAAGCTGAACTACATCCAGTCAAGCAGAAATAGAAACGATCCAAACCACAACTAGGGAGTTTATGCTCAGCTATCCCGGTCTCCACCCGCCACCCCCCAGCACACAACAAATCTAAACAGAAAGAAACAGAAAACCAGATGCTTGGTGGAGCCCAGAGGTAAACGTGCTGGGATTAGCAGCTGCCACTTCACTTCCCTGGTTGTTTTGCACTAAGAACTCCACATGCATTTGAGACAATTCAGTGAAAACTAAACATGCCAAAAGAACATTTAGGTACCTTTCCTCCGCTTGGCCTATTTTGAAAGGCAAGTCCAGGACACATCATAATACAATAAGCAAGATCCTAGGCTACTAATGTCAAGGAAAAAACTAAGGGACCTCTAGCAGGGACACCGTGCTCTCTCGGTGTCTCACCCATTTCCTGAACTTCCTTCACATCTGAAGGAACGTTCTTTTGCCCTGGACATGGGCTAACCAGGCCCCAGAGGAACAGTCTGAGGACTATCAAGGGGATTGAGTTTTCTCCTGCCTTGGAGACACAAACCCCCATTCACCTGCTTAGTTCAAGTGAGAGCTGCCCTGGTACAGGAGCTTAACCAACACGCAGCCAGGCAAAAACAAGACAGTCCCAGCCAAACACGAAGGAGGAGCCCCAAAGTCTAGATGAAAAGAAAAGGATGCTAATGTGGAAACAAATGTTTTATTTTTTGCTAAGGCCTCAAAGACATTACCAATTAAAAGTGGTCCAACTGAATGACTGACTCCATTCAACTACAAGAATAAAATAATTTCAAAACAGTTAATATGATGGGATAACAAGAGTCTATTGGTCCACCTTAGAATGTGGAATTGAGTTCCCTTGCCAACACAAAAGCACAGAAAGCCTTGAGATAGTAATTCACAGGACTTCATTTTTTGGAAAGGAAGACTGGACACCCTTCTCCTCACACAACAAATGTACCATTTACTATACCTCTTACCTGATGTACAAATACATCTTCTTTGGTGTCATTTCTGTTTGGAGACAAAAAGTTCACAATTAAAGGGACTAAGTATAGGGGAAAACTTCAAACAGCAGATGTTTCATGAATGAGTTCAGATCCCAAGACCTCACAAGACAACATGCGTTTTTGTTTATCCTCCAAACCCCCGGCAGATGCTGAGAATCAAACTTCTAAACCTGCAAGACACCCACTCCCACCTCCCTGCACATGATCACAGTGCTTACATCCAAGTGGACAGATTTGACATACAGGGACATTCCTTTCCTCTCAGCTCTCTCTCAACCACGTGGTATGTAACCGAGCCCCAGATTTCCCTCCCAGCAAAAGCAAAGCAAGACAGTTAGAAGGACAGAGCACAGCTGTGAACGAGGCTCTCCTTACACTGAAACCTAAAACAGTACCCCCCCCTCCACCACCCTGCCCTAACTCTTCGCCTGCTCCCACCCCCCACCCCCCAAGCAGACAAGGAAGCAATGTTTTTTAAGAGTGGGAGGAGAGAGCAAAGAAAATGATGATATCATGTAAAAACATCATCCAGCTCGCAACAGCTTGCAGATGAGTTCTCATTCCTATATGGTTATTAGTTACCAATGTTTAAAGAAAACAGGACGGTTACTACACTGGACTTGGACCTGACCCAAGCAGATCCAGCTTCCTTACTCACTGGTTGTGTGACCTTAGAAAAGTTGCTTCACAGGTCAAAGACTACACTCCTCCATCAGTGAAGTTATGGGTATGGATTCAACCATCCTAAGGCCCTTCCTAAGACCTCCCCCCACTGCTTTTCCCCATTAATAACTAGAATTTATAAACAAGTTATTTACCAATATTCTGGAAATGGATTTTAATGATTAGTTAATGGCTAATCTCTTAGAAATGAGCATACTCACAGTGAGTAGGACGGTTAACACTTAAATAAGCTATAACAAAGTACAGCAAAGGATATAAAACTGCTGGTACGACAATATGAACACATATTTCAGACAGGTAGAGAGACGCAGACACACATACCGATTTATAAATCCATATCCATTTCTGACGTTGAACCATTTGACAGTGCCAAGGACTTTGGTGGCTAAAATAGGATTAAGCAGATAAATTAGTATCTGACCTACAAAGAGATAACATTGGCATCACTCAGGTCTTGATAGCATTATATAAAACCTAAACATACCTGAGGAAACCATTAAAAGCTTAATTCCAAAATCTATTAGTAAAAGAAAGCGGAGCAAGTCAAGACACCGTAGGAAAACCCTCTCCAAAGACTGAATCTTCCCTGTTAACCTTTTCAGTAGAGTTGAAAGGAGTGCTGATAAGTCTACACAATTCTGCAATAATTCCATTAGGAAGCATGGCTTAAGGAAAACAAACCAAAAAAAATGCTCTTTAAGATTAAAGTGTTAACATAGGGAAAAAAAAAACCTGTGCAAGTGCAAAAGAGGGGCTGTGATCAAAGAGAATGTGGACAGATGAAAAATTAAGTCCCAGTGATCCTACCATCATTTTAACACTGAAATATTAGGCAAACCCTCATAGGTCCTTGCAGCTTAGCTTTGAAAGAAAACAAAACAACTTATCTGCATTTGCCAGATGGGGGACCCAGCAGAGGGGTCAAGAGTTAGGACAGAACTGATATTATCTGCATCTAGTTCCACACCTATCACCCTAAGCCCCCTCACCCTCAAGGAACAGACCTTTTCACACCAGTGCCAAATTTGGGGTTCAGATGCATTGTTTACCCTATTCACTGTGGTCAGTGGAAACCAAAGGTATTTTCTATAAACCCCCCTTTGCTTGATTATTGTTACCACTTCCCATCATGAGTAGAACCATTTCCATTTAACACCAGATTTTAACAAGATGTCCAGGAGGACTTTAAGCTAAGAGAATGGCCACCTAACTTGCACTTTTAGATTCAAATTGATGTCAGCCATCAAGTATGATTTAAGATGACTCCTTTGACTCAATTGTGAATGCCAAATTCAGCTCCTCTAGGAAATGCTTATGTCTGAATTCAGGAAATGCATAAAGCAATTATCAAGACTCAGTGTAACAGGAAATCTGACAATAGAGTACCTAAAAAAAAGTTTAGTGGCGAATGAAAGTAACAATTAACATTAAGCCATGCTGCCTCTCAGTGAGATACAAAGTTTTTAATTTCTAAGGATAAACAATAAGGATTTGGCTTTTAGATTCAAGACTAAAATAGTAATGAGGACTTGCTTTGTTGTGGGCAGAGTTAGTTCTGAGTTTTGCTAGACTGATATACTTCAGGGTAAGTATTTTAACTTTTTGTTAAAAAAAAAAAAACACCACTTTATGTCTTCCAAAGTCATTCAGCCCACCACCAACAGAATAATTTCCAGCTCTAATTCCAAGTAAGGAAGATCTCTCCACTGAAGAGATTCACCCATTGGAATCCACAGTTTAAGACAGTAGAGCAGGGGCCTCCCCGGTGGCGCAGCGGCGCAGCGGTTGAGCGCTGGGTTGCGAAGCTACCCGCGGCCTCTGCGGCGCCGGTTCGATCCCCGGCTGCTCCCCAGCCACTGGAGGAGGGTCCCACATGGCGCGCAGACCTCTCCTGCCGCCCGCTGCTCCCCTCAGCAGTGTACTTCGGTCCTTCTGCCTGCTCTGCTCCCTGCTCTGGCTCTGGTGAATTCTCTCACCCTCCCGCGCTTCTGACTGTACCCAGTGCATGTATAAACCAAACAAACAAACAAATAATAAATAAATAAATAAGACATGCCTCTAGAAAATTAAAAAAAAAAAAAGACAGTAGAGCAAAGGTGAAAAAATTATGTTTAAGATCCAAATTTACACAGAACAGGCTCACTTTTGATAAATTATATGCTTTTAAACACATTATGTCAAATCATAGGTTTTTGTACCTCCTCTCACTTGCCCTAAAATTAATGACCTAAGAAAATATAAAGGCAGGAACTGTTTTCAACTCATTTTCACATAGTTAATATGACGCAATGTCAATGGAATAATCTTGAATAGAAAGGCAACACTAGTTTTATTGGGAACGAAAGGTAAAAGAGTGATTCTCAAGTCTAACTTTAATCCAGGCTGAAGGTTATAATAATAACTTCCCAGTGGAGGTTTTTCTTTAATTTTCTAAAATTCCAAATATATTTCCATTGACTTTGTAAGGCCAAACACATTCCTTTACACTTCTCACTTTATTATCATAAACTCACTTCACATGCACAAAGGCAGAGGGAGGGGTGGAGGAAGACCATACCCAAGGCTACCACAGTGCTCACTGCAAGTGAAGTTTTGATTCACTCAGGTACAACTATTTCCCCCGGCTTATGGCTATACACTGAAGTTAAAAGACCATTTGTAAAAGCTAGAATGGAAGAATCCAGAAACAGAATTCCATTTCAGTCAGCACTGAGCCTGGCACATGTGAGGAACCCATGTGTTTGCTTGGCAAAGGAAAGGAGATGGCAGAACACATTGGACAGAGGAGAGCCATGTGGAAATGTCATGCAGAAGCTGCCCTTCATTTTGAGGGTTGGAGTTAGGAGTGAAAGACGGAAGACATTAAGACCCATCATCAGAGATGTGGTAGAGGCTTGACAGCAGTCAGTGGTTGTGGAAATTGACTTTATCTGTTTCCTTTAAGTTTAAAATTCTGAAGTTTAGTTAAGATCCAGATGGGTACAAAGGATCAGTGAAAAACTGAAAAAGATAAAAATAAGGTTTCATTAAGAATGTATCTTAAAGCAACTTGGGATGACCCAAGATTGTCTCTCTCCGACATTTTGCATGGAATTTTCGGGAAACACCTGTTGGAAACATTACCACAATAAAGTAGTAACTAAACTTTGGCAGCCTCCAGTTCAGCAAAATAAGGGGTATTTAATTTCTTAAGCTCCACAAGTTGCATCTGGCATGTAGTTCAGCAGTAACTGACTAAAAATCCTGGAAAAAAACAGGCCTCGCGAAGGGGAGAATACTGAGTCTGTCATACCAGCTTCCAGTTATTCCCTCAAATTTTTCTTCCTCGAAAACTGGGCAAGCAAGGCACAGACAGAAGTTAAACACACCGCACCCAAAACAATGACGTCTCCCCCATTTTTAACTTTCTGATTGAGGACAAAAAGAGAGTAAAGGCGATACACACGCGCCCCGTGGTGCGATTACTCACCACCCACTGGCTGTGCGCGCCCGCGGAAGGCCCCACACGGGTGTAACTTCAGCAGCGAATGCCGAAATGTGTGACACCACCAACAACCGCCCCGGGAGCCCCCAAACCCGAATGTCTCATCATCCTGTTTCCTTTTGTAACTTCCCAGTACCCAGTAAGGTACACAAGTTTTGAACAAACGTCAGACCCACACTTCCCAAACAGTTTTTTTTTTTCAGCTGCTGCTGCCAAGTGCGTTCCCGCCGTCCAGGAAGAAGAAAACGGGCAGCGATTGGCAGACACCGCGAGAGTCTCCGCCGCCGTGGGCACCGCCAGGGAGGGCGACGTGGGACCAAGACCCAAGTTTCCCGGAGAGGATTGCAACACCTCCCTGCCAGCATGTGGCCAACCGCGATGGCGCATTTCCCGCGCCCCTGTGGGAAGGGCGTCGGGGACAGACACCTGAGCCTCCCCGGCAAGAAGCCTTTCCACTCTCCCCTCCGTCGCCTTCCAGCGCCCGGCTCGCCCCCGAAGCGGGTCCTTCGCTCCCCCAGATCCTAAGCCGGGACTCCCAAGCCCGGCCCACGTGTCTGCGCCTCGGCTCCATCCACCTCCACCCAAGCACAGTCCTGTCCCCCAGCCCCCCGCCGCTCTCCTCCTTTTTGCACCGTGGCACCCTCCCCACGACTGGAGGCGCGACCCTGCCGGCCTCGGGGGCCGAAGTCAGGACCCCAACACGCTGGCCCGGGCCCGGGAGGGACGCGCACCGGGCGAGAAGCGCCGGGCACCGCGCGCTCACCTGGCAGCGCCCGCAGGACCCGCGGAGCGCACCCGGCGGCGCTGGGGACCCCCAACTCCCCGGGGCGGGGGTGCTCCGCGCCCCCGCTCCCGTGGGGAATGCAAAGCGAGGGGCGCGCACGTGCTGGGCCCCGCTCGCCGGCGCCCCGACCCTCCCGGGACTGACTCACCGAGAACTTTTTTCTCCGCGTCTTCGCCGCCGGCGGGGGCCGAAGAGGCGGGGGCCGCGGTGCCCGGGGCGGCAGGGGCCGCGTCCCCCCCCGGGTTTCCGGCCGCCAGGGCGGGGGGCGCGGGGGCCGCGGCCTGGGGCGCGCCGCCGCCCGCCGGGCTCTTGGGCGCGGGGTCCTGGGGGGCCGCGGCGGCCGCCTCCGCGGGAGCCTGCGGGAGGGTGGTGGTGCTGGTGGTGCTGGTGGCCTCGCCCGCCTCGCTCATGCCGCCTGCTCCGCTCTCCCTCGGGCACCTCGGTGGCGGTTGGGCGGCGGTTAGCGCGGCTGGTGGTCGCGGCGCCGGGGCTCGCTCTCGGGGTGGCCGGTGCGGATCGCGCGGCGCAGGCGGCGCAGGCCGGGGTGGGGTCTCGCGGCCCGGGCGCTCGAGCTCTCGGGCTGCGCGCTGGCTCGGGGGCTCCTCGCTGGATCTTACTGCCCCAAAAATGGCCCCGCACAAGTTTTTCTAGGCGGCGCACCGGCCCGGGAGGGAAGGGCGAGGGAAGAGGGTGGGGAAAGTTGGCTCCCGACTTGGGCATCGGCTCATTAGCATTTAAAGGCGCCCGGTGCCCTTTCCAAGGCGCCCATCCGCGGACCCGCGCGCCCGCCGCGCTGCGGGACAAAGCCGAGCCCCGCCGGGCGGAGGTGGGCGAGGCGGCGCGTTTGCAGAAGGGCGGGAGCTGCTGCCCCGTGGGGGAGCGCAGCACCGGGCCTCGGCTCCTTCTCCACACCTGAACACCTGGAACCACCCTTTGGGGAGGTGGGGAGGACCGGCGGGCCAGTCGCCCTGCGCGCCACTCTCCCGAACACTTGTTTGGAAATCCTGGTGGGGGCCGTGCAGCACTTAGCAGGCACCAGGAGCTGCTTCTGATAAGGCAGTGGGGAACTGAAATAAGGAAATCTTAAGGTTAGTTGGCAACTGACTCCTGAAGGATATTTTCGGGATGATTTCATCTGTAACCCACGGGTGTGGAAGCTGAAGTCCGAAAGTCAGAGAATTGAAAGGCTCAGAGTTTACAGCAGTTTAATGGCAACCCCCAAGAGCCATGGGTATGCATTTAGGATCTCTCCTTACTAGGTGGTTCCCATGCTAACTTCTGCTCCAGTTGCCTCTGCCAGCTGGTGAGAGCTTAAGCAACTGAGTCCTCTTAGCCTCGGGGATGAAAGGTATAGAGCAACAGATCACCCAATAAATCTTCTCAGTTTGAGGAGATCCCACATGACCTGCAGAGAATGGACTGGATTATGCTAAACACATGGCCAGAGGGACTGTGTATTCCAGGAACCATGTGGAATAGAAGACTATTTAGTGTTCTTTACCTCTAGGATCCAGACAGACTTGGGTATAGACTGGCTGATCGTCGTTAAGGGAGTTGGGCTAGATAAGCAATGTTCCTGAGCTGGTTCTCTTCTTTATGAAAGTTTCTCAAAGGGGGTGTAGAAAGTCGATGAGATCAGCCTAGTTATTAACTCCAGTATCTGGTCCCAATAAAGTTTCTTTTTTTCATTCCCAGTTCCCCCAAACTATTTTCCTCTTTTTTCCCCCCTGTTCCCATGTTCTGGGCAGGCTGCCCCACATCAGGAGGGTAGCTATCAAGTGTAATTCATCATTGTGTCCCCACTTCTCAGCACCATATCAATAGAGCTAGAATAGTGAATGCATGCAAAATGGAAACAAACCAAAAGACCAAAAATTTCTGAACTCAGTTATTTAATATATTCATTGTCAACAATTAGGAAACTATCCTGATTTAATTTCTTACTCCATGCATAAAAATAAAAGTTAAAAAATTAAGTTCTTAGAAAATTAACATAATGTGGGTTTTTTTTTACTTTTCCATGTAATTCATCTGTATTTATAAAATTATAAACTCCTGAATATTAGATTCATATTAGTTTTCAACATGGAGCATATAAACTGTTTATATATCTATCTTTCTGTAGATAGATGCTTAAAATGCTGACCTAATTCTAAGCATGATTAAATGATTTCTTGATATTTTAAAGATTACAGTTTTAACTAAATTAAATTATAAGCATGATTTACTATGGTGAGGAGTAGTGATTAACTTTCTTATCACACAAAATGATTGTCATTGCTATTTACCATGCAGAATTGGATTGCAAGGGGAAAAAATGAGAGCTTGAACTCTCCAAACTCCTATTTAATATTCAAGTCCATATATATTCACCCCTGGAAAATAACTCATAACTAACAGGAGTGGTCTCCAACCTCTGGAAGACCCTAGAATAATTACAAATGCATCCTGGGATTGCCTAGAATTTGTGTTGGAATGGATCCCAAAACCACTCATCTATTTCACCCAAAAAAAGCAGTGAGCAGCTGGGAATTCTTGATAGTATGCTAAATAAGTGGAGAGACTTAAAACAAACGTGATCTCTGTTGTTTCAATTATCATAACTGGAGCGCAACCTGGATACAGATGCTCTCAAATGCTTCCTTCACTCGCTCGTTAATTCATGCACACACTCACTAGCACACATTGACTAAGCACATACTATGTGCCTGATGATGTGCTATGTTATGAGTATCCAGTGTTGATCAAAGTGGAACTTTTCATGTGATGTGAAATAATTTTTTCATTTTTTTCACTGTTATTTCTATTGTAAAAAAAAAGGTGTCATTTCTTAAATTTGAGATTAAGTGGAACAAAGAAAGAAAAAGAATCATAGTCTAATTGTTGACAGCAATCATTTTTAAGTAATGATGGGTTTGGTCATGAAAACAAAAGCCACTGTGTTCCTTGCATGAAGGCAGTTAGAGATTCTACAACTGTAGGAAGGTCTGAGGGAGAGAAGGTCACAAAGGCTCCACTGAGGATCTCAGAATCCAGTTCCAAATGTTGGTTCCCACAGCTGTTACAGGATCTCTGGGCTGCTCTTGACCAGTCAGGACTAGTACCAGGTTTTGTGAGCCTTCAAGCTTATAAAATTTAGGAAAAAATGTTGACACAAAATCACTAAAGCCACTCTGGTGTCTTAGAAAAAAAAGGGTCCATGCAAGAAAAAGCACCCTGAAGTTTAACTTCATAGACTTCAGTGGGTATGCACCTAGACCAGCTGCTATGATCAGCAACACAGACATGGCTGTTTTTCAAGTTTATCTGAATGCAGCTTTGAACTTCCTTCTATCCTTGCAGCTTCCTGTAACTGACTCTGGAAAACAGAGTTGCTCTACTTTCTAAATCTTGGGCTAGTGTCTCTTCTTGACAATTCCATCCTGAAAACAGACAGCGAAGGAGATTCTGGGAAATGTAGTCCCTGCCCTTGAAAAGGCTGAGGATGGTGCTGAGACTATCCTAATGAAGATAATGCAATGAATTGACTGAAAAGATGAGCATAAACCAATTGAGGAACTAGACCCAAAGGGTAGAAACTGATGTATTAACAGATCTGAAACTGGAAATCAATGAAGGGTTTATGCACACCAGTCTCATGCTAAAACAGTACAGAAGGGATGGGGTCAGTTTAGAGTAAAACACAGAGAAATAAGAGAGCAAACATTCTATAGCAGTGTTCAAGGGAGAAGACACCCTGATTGTGAGGCTGTTTGACATTCAATAGTAATGCATTCAACAAACTTATTTTTGCTTATTCCCATCAGGTGCAAATATATCATGTGAATCCAGACTGTAATGACTCCTGAATTCAATGAGCTTATAGGTTAGACCAGCACTGTTCAACTGGAATGTAATTCAAGCCCCAAATATGAACCAAAATATAAGCCAAAAATATGTGTATTTTTGAATTTTCCAGCAGCCACAACAAAAAAAAGTAAAATGAAAGAGATATAATACATCTGAATACATTTTACTTAACCCACATATACCTTCAACATTTAGTCAATATAAAAAGTATTCATGATATATATATATTACATTTTTTTTCTTTTGGTAATGTCTTCAAATTCTGGTATGTATTTTATTTTACCTTGTAGCACATCTCAAGTTAGACTTAGGATAAAGTGTCTAATATGACTGGCAACAACCATATTGAGTTGTACATGTCTTCTAGAAAACTGGAAATTTTGCTTGAATCATCCTCCAGATGTGGAAAAAAACATATATATGTGCGTGTGTGTGTGTATTTGATGAAGCAAACTTTATTGCTGTCTTACTTTTTAAGAAATTGCCACAGCCATCCCTACCTGCTTCAACCGCCATCTTGGTAAGTCAGCAGTCCACAAAATTGATTCAAGCCCTCCCGTTGTGAAAAAAATTTTGGCCCTGAAATCTGGACCATATATCCATCTGCGGTGACCCATCAATATAATGCTGCCTATAGGCTTGCTTGAGCTTCCTCATGATATGTAATACCTAAGAATTTACATGAATCAAAGACCTTCATTCTGAATAAATGTTTTTTGGTATCACTGAGAAGTTCTGGGGCATGTAAGTACATTTACATGATGCACCCTTTGACAACATTGCCTTAGTCAACATCCACTCTCTTCTTTAACTTTTTATATTTATATATATTGCCATACTAATGTGAAAATATACTGTGGGTTCACTGCTTTTCATTAAGAATAGGGTGATGGGTTGGGCCTCCCTGGTGGCACAGGGGTTAAAGTCTCAGCACTATCAAGCTATCACCAGCCTCTGCAGCATGAGTTCAACCCCCAGTTCACATGGGGAGCTAACCCACATGGCTCATCAAACCTCTTCTGTCTTACTTTCTGCTCCCCTCAGCAGTGTGTTTTCAGTAGATCTGCCTGTTCTGCTCCCCACATTGTCTCTGGTGAATCCTCTCACACCCAATGCCTCTGGCCTACACCCCAGTTCTTCTAAAAAAAAAAAATAGTGTGAGGGATTGTTTGCATTGTGACTTAGTCCACTTCTGTTGGAAACTAAATTTAGGATAGATAAAGATGCTGCCCCTCTGGATCTGAAATTATTGAAAGGGGAGAAGCAATTACAGAGATGTGAAAGAAGCAGTTTTAAAAAAAAACCCTGATTTTTCAGCATACATTCATTTTATGTAAAAACTACCACTTCTGAAAGACTTTTTATGCTTCTTTTGTTTCTAGTTTTTTTTCCCCTGAACTACTGAGCCACATTCTTAATATCTCTAGATGAGCAAGTTGGAACACTTTGGTTGAAAAATTTGAAAAGATGGTATGATAAATAAGAACTGGAAAAATTTTAGAAATTATCCATGTCAACCCCACTCATTTTCCAAATGAGAATTAGAGAGCGTAACCAACATTTTCAATCTAATTTTTCTATTTAATGGCAAAACTAGAACAAAACCCCAAGTCCCCTTATACTCATTTAATCCAGTTGTCCTTCCAACATGTAATTCTAGTTGGAAAAAAAATTCCCATGCCCTGGCTTTGGGTGTACTGGTATTCCAACTTACCCCTTTGACTAAATACATAATAATCAGTTTTTGGTAATATGTAGAAACATGCAGAGAAATTTATAAACACTCTAAATTCATTTCAGAGAGAGACTCACTGAGCAGGGCTTCCTGGCCACAAAAAGATGTTCATATCTTTCCCATTAGAACCCCTGGAGAGGAAACCAAACAGCTGTATGCAATTATTTTATTTTATAGCAGTTTGGAACCAAGTCTCTGAAATAAGGAATAAAATATATTTTCTTCTTCCTGAGAAGGCTTTCTTCCTGTCTCTTTGTACACTGATCCACAGATGACTCCTCTTGTTTCCTGTTTTAACTCACTTTCTCTGTTCATTTTCATCTTTTTCATTACTTACCTATATGTCCTCACTTGTTTAGGAATTGAAAATTGTGGGATTCTAGATTCCTGTCTTGAATATTTGGGGCGGGGGAAGAGGGTTCACATGAAAATTCTGGGAAATATATTCTCATAGGGAAAAAAAAGTCAAAGAAGAAAAAAAAAAAGCATTCATTATATCTCTTCTTCAGTTTTGGCTCTTCAAATTTTTTTCTCCTCTTTAGTATGAATTCTTCTCCTTGATCTCTGTTAGCACCCTTGACTGCTCAGTCCAATGGCCAATTTAATTTTCACTTTTTTTGAGCCATCTCTTTAATTAGATTTTGATAATCCTCCAACATAGGAACTTTGGAGTAGACATCGAGAATGAGAAAATTTTGATAAGGTTAGGAAGATAAGCCAGGTGCCATCAGAATTTTGACTTCTATATGTCAAGATCACAATGTTGAAGAAAAAAAAATATATAACATATATACATGAAGTTACCATAAAATAGTAATATCTACTAGTGTAGATCTGAGTATGTATTTGTATTTGTTTTGTATGTATATGTTAATAATATATTATTAACTTAATATAAACAAAAGAGAATAATATCTACCTCTTCTGAGTGTTTAGATATCTAGAAATCTTACTGCCCTGAGCACTATTTCCAGTTTTTTTTTCTTTTATTGTGCTTTTACCTGAATTCCTTGCATCCATCATGATTGGTCTTGATCTTTTAATAAGGAAAAGATGTTGGGGAGCGGAGTTTGAGCAAAAATAAGTATTATAGGATACCTGTGTCCTTAACTAGATTTGATTTTATTACAGTTTATAATTACAGATCAGCTTACTGTAAATCTTCAGAAATATGTCTACCTATGCCTTGGGCCTCCCCGGTGGTGCAGCTATTTAGCGTTGGGTTGCGAAGCTGCCCGCTACCTCCGCGGCGCCGGTTCGATCCCCGGCTCCCCGGCCACGGGAGGAGGGTCCCACATGGCGCCCAGACCTCTCCTGCCGCCCGCTGCTCCCCTCAGCAGTGTACTTCGGTCCTTCTGCCTGCTCTGCTCCTCGCTCTGGCTCTGGTGAATTCTCTCACCCTCCCGCGCTGCTGACTGTACCCAGTGCATGTATAAACAAAACAAACAAACAAACAAACAAATAAATAAATAAAACATGCCTCTATTAAAAAAAAAAAACTTAAAAAAAATGTCTACCTATGCCTTGAGGCATAAAATAAGTTCTTAAAAATAGTTTTAGCAAAATAATTTTCTTTTTATTTGTATTCCTGTTTACACAAATTAGTGATTAGCAACATCTTGATTATGAAGCTAGTTTTTTCTTCTTTGACTTCGCTTGTTTTTTATAACATTTAAGGTAAAAAGGAGTAATAAATAAAAGTAGTCCATTGGTAAAGATGGGCCAATTTTATGAGTTTTTCTAAAGATGAAAGCAGAACATTTAGAGATTAAAGCTATACCACATGAGGCAGCCCCACAGCAAGCTCTCACACAGAAATGAAAACATTAAAAGTTATAAAATATCAACATGGAAAATGTAAACTCACATAGACTAATTTTTATAAACAAGATCACAAGAATTAATAGAAGTGGTTATGTCCATTTTCAGGGGGTTTACTTTTTTTTTGGTATTGCTAGGTGGTGATACCTTTTTTCTTTTTTTCTTTTTGCCATTGTATAGAAAACCCACCAAGCTAAAAACACAACGATTACATGATGGACAATGTGAAGAATTATGTTACTATAATGACATATATTATTCTGTTCGATTCTGGCTAATCCCATTTTCCTGTATCTCCATTTCATAAGTTTCTATTCAGAGTCAAGGTTCATAATCTATAACTAGAATGAAATGAAGTAGAAACCATGAGACAAGGGGCTTCCTGGAGGTGCAGGCTTCTCTCTCCCTGCATGAGAACACAAGCCAAATGTTTGGTGGTTTGGCCTTTGTCTGACTCCTGCCTCACCTGTCCCTATCTCAAGCTGAGAGAAACTTCCCCTCCTCTACGGTACAGTAGGACCTGTACCCCAGGTCATCAGGAAGAAGTTACAGAAGAAGAGACATTCACCCTTGATGTCTCCCAGAGCATTCTGTTGCTCTCTTCCTCCAATAAAGCTCAGCTTCAAGATCAACTGTCACGGCGGGCCTCCCCTGGTGGCGCAGCGGTTGATCACTGGCCTGTGAAGCTGCCCGCAGCCTCTGCAGCGCTGGTTCGATCCCCGGCCACCGGCGAGGGTCCCACATGGCGCAACAGACCTCTCTTGCCACGCCCGCTGCTCCCCTCAGCAGTGTATTTCATCAGACTGTCTGTTCTGTTCCCCGCTCTGACTCTGGTGAATTCTCTCACCCTCCCGCGCTTCTGACTGTACCCAGTGCTTATATAAATAAATAAATAAATCTTTAAAAAAAAAAAAAAAGATTTCTGTGAAAATACTTTAGGGATGTGCTGAATTGGTATTTTCATTTTTTTTAAAGATTTATTTATTTATGCATACAAGAACTGGGGTACAGGCCAGATGTGTGGGAGGGTGAGAGGATTCACCAGAGATAGAGTGGGGAACAGAACAGGCAGACCTACAGAAACACACTGCCGAGGGGAGCAACGGGCGAGTCAAGAGAGGTCTGCTGCGCCATGTGGGTAGCTCCCTGTTGGGGGATCGAACTAGTGCTGCAGTGGCTGCGGACATCTTCATAGGTTGTGTCTTAACCCCTTGTGCCACCTGGGAGGCCCCTGAATTGGTATTTTCTTACCCAGATTGGAGAGGACAGAGTCTGGTCCCAAGGGTGATACACACTTCACTCTATCACTTCACTCATGTTTATAGCTTAGGAAATAAAATGTGCTGTGGGTGCTCAACAGGTAAAACTGGACATACCTTAGTCCTTTTTTCTGATCTCAATATATTCTGGTCCCTCAAGAACAGTTGGCACTTTTCTGACCTCTTTTATGATTAAAAGTCTTAAACTCTACATACCTAGAGAACTATCCCACAGTATTGTTTGAAGGAGAAAATTGTCAAGAAAACATTGGAATTACTGATGTTTTTTCCTCCAAATGGGCACTCATTCTGAGAGTAGATTTTATAATCACTCCCCTCCCCATCTCAAAGCAAAATTAGAGGAGACAAAACATCTCCCAGGGTAGAGACTTTTATTTTCTTCAGTTGATCCTTCCATTTGCCATTCTTAAGATTTCATTTGTCCTTAATTCTAATCCAGTTCCTTTTGGGTCGATCTAATTCTGAGATCTTTCATTTGTTGCTTTCTCTGGTAGTGAGGGTGGTACAATTGCTAGAGTACTAATAGGAGGCATCATTTTTGTGATATCTGTCACAATCCAGGCACTAAACAGGGGCTCATGTCTTGCCAAATCTGTTAGGGGGAGGGGCACCCCAGGAGCCCCCAAACCTGCCTGCTAAATGGGTTCTACCATGCACTGCATCAAGACAAAACATACTCTAGTACATGAGACCTTCAATGGAAAGGAACTTTACTACAA
The DNA here is from genome assembly GCF_014898055.3 of Talpa occidentalis. Classification (NCBI taxonomy): domain Eukaryota; kingdom Metazoa; phylum Chordata; class Mammalia; order Eulipotyphla; family Talpidae; genus Talpa; species Talpa occidentalis. Next base: position 63,150,840 of record NW_023601653.1, on the reverse strand, counting down.
TTAGTGTATGACAGAGAGAAGAGATGGAAAAGAATGTAGTTTCCAAATCAAGCACCCAAAGTTACCTATCCCCTCCTGGGTAAATGCCCAGCCAAACAGGGTCGTCCCAAAGCAGGACTGCTGAAGGCCAAAATCTTGGTATAAATCTGAGGCACTTTCTGATGGGGACCCATAGAAAAGGGGTGGAAGGGGTCAGGCAAGTCTGAAAGGAAAAGAGCAAACTCAAAATTAAGATAATTAAAGTAAAGGCCGCCATCGTCAGCCTCCCCACAGGTCTCTCTCACCCACATCTGTTTCAAGTGTCTCCCTCCATGTCCCCCCAAGTCCCTGGTACAAGTCCAAGGCCCAGAGCAAGCACAGCTTCTTCACATGTCTCTTTGCTCCTTAGCGCCTCTAGGTCTTCTTGCTCCCCTTTCTCCCAGTCTTTTCTAGCTTCTCCTTCCTGCTCAGCTCCACCCTTCCTTGGGGTGGGGGCAGGGAACCTGGAAACTCCCCTTTCCCTAGGGATTACCCTGTTACAGAAGCAGCATTTATTTCATACTGTCACAACCCAGTCACTAAACAGGGACTTCCTATTTATCATTTCTAATCCAGACACCAGTTCTGCAAGGTCAGTATTGTAATCCTAATTTTCCAGAGGAGGAAACCCAAACTCAAGTGGTTGTATGACATGTCAAGGAGCTAAGAGATCCTAGAACAGAGATTCACACAGGTCTTTCAACATCTAAAGTCAGAATCATCTTCAACACTGCACTGATGTTTCCTCCCACCTTTATGTGTAGAGAAAGTAAAATAACATTCATTCAGAAAGGTTAAATTTGTTTGAAAATTGTTGATGAAGCACTACCACTATATGATTATGATTATCACTATATGATGGAGTTCAGATGATGGGGTTGGGTGAGGACCCACAGTCAGGCAGCTCATTTTATATCAGGGCTGCCCTGTAACAAGTGGGGTTCTGGGTCCTTCTGAGAGCAGAGGTTACCACTCATCAGCACATGGCAGGTTGATTGAGGAAAGGTGAACAAGGAAGGAAAGATGCCTGCATAGACACAGGCAGGCATTCTTAAAGCACAAGAACTGCATTTTGCCAGGGTTAGGGTGTTCTTTTATATTGTCCTTTGATGGAATTATTGTGGAAATTATTGCCTTGGGGTCAGATCGGGTTGATATTCTAAGATCAAAGATCATCTTGGCCCCTGCCTTTTGCTGATAATCTTTTCTGATTCCACCTTAGACTCCTGGAAACTCCCATAGCTGGTTTAGTTTTTATTTTTATTTTTTTAAAGATTTATTTATTTATTTATTTATGCATACAAGAACTGGGGTACAGACCAGAGATGTGGGAGGGTGAGAGGATTCACCAGAGACAGAGTGGGAAACAGAACAGGCAGAATGACTGAAATACACTGCTGAGGGGAGCAATGGGTGAGACAGCAGAGGTCTGTTGCCTCATGTGGGTAGCTCCCTGGCCAGCCAGGGATCAAACTCATGGTGCAGAGGCTGCAGACAGCTTCACAGTGCTGTGCTCAACCCCTTACACCACCAGGGAGGCCCTAGATAAGATTTATTAATTGTCCTTACCCCCCCCCCCATGTCTGTCCTTGTGAGACCTTCCATCCTAAATTTTTCTGCTCTAAGTTTCCATCACCTTCATCCTACTGCTTCTCTCCTATCTGTCAAACTCCGGGACTGACACATGGAAGCAAAGAGAGGAGAAAGGGACATATGCAGAGTGAGATAAGTAACTAAGCTATGATTGTTTTTTTGTCTTTTTATACACTGATTTTCTTTTTTGGGTATTTTTTCCCCTCATTCCTGCCTTAAATTCTAGGATTAATCTCAATTTCCCCTTCTGCTATAGTATATCAACGCCATCTGAATTTCCAATTTGATTTATGTAAATTAAGTTACATGTTATTTACATAGCAGTAAAAGAATCAGAAAATTCTGAACTTGTTTCTGCGGGTTTTTATTCCCCCTTATTCCAAAAACAAAGTTAAGATTTGTGCAGCTAGGAGCCTCCTTAGTGGTGCAGGGGGTTAAGATGCAGCAAGTGAAGCTGTCCACACCCTCTGCAGCACAAGTTCGATCTGGCCAGGGAGCAACCCACATGGCGCAGCAGACCTCTCCTGCCTCTCCCACTGCTCCCCTCAGCAGTGTACTTCGGTAGATCTGCCTGTTCTGTTCTCTGCTCTGTCTCTAGTGAATCCTTTCACACACACACACCCACACCTCTGGCCTGTACCCCAACTCTTGTATGCATAAATAAATAAATATTAAAAAAAAGACTTGTGCAGATAGTAATCTGTAAGACTGAAGGCAGAAACTAACTCAAGAAGATCTCTTTCAACTTGTGAATATCCAAACCCAACTGAAGATAATAAGGTAGGGTGCTTCCAGGGGAAGGGGAGAAGACAGTTATTGTCTTGGAAAGGAGATAAGCAGAAGCCAAAGCAAGAAGCTCTCAAACCTAAGGAAAGGATAATGGGTGATGCCCTCCTGCCCCTTGGAAGGGCTTCATAATGCATACTGTCTGCATGTTGGGCACCTTTGGGTGATATCCTGTTCCTTGATGTTCTCTGCTCTGGTGAAGACGCCCCAGGATCCCTGGACTTGACCTTGCTTGCAAGCTTGGACAATGTTAATCTTAGCAGCAGCAGCAGGAAGGTAAACAAGGCAGAAGAAAGTCTGCTCTAAGTAATAAGGTCTTAGGTAGGTGGGGCCGGGAAGGGAGGGAAGGTACAGTCCCATTAGTGACCAAATTGCTTATGACTTGGGTAGCCTGAGTTTCCCAAATTAGATTACTTTTCAGCTAAGGAAAGCAATGTAGACTAAGAAAAAAAAAATTTTAGATATTCTCTTAAAATTCTATTATAAACTAGTTTTGCAGGCCACAAGGAAATAAAAGGGCTATGTACAGCCTTACAGGAAAGAGACAGGGAGCTGAGGAGAGAAAGACGGGTCTAGGGCCTGGGTGGGTGCAGTTCCCAGGAAGGGGGCCCTGTAAGGAAAACCAGACCACCTGGTGAGACTCTGCAGAAAGGCAAAACAAACAGGTCTATTGCGATGTGGCCCTGGGGGTGGCCCTGGGGAATGGGGCCCACACTTCTCTGGAGCTAATTCCTTAACCATGTGGCTGAGGGTCAAGGAAGGCCTCTCATCCCCAGGGGATGGAGCTGCATATCCTGAGGGGGCATTTCTATCGGAATTTTTCATCCAGGATGTGTTCCCATTGGGCAACCCAGGAGAGGCCTCATTCCTAGAGTTGGGCCCATCATATCTGGAGGGTGCCCTTTGGCCCATCGGTTGGGGAGGACTTGTATGCCTTCCTTACAGGGTCATCACCATTGGGGTGGCCCACCAACTCCACGGACTGGCCCTGCAAGTCCTATAGGAGCCTGGGGGTGTGCAACAATAGGGAGAATTCAGCTGCCTGAAGCCCTGCTGGTATCTAGACCCCCAACAGTTCCAACAAGTGGACAACACCAATGCCAATGTCACTGAGCCAGATTCTCCCCTCAAAGTAGCACCAGGCCACCATTTTTGTTTTGAGTTTGATTTTTTTTTTGTTTTTTTTTGTTTTTTTTTTGAGTTCTTGTCTTGATCTCCCTGAACTCACGAGAGTCACAGAGAATCAAATTCCTAGGCTTGTCGAAAGCCTGAAGATCCTGCTATAGTGCTGGATGCACCTCATTCTGCAGGCAAGGCACTGCCATGGCCTGCTGGGCTCCTGCCCTGGTCCACATCGTGGCTCTGGCTGTTCTATCCCTGCCGATTCACCTCCCTGGAGCCTGGCTAAACATTTTGTTTGCCCCTTAGATCCACTCTCCACCTTTCTCCTCCCGTTCTGTGCCCCAGGGACTGACCTTTCTGGATGACCTTTTTGCTGACTTCCAGATGTGTGCAGCCAGAGGAAGGCAAGAGGTTAGAGTAAGAGAGAAGAATGGATTGGGATGTTTATTTGTAGGCATGTCTCTCTTTGGGTTGACTGTGTTCCCATGATGGTAGTAGATGCTGCCTGGTCACCTTGGCTTAATCTTGTTCTGAGTTGGGTCCTGCAACCACTCTTTCTCCTGCTTACAAATCTAAGATTTTTTTTTTTTTTAAAGATTTATTTTAATTATGCATACAAGAACTGGGGTACAGACCAGAGGTGCGGGGGTGAGAAGATTCACCAGAGACAGAGTGGGGAACAGAACAGGCAGACTGACTGAAATACACTGCCTAGGGGAGCAGCGGGTGAGTCAGGAGAGGTCTGCTGAGCCATGTGAGTAGCTCCCTGGCCAGGGATCAAACTCGTGCTGCAGTGGCTGTGGATAGCTTCATAGATTGAGTCTTAAGCCCTTGCACAACCAGGGAGGCCCCTCGAACCTAAGATCTTTAGAAGTTTCCTCACTTTTGTTAGCCAGCAGGGTAGGAAGAGACTGTGCTATTCCTAGAAGATTCAGTTTCTTTGATTAAATCCTCATCAATTAGGGCCTCCCTGGTGGCGCAAGGGGTTAATATGCAATCTATGAAACTATCCACAACCACTGCAGCGTGCCACTCACGCTGGCACAGCAGACCTCTCCTGCCTCACCCACTACTCCCCTCAGCAGTGTATTTCAGTCAGTCTGCCTGTTCTGTTCCCCACTCTGCCTCTGGTGAATCCTCTCACCCCCCATACCTCTGGCCTGCACCTCGGTTCTTGTATGCATAAATAAATAAATCTTTAAGAAAAAAAAATCCTCATCAATTAGTTATCTTCTATCATACCATCTTTTTTTTTTTCCCCTGTCAGGACTCTGACTCATCATGTAGCTTTTTCCCCCACACCTACATGTGTAGACTCATAGTCCTTATATGTGCCATTTTCGTACCTTAGATTGCCAAAAATTCTTTGTGTAGGCCATAACAGAGCACTGAAGCCAAATCATTCTGAGATTTGTAGCACTGAATGCCTCAGTTCCAGGCAAACAGGATAATTGATCAACCTGTTAGGGGAAAGGATGTCCTGAGCTAATTCCATGCAGGCTTTGTGGACTCCACCCCCACTCCAGACCAAAGCCATCAAGACATTGGGAAAGACAAATCCTGTCATCACCAAAGGGAAGGTGGCTGGGACCTGAGGGTGGAGTTAAGTGGGCCTTGGGGTCTCTGTCTCTCCCTCGCCTCCTGGCTTCACAGCTCCTGGCTTGCGGCCAGCTCTCAGAGCGCCATTTTTGGGATTCCAGATCAGTGGATCAGGTAGGACACATTTAAAACTTTGTCTCCCACTTTTCTCCCTGAGCTGTACATTTCCTCATTTTCCCTTCCCTTGTAAATAAACCTTTTATTAACCTTTCATGTGTGCCTGCAGTAGAGTATTGATAAGTCCTTTTAAGTGTGCGGGTGAGGACCCACAGTCAGGCACCCCGTTTTGTATCGGGGCTGCCTGTAACAAACCTAGTTATGGCTCTGGTCCAAAATCAGGTGTATGTACTCAGAAATCCTTAGCTATTTGTGTCCAGGGGATTTTCTTGAGACAGAGATTGAAAATTGCTGCACAATTCTACACCATTGTCCTGAAGTATGATGAAGGAAAGCAGAGAAAATCTGTAATAGGGTGGTCCCCAGGAAAGAGGGAGGTTCCAGGCTTTCTGCCCCACCTAAGGGAGGGTGGAGCTGAGCAGAGAGAAGAAGCTGCAGAGGAGACTGAGGAAGGAAGGAAGCATTCACTACTACTCAAAAATTGCTTCAAGAAGATTTTTTGAAGGGGGCATGGCTATAAGAGCTTCATTTCAGAATGAAGTGTTAAAAATTTAATCACTTTGGGGCCTCCCTGGTGGCTCAGCGGTTGAACGCTGGGTTGCGAAGCTGCCCGCAGCCTCTGCAGCGCTGGTTTCATCCCCAGCCACCAGGCGAGGGTCCCACATGGCGCGCAGACCTCTCCTGCCGCCCGCTGCTCCCCTCAGCAGTGTACTTCGGTCCTTCTGCCTATTCTGCTCCCCGCTCTGGCTCTGGTGAATTCTTTCACCTTCCCGCGCTTCTGACTGTACCCAGTGCATGTATAAATAAATAAATCTTTAAAAAAAAATTAACCACTTTGGGCCTCCCCTAGTGGCGCAGGCGGTTGAGCGCTGCACTGTGAAGCTGTTGCAGCCTCGGCAGTGCCGGCTGGAACCCTGCTGGTAGGTGAGGGTCCCACATGGCCAGGCTGACGCGCCCACTGCTCCCCTCAGCAGTGTATTTCCTCAGTCTGCCTGTTCTGTTCCCCACTTTGTCTCTAGTGAATCCTCTCATCCTCCCGCACATCTGGCCTCTACCCCGGTTCTTGTATAAATAAATATTTTTTTTTTTAAGTAGAGTTATGCCTGTTTTTTTTTTTTTTTTTAAAGATTTGTTTATTTATACAAGCACTGGGTACAGTCAGAAGTGCGGGAGGGTGAGAGAATTCACCAGAGCCAGAGCGGAGAGCAGAATAGGCAGACTGATGAAGTACACTGCTGAGGGGAGCAGCGGGCGGCAGGAAAGGTCTGAGCGCCATGCGGGACCCTCCTCTGGTGGCCGGGGAGCAGCAGCCGGGATTCGAATCAGTGCTGCAGAGGCTGCGGGCAGCTTTGCAATCCAGTGCTCAACCGCTGCGCCACTGGGGAGGCCCAATAAATAAATCTTTGGGGGGGAAAAAAAATCACTTCTTAAAGATAAAGGAGTCTTGGCAGATTCCCAAACACAAGGTGAGAATTATCCTCCAAATCTATCATGGTATCATTTCTAAATTTAAAAACTAAGCCCCCACTCCTTGCCCTGCAGACAAGTTTGGGAGACTTGAATGGATAAAGGGAGTGGATGGGACTGCCAAGGGACCCTGGACATTAAGCTGATGATCCAAAAAGCTGATTATCCTCTGTGTCCAGTCAGGACACACTCAAGACTGGTCACCCTAACCCATCAAGAATGCCTGGAATACAAATAGAGCCTCGGGACCCTCACACTCTGTGCAACAGGGCCTGCCTGTCTTGCCTGCTTCTTTGCTTAAGCAGCGTGTTTCCATAAGTCCACCTGTTCTGTTCTCCACTGTCTCTGGTGAATTCCTACTCTCCGGCCTACACCCAAGTCTCCCCCATAACAAAGCCTGGACATGCCACGGTGCCATTGGTGTGACAGATGATAGGGTTAGGAGAAGATTGTTTATTTGTGTTGACAATGATTACTAGTAACTGCCAGTGTTTTTAGGAGATAGGATTTTTAAAAAAAGATTTATTTATGCATACAAGAACTGGGGTTACAGACCAGAGGTGTGTGGGGGGGGTTGAGAGGATACACCAGAGACAGAGTGGGGAACAGAACAGTCAGACTGACTGAAATGCACTGCTAAGGGGAGCAGGAGACAAGACAGGAGAGGTCTGCTGTGCCATGTGAGTATCTCCCTCACCGGGGATTGAACTCGTGCTGCAGTGGCTGCAGATTGCTTCATAGGTTGCATCTTAACCCCTTGAGCCACCAGAGAGGCCCCAGAGATACAATTTCTATCCAAGAGAAAAGACAGTTCTATCTTAAGTAAGCTTCATATTGAGCTGAGGAAATAGGAGACATTGAATGGAATGTCTGAGGAGGTTAACCTGAAGGAGAGTGAGAAGGGACTTACAGCCAGAGAATATGGTAGGGAAACATAAGTGTTGCCAGACCGTACGGGAAGGTGGGCTCTATTCACAGGAAGGTTAAAAGGAGACAGCCTTGGGATCTCTGGGATACTTATTTCAGCATGGACTTGTGGGAGGAGTCCTCCTAACCTCTTCTGTTTGGCACTGCTTGATTCAAATTAATTCTTGCCCAAATAAACTTTTAAAAATTTTAACATGACCCAATAGGTCTTTCAACAATCCACACAACTGCTTCATTATCTGAGACTCCAGTTATCTGAGACTTAACACAGAATCTGAACAATCTTTTTCTTTTTTTCCCTTTTTTTTAAAAAAGTTGTATTTATTTATGCCTACAAGAGTTGGGGTGCAGGCCAGAGATGCTTGGGGTGAGAGGATTCATCAGAGGCAGAGTGGGGAGCATATCAGGCAGGTTTACTGAAATACACTGCTGAAGCGAAATTGAAATGGTAATCAAAAACCTCCCCAAAAACAAAAGCTCAGGACCAGATGGACTTACAAATGAATTCTACCAAACATTCAGAAATGAATTAGTGCCTATCCTTCACAAACTCTTTCAAAAAATTGAAAAGGAAGGGATAATACCAAACACGTTCTATGAAGCCAGCATTATACTAATACCAAAACTGAACAAGGACAACACAAAAAAAGGAAACTACAGGCCAATCTCTCTAATGAACACAGATGCAAAATTCCTCAATAAAATTTTAGCTATCAGAATCCAACGATGTATCCATATACTGTAATAATTCACCACGACCAAGTAGGATTTATTCCAGGGACACAAGGATGGTTCAATATCCAAAAATCAATCAATGTAATCAAACACATCAACAAAAAGAAATATAAAAACCATATGATAATATCAATAGATGCTGAGAAAGCTTTCGACAAAGTACAACACCCATTTATGATAAAGGCCCTTGAAATTCTTGGGATACAAGGAACATACCTCCACATCATAAAGGCCATATATGACAAGCCCATAGTCAGTATCATTCTCAATGGTGAAAAGCTGAAAGCATTTCCTTAAGATCTGGAACAAGACAAGGATGTCCACTCTCACCACTGCTTTTCAATATAATACTGGAAGTCCTAGCCAGAGCAATAAGACAAGAGAAAGACATACAAGGAATCCAAATAGGGAAGGAAGAAGTTAAACTATCACTATTTGCAGATGTGATATAGAGAACCCCAAAAACTCCACAGAAAAACTAATTAAACTAATCAATCAGTTTAGTAAAGTGGCAGGATACAAAATCAACACGCAAAAATCAGTAGCCTTCCTATACACAAACAATAAATCTATTGAAACAGAAAAAAAATCAAATACTTGGGAATAAACCTAACAAAAGAGGTAAAGGACCTATACAAAGAAAACTATAAAACACTGTTAAAAGAAATAGAAGAAGACACAAAAAAATGGAAAGACATTCCCTGCTCATGGATTGGAAGAATTAACATTATTAAAATGGCCATCATACCCAAAACAATTTACAGATTCAATGCTATTCCTATAAAAATTTCAATGAAATACACTGTTGAAGGGAGCAGCAGGAGAGACAGGAGAGGTCTGCTGTACCATATGGGTAGCTCCCTGGCCAGGGATCGAACCTGTGCTGTGGAGGCTGCGAATAGCTTCATAGTGCTGAGACTTTAACTCCTGCACCACCAGGAAGGCCTGGAAAATAATTATTTTAAGACAATTCTTCAATATCTGAGTTTATGAACATTCATGTATTGCATCATTGCTTCCTCCATACCTTCTTGAAGCCACAGCAAGTTCTGTAATAGTTTGAGATGTCTTGGTAAAAGTTGATTTAGCCTCTACCACTTTTTAAGCAGCTCACTGCAGAACTAATTCTAACTAGTTAATTTGAATACCCAGCCACAAGATTATAGCTCATGAGTCATCAATGCAAATTCATTATTAGTACCAGAATTGAAATTCCAAAAATGTGCCTTTTTTTCTGTTAGTTTCAGGTAGTTCTTATACTTCTTTTAATAAGAAACAGAGCAATAAAAATGTCCCTCTGGTTAAGGCCAGGCTGTGCTGCCTCCAGAGTATCTTAGGGAAATTTTGTCTCTTACAACTTACTTTTTAATGTTTTCATTAGATTAAAAGAGAAAAGAAGGGAAAAGGCACATCCCACTTGTGTTGAAAAGTGTAAACAATAACCAATAAAAGACAAAACGTCCCCTTTAAACTCTCTAATCCCCCTCACAGGAGATAACCACTCTTAAAGAGTTTGGTTTACATAATTAAGTACAGTGATGAATTACAGGGCCTTGAAAATATAGGACTTTGTGAGTCATACTGATGAAAATAAATGGAGAGAAGGGAGGGCTCCTCAACACCAGATGCCGAGGGGTGAGTAGGGGTTGCTGTGCTTCTGCGTGAGTTGTGAATCAGCACTTTGCATCCATCATGGCACAGATTAGATCAGGTAATCTAATCTAATCGTCGGTGGTTACTACATGGGGATGGGGTGAGAAATGAGACGTTTTCTTTTTTTTTCTAATTGGGGTAACGTTGGTTAACACCACTGATTGTATTCTAGAAATATAGGATCTCCCCCTTCAGGTGTTGTCACCACACCACACCCACCACCAAGAGAGTCTCAGTCCACTACAGTCCACTGGGACAAGACATCTTCATGGATTTAAGTATCGCCCCCCACCCCCAATTATTTGCTAGTTGGAAGAGAAAAAAACAGCGATGATACAGGGGAGAAAATGAATAACACCTTGATGGGGTAACCAGGGTTAACAGTGCCCATGAGGGCGCCGGGCTGGTGCATCTCTGGATGAGCCATCCCAGGCAGGACACAGCATCACCTTGGTAGTGTCCTAGCCAGGAAAGCATCATTTGAATGGAATAGTGAGGAACTGTGAGACAAACCCCAAATGAGTAATGGAATATTACAAAGAGTGACCACTATATTCTTCAAAAATGCCAATGCTATACAAGAGAAATAAAAGCTGTGAAAATAGTCCAGATTAAAATAGGCTCAACAGGCATAAACAACTATACACAGTACTAGATTGCATCTGTGTGCCAGAGGGGGGAAATGTGATCAAAGTTGTTGTTGGGGGCCTCCCTAGTGACGTAAGAAGTTAAGTCTCAGCACTATGAAGCTATTCGCAGCCACTGCAGCACCAGTTCGATCCCCGGCCAGGGAGCTGATCCATATGGCGCAGCAGACCTCTCCTGTCTCGCCCTCTGCTCCCCTCAGCAGTGTATTTCAGTAGATCTGCCTGTTCTGCTCCCCACTCTGTCTCTGGTGAATCCTCTCACCCTCCCAGCACCCTGGCCTGCACCCCAGTTCTTCTATGTATAAGTGCATTTCCACTGAAATACACTACTGAGAGGAGCAGCAGATGAGACAGCAGAGTTCTGCTGTGCCATGTGTGGGATGGCTCCCTGGCCAGGGATAGAACTCATGTTGCAATGGCTGCCTATAGCTTGATAGCGCTGTGTCTTTAACCCCTTCACCACCAGGGAGGCCCAAAAATCTTTTTTTTTTTAAAGAGCTTTATGTAATACCCTATTTGGGCATTATGACAGTGAAGATGTGAATTACTGTTATTATTTATTTGGGTTCATAATCCCTGGAACAATCACAGTATTAAATGAATAACCAAACATAGCTTCAGAACAGCTACCTAAAGGTAGGCTCTCAAATAGCTCGGAAAGGTGCTTCCCTACTGCTCTGGTTAACTCAGGTTGCTCTCCATGCTCACCTCAACGGTAAGAGGAAGAAAAAAATGTAATGACTCAGTAGTGCTTTCTCAGATCCTTGACATCACTCTCCCTCTCTCCCAGTGCCCTGGTTCACCATCAGGAACACTGGCATCTCTTTCCTCGAAGTCTCTTTCCTCCTCTCTGACCTGTAGACAGAAGGCTGTCACTTGTGAGAAGATATTTGAGTTATTTACATGAAAACTCCCCTACTGTACGATAGTATCCAGATCAGCAGCATCAGTGTCACCTGGGAACTTGTTAGAAATGCAAATGATGAGAACAATTAATTAATCTGAATCAGAAACTCCACCTAAATATACAATTGCACCATAGTTTCAAAATCTCTGATGTAGTGTATAAGCAGAGGCAATTTAGTTTTTGATAGTAGCTCACATTTGTAATGTATTGATAACTTTTCTCTTTTGCCAAATGGAATAATAATGTTGGTAATTAAGACTATCACATTTAAAAAAAAAATTCACTGACCTGATTCTAACCAGGACATTGAACATCCTCATGAGATCTGCTTTATTATTCAAGGACCATTTTCCAGGAAATAAGTGTTTGTTGAAAATGACAATCTGTGGGCCTCCCCGGTGGCGCAGCGGTTGGGCACTGGGTTGCAAAGCTGCCCGCAGCCTCTGCAGCACTGGTTCGAATCCCGGCTGCTCCCCGGCCACCGGAGGAGGGTCCCACATGGCATGCCTGCTGTCCGCTGCTCCCCTCAGCAGTGTACTTCGGTCCTTCTGCCTGTTCTGTTCCCCGCTCTGGCTCTGGTGAATTCTCTCACCCTCCCGCCCTTCTGACTGTACCCAGTGCTTGTATAAATAAATAAATAAATCTTTAAAAAAAAAGAAAAGAAAAGAAAATGACAATCTGTTCCAGTGACTCCGATTTTAGTCAAAAGTCTTTCTGTATATGCTAAAAATAATCTTTTGTGATTTTAAGTGTACTTCTACTTGATCTGCCATCAAGGCACATTTATATTTTTCAATTCATTGTAATAACATATATAGGTCGAGGGGTAGCAACTATAAGTATACATTCAAATTTTTTTATCTCAGCCTGACTTATTCTGAAAATCAAGTTATGGTTTTTGAGTTATCACTAGTGGCATAGATAGAGATGTGGTTTAGAAGTTGTTTTAGAATTTCATCCTGACATTCTACTTTTCCAGAAAGATATTTGGTCAGCTGCAACATATGTTTTTGGGGTGTGTGCCATGCTTAGAATGCCCTTCTTTGATAACCATCACCTTTATTTGTGCTGAGTTACTCTGTAGCCAAGGTCAGACCATGTTGGAGTCTTTCTCTCAGAGGTTAGGAATGTAAATTCAAATATGTAAGCCAGTCTCTGCTTACCCCAGGAGTGAGGATGTGTGAATTCCAGAGTTATGGGTGCTGGGGAAATAGAGCAAGTAATATATTAGAAAGAGCTCACAGTCCAGACAAGCCCAGAAAATCATGGACAGAGAATGTGGAGAGAGAGACTAACTATGAGCAACTGCCATGATTCCTAATGGTTTCCTGGTTCTTGATTCTAATTTTCCATATCACCTAAAGGAATGTCTTGTCTTTGCATTCTTTGAAATGTACTTCTATTCCATGGAGGGGAGGGGGTGCCTCTTTCCTCCCTGTTTGGTCCCGTTTGAATAAAATTCTGTTATTTCTAATCCAAAATGCCTTGATTAAGATTATAGTCCATGAGGAAATGGTCTTGTTCCCGTTTAAGTGGCAGGGAAAGAAAAGTGTGGCTTTGAAACGGAAATTGCTGTAGTGATCAAACCACTACTTGTGTCTGGTGAAATGATGTGCTAAAAAAATGAATCAGATTAAAAAAAAATTTATTTATTCATGCATACAAAAACCAGGGGACAGGCCAGATGCGCAGGAGGGTGAGAGGATCCACCAGCGACAGAGTGGGGAAGAGAACAGGCAGACTGACTGGAATACACTGCAGAGGGGAGCAGCGGGTGAGACAGGAGAGGTCTGCTGCGCCATGTGGGTAGCTCCCTGGCCGGCCTGGACTCAAACCCTTCCTGTCAGAGGCTGTGGACAGCCTCACAGCGCTGCACTCAACCGAATGCGCCACCAGGGGAGGCCCCCCAAAATGAATCAAATCTTGTAGGCTTTTCTTCAGTTACAAAGACAAGAGCAGCAGCATATCAACGGGGAGAGTGGTCAGGAGGGAAGGTCACTGCGTTAATCAAATGTGTTTTCTTCCGAGTTTTCATCAAGGCACTGAAGTCTGAATTCTGGCTGGATCACTTACAATCTCTGTGATCTTAGATAATTTACTTCCTCTCTTTCCAGTTTCCTCTGTAAAACGAGGATGAGGATGTAGGCGAGGACGGCAGAGTCCAGATCCTAGCTGGCTCTGGCCAAGGAGGCGTTACCTTCCCTGCCTGTATAAGGCCTTTGTTCTTCCAGTTTCTCTGGTCCGCGGTGACCTCACCAAGGCAGGAAGAAGCCTGTTTTCGTAGAATTCCACTCTGAATTTACTTTCAGTCTTATTGCCACCCTGTGGATTTCTTGGGTAATGAAAGGCTGAGAAATTTGAGGGGTACAGGAGTCAGGCAGCCTCAGTAGAGATTCTCAATTGCCATCGCGAGCGCCCTCTATCGAGCATTGGCGGGATGAGCACACTCAGCTTCCTGCATGAATGAGCTCATTCATTAATCTGCGTCCTCCCTAATCCTCCCTCTTCCCCAGTTTTCAAACATAAAAACTGAATCCCAAATACCGTGAACTGCAAGCCTGGCCAGTAGTAAATCTAGAAAGAGAATTTTAGGTCTCTTAACTTTCAATTCAACATACTCCCACTTACACAATTGGATAACTGATGCGTGTATTTATAATTAGCTGATGGTTATTGTTTTTCATTATTTATTTTTTATGCAATGGTTGGCTGATCAGTTTGCCTCAGTCGTTATATGGAAAGAATGTAACACGTGGTCCTGTAAGAGGGTGGTCTGAGGGAAAATGGGAGGTTCCGTGTTCTTGGCCCAAGCCAAGGAAGGGTGTTGCTGGGCAGGGAGGAGAGGAAGCTGCAGAGGAGGCTGAGGAAGGAAGGAAGCAGGATGGAGAGCAAGAGGCAGACCTGGAGGAGGCACATGGAGCTGAGAGACATGTGAAGAAACTGTGCTTGCCTGGACTGGTTGAAACAGATGTGGGTGAGAGAGACGTGGGGAGGTTAACAAGGGCAGCTTTTACCTTGATTTTGATTTTGTTCTTTCTGTCCCAGACTCGTCTGGGCTCTTCTGTCCTGTTCCTACAGGTCCCCGCCACGAGGTGCCTTAGATTATGGCAGGCTTTTGGGTCTCAGTGGCCTGCTTTGGGTCAATCCTGCTTGGCTGGGGATTTGATGGGTAAATTTTGGGTGTTTGATTTGGAAACCTTATTCTTCCCCCTTTCTGTATTGCACAAGAATTATATGAAAGTCGCTGTCCATTAAAGGTCTCGTGCACTAAAGTTTTTTTTTTTTAAGATTTTTGTATTCATGCATACAAGAGCTGGGGTGTGGGGGGGGGGAGAGTATTCACCAGAGACATAGTGGGGAACAGAACAGGCAAATCTACTGAAATGCACTGCTGAGGGGAGCAGTGAGTGAGACAAGAGAGGCCTGCTGAGCCATGTGGGTTAGCTCCCTGGCCAGGGATCCAACTCATGCTGTAGTGGCTGCCAAAAATTTTATAACGCTGTGACTTAATCTCTTGTGCTACCAGGGAGGCCCCCACTAAAGCATGTTTTTTGTCTTGATATGCAGATGGCAGAACCTATTTAGAAGGGGCAGGTTTGGGCGTTCTGGGGCACCCCTCATCATACCCTATAACAGTCCTGCTCTTTTCTAGTTTAGTGTCTATTTTCTTCTTTTTTTTTTAAATATCTAAAGTTATGCTTCTTTTTTGTTTTAAAAGTTTTATTTATTTATATAAATAAATATAAATAAATTTATAGTCTGGCCTGGGGTACAGGCCAGAGATGTGGAGAGTAAAGAGGATTCACCAGAGACAGAGTGGGGAACAGAACAGGCAGACTGACTGAAATACACTGCTGAGGGGAGCAGCGGGCAAGACAGGAGAGGTCTGCTGTGCCATGTGGGAATCTCCCTGGCCCGCCAGGAATCGAAACGGCACTGCAGAGGCCGCGTGTGGACAGCTTCACAGTGCTGTGCTTAACCCGCTGCGCCACCAGGGAGGCCCTATTTTCTTCTTTTTAAGCAATTTCCTTGTCATTATTGTTTGGTGGAAGTATTGGAGGATAAAAAGTCTGTCCCTATTTTCTGACGCTCCTCTGTGAATGCCCACCTTTGTGTATTTCTGCTTCCTGAAATGTCCTTCCATTTATCTGATGGTATGCAAATCCTTTCTTCCAGAATCAATCCAAGTTCCACCTACTTCTTCTGAGACTTTGAGGCCATAGTGTTTCATATACCTATTTGGGGGTTCACAGCACTCATGTAAGTTGTTGCGACATGCATGTTATTTCATAACTAGACTGTGATCCCTCTGAAAGCAGAGGCTATGTCTTAATTGTCTTGACCACTTGAATTGCTGACACACACATGATTAATACTTATTTCTTGACCCATTGGGGACATCCCTACTTTCATTTCCCTTTGCTATCATGTTTGTATCTGCAGTGCTGGCAACCAGGTGGAGGGTGGGAAGACAGAGGCCTGGGAGGCCTGGAGGCTCAAAGGCCTCCCAGCCCCTGGTGAATCTTTACCCTTTCTCTTCAGGCTCTCTCTGGCATTGTCTCATGGTCTCTTCCTTTCGGAGCCATCACTCCTCACTCAGCCTCTCACAGCCACTCAGCAGTAGCCATTTTTGTCACTGAGGGGCCCCGCTCTTATAGTATCAGCCTCCCGGCTCAGGTGCACACACTTACACATGCCCACACCATACTCCAGTGTCCACCATCAGGCATGTATGCCCCAAGCCCACCCTCCCAAGCGCCTCCTGCATTCAAGGCTGCAGGTGATAGCCACAGAGGCCAGCCGTGCCAAAGCCTGAGCAATCCACTTACCCTATAGCATCTTTCCAAGGAAACAGAAAACACCATGATTTATTTAAGTAGTTACAAATTATTGTCCTTTTTTCATTGACTTTGATGTTTACAGCCTGTTTCCTCATTTGAGTGTGTGTGTGTGTGTGTGTGTGTGTGTGTTTTTCTCATAATTTCTAGTTCCAAGCAATTTACCTATGGATATTTTGGGGAATTCTCCTCTGGATTTTCTGTTTTGCATTTTAGAAGTGGAAAGAAAGAAATGTCAGGGCCAAAATGAAATCCTTCAAGTCAAATCCCACCAAGTCTCAATACTTCCCCTAAGTGTACTTTCAGCCTCTTACAGTAAAGTTTAAGCAAAGTCATCTGAAGTTTCCTAATCAGCACTCTGGTATATTGTGCTTGATGAGAACCCCCCTCCTGCCTTCCTGTGAGGGGAGGTAACTTGGCTTGAAATAATCTTTTTTTTGCTAAAGACCTTGACACACCTTTTTGACTATGAAAACTTTAATTTTGTTCTACTTCTTACAGTGCCTTTGTACTTGCTAGATGGGATGTGTTCATGAATTCTTTAATAAAGCTAATTAGATCTTTAAATTTACGGAGTTGGACTTTTTTTTTTTAAGATTTATTTATTTATTTATACAAGAACAGGGGTACAGGCCAGATGCGCAGGAGGGTGAGAGGATTCACCAAAGACAGAGCAGGGAACGAACAGGCAGACCAATGAAATACAGTGCTGAGGGGAGCAGCGGGTGAGACAAGAGAGGTCTGCCACACCATGTGGGACCCTTGCCAGCCGGCTGGGATCGAACTGGTGCTGCAGAGGCTGAGGACAGCTTCACAGCGAGGCCGCTCAACTGCCTGTGCCAGCAGGGCAGGCCCTGGACTTTGTTTTTTAAGAGAGGCAACTGACAGTAGCTCTATAAGCCGAATACTCAGGCCGAGGGTTTGAGGATTAGATGTTGCAAACACGTTTGAAGGCGGGTTTGTGGTTAGGATTCTCAGCAGAGATTATT
Organism: Talpa occidentalis; assembly: GCF_014898055.3. Taxonomy (NCBI): domain Eukaryota; kingdom Metazoa; phylum Chordata; class Mammalia; order Eulipotyphla; family Talpidae; genus Talpa; species Talpa occidentalis. The sequence goes on along the minus strand of NW_023601653.1, from coordinate 63,133,442 downwards.
TTCCCTACCTCCGCCCCTCATTTCTAAGGTTGAAACCTATAATCAATTTGTTCTCTTTTCCCAGGAGAGGAGGTTTTTTTTTTTTTTTTAATTGTTTGTTTGTTACAGTGCACTCTGACAATGAGAGACTTGCCTTTTTGACTTCCAGAAGCATATGTGTGGGGAAGAGGGCATGGTTTCTATTAGTCTCCAGGTTTTCATTAGTGAACTTGAGTGCTTGCTTCGTGTTTATCTCTCCTTTTTCTTTTTTTTTTTTCAAAGTTTGCCTAGACTTTACTGATTTTTTTTTTTAGAGGCATGTTTTATTTATTTATTTATTTGTTTGTTTGTTTTGTTTATACAAGCACTGTGTACAGTCAGAAGCGTGGGAGGGTGAGAGAATTCACCAGAGCCAGAGCGGGGAGCAGAGCAGGCAGAAGGACCGAAGTACACTGCTGAGGGGAGCAGCGGGAGGCAGGAGAGGTCTGCGCGCCATGTGGGACCCTCCTCTGGTGGCCGGGGAGCAGCCGGGGATCGAACCGGCGCCACAGAGGCCACGGGCAGCTTCGCAACCCAGCGCCCAACCGCTGCGCCACCAGGGAGGCCCCTCTCTCCTTTTTCTTTTAGATTTATTTATTTATGCATACAAGAACTGGGGTACAGGCCAGAGGTGTGGGGGGTGAGAAGATTCACCAGAGACAGAGTGGGGAACAAAACAGGAGAATTGACCAAAACACACTGCTGAGGGGAGCAGCGGGCGAGTCAGGAGAGGTCTGCTGCACCATGTGGGTTGCTCCCTGTCCAGGGATTGAACTCGTGCTGCAGGGGCTGCGGACAGATACGTTGTATCTTAACCCCTTGCACCACCAGGGAGGCCCTAATTTTTTTCTTATTGCTATTCTGTTAATATTTGGTGCTCTCTCTAATGAAATCCTTCCCCCTTGTGTTTTATTAGTGTGGCTTGGACAGAAAGAGAAATCCTCTTTCCCTGATTGTGAGAAGTTTAATATTTACTGCTGAGTCCTCCAATGCTGGAGTAAAGAGGGTTTGGAATCCACTAGTACAGAATCTTACAGTCATTCCTGTAAGGATTTTCACGATCCTCTTGGGTGTCATTGACCACCTGGAATACTGTATTGCCTCTGTGACCCAGTTATTCATACTAACTTCTCCAGACTGAAGGCAGATGTTGAAATGTGCACTGCTGAATGAATGTCTGTGACTGTGTGTCAGTGTGTGAGTGTGTATGTGAGAGTGTGTGAATGTTTGTGTGTGTGCATGTGTGTGTATGTGAGTGTATGAGTTTGAAACTTGTGAGTGCATGTGTGAGTGTTCATGTGCGCATGTGCACACTCATGTGTGTGTGTGTGTGTGTGTGTGTGTTTGTGTTTGCATAGGAGTTGTGGAAGCAGGACCAACCTGTTCGACTGCTTTACATTCCATCTCTAAGCTGTCATCCTAATAATTGTCCTGGCTCCATTTTCCTCTTTATTTTCATTAATTGTGACTTAGAAGAGTCTTAAGAACTAATTTTGCCCATATCCTCCATCTTATCTGGTGACTAGTTTTTCACCAAAGTTCCTTCTTCAATTTCATCCTGTCAGATTTCTATCTTTCAGACATACATAAACATTTCTGACTTGCTTTCTATGGACATTCTTTCTCTTTTCAATAGGGTTAAGATTTTACTCATTTTATCATTTATTTTCAAAATTTGTGATAAGATGAAGTTTTCTGCATTTGCCTATTTGATTATTAACCCACTTAACACCCACTAAATACCTAATTAGTAATTAGTAATATCCACTTACTTAGTTTTCTTAGTTCTAGCTATTATTGGTTCAACTGCTAGTAAACACTTGTATTTATTCAGCAATTTCTGACCAATACATAGAACTGAGAAACACTCAATTGAATAATTATTCTGTCAACCTATATAAATTGACATCATCTTGCATTTTCCAAAAAAATTCAAAAATCATATCACCAAATCCTCTCACAAGTCTGACAAAATAATTGTAATTTCAAGTGGAGAAAAATATGTCCAAGGATTAACAAAGATTCACACTATTATTATGCAGCAGAGAAAGACTCAATGTCCAAGGCACCATATCTTAACAACAAGAAATCTGTAGACTGACATAGTGGGTTTAAATTTCATCTCAATGATTGAGTTGTATCACCTTTGAAAATTACTTAATTCCCCCATTTATTAGTTTCTTGTCTGCAAAATGTTATGAATGAGAGCACTGTTACAGAGTGCATCTTCGTGAAAGGGGAGGGAGCATTGCAACACAGAGAGTGGGTGCCATTTTCCCTGCTCTCATTTACATGCAACTGCCTTGGACTACAAGTCCCAGCATGCCAGGAACCACACTTCCTCAATGGGGGCAGCAAGGTGGGAAGGAGCAAGGTGGATACATAAAGGGAGGTGGAACAAAGGAGAAGAGGAGATATGTATAGAGGGGACATTTGGGTCACATGGGTGGAGACATGGGGATGGTGCTCCTGTTCCTTGGCAGAGATAATGGCAGTCTTGTGGTGGATTAAATGGTACATTTTATATTTCAGGTCTCTCCTGTCCCAGCTTTCTGGGACCCACCTAACCCTTTTTTTGGTGGTTACCTGCTGGAATTCTGCAGCAAACTTTTGGATCTCAACTGCATTTGGGCTTTGGGCTGAGCCTATTTGGGCAGGCTTGTTTGCCCTTGAAAGGATGGGTAATTTTCTGAGTTTGGTTGGAAATCTTATTTTTAAATCCCTTGCTCGCATCTCTCTCTCCACCAATTAAATATCTTTCATGCTAAGAGTCTACTTTCTTTGATTTTGTGTGTACAGATGGTTGAACTCTTAGAACTTGCAAAATGGGTTTTTCTCTTTAACAGCTTGGGGTCCCTGGGTAACCCCTCAGTCATAGTACTTCATTACAAAAATATTGTAATGAAGATTAGATTTGAAGAGCTTAGAACTGCTCCAGTCACATAATTGGCACTCAATAAATAGTAATCACTAGTGGTATTATTAGTTTTGTTATTATTTTGAACTCACATCCTATATCTTTTACCACATTATATCATAGTATATAAGATCCATTTAGAGGTCATATCAGAAAAAAATAGAACTCATCAAAAGTGCAAATATACACAAACACTCAGAATCACACATATATGCGCATAATGTCTGACCATTTGTTTTATTTTTTTTAAGATTTATTTTTATTTATTTAGGCATACAAGAACTGGGGTGTAGGCCAGAGGTGCGGGTGAACAGTTAGAGGATTCACTGGAGACAGAGTGGGAAGCAAAACAGACAGATCTACTGAAATACACTGCCGAGGAGAGCAGCGGGCCAGACAGGAGAGGTCTGCTGGGCTGTGCGGATCAGCTCCCTGGCTGGGGATGGTACTCATGCTACAATGGCTGCAGATAGCATGATAGTGCTGAGACTTAACCCCTTGAACCACCAGGGAGGCCCACATCTGACCATTTATAGAGTTAGTGCTATCTGGTACTTCCAAAGTTCTGCAGAAATCTGAATGAGGAGCCCTTTCTAGATCCAGAGTTGGCGAACTTGCACCATGATTGAGCATTGTACATCATTGAGAATGAGTCTACCCATCATCAAACATGATGGGAAAATAATAAGGATGATAATTCTGTTCTTCTATCTCTGTTCTAGTGTGTTCAGACATTTGCGGGACTCACATAGGTAAGGACACATTCAGTGTCCACAAATAGGTAACATTCCTTGCTACTTTCTGTATATCCATTAATTCCCAAAGGGCTGTGATGGAGACTCACATTTTTAAGCAAAAGCTAGAACAAAATTACTAAGTCTGTGAATACAAGGAAACACTCTGGTAGGGCAACAGGCCCCCAAAGTACCACTCATTTTTCAGTTGCCATTAATGTATATGGAACATAGAAAGAAAACAATCTGGAATGTGGAGATCCAAGTTTTACTTCTGATTCCCCTCTCATCCTAACTAAGATGAACCAGGAAAATTCATTATCATACTCAGGGGCTTACTTCATGATCTTAATCTTAAAGTTAGATATTTGAAGGGAAATATTCTCTGATATTAACTTTAGCTTCACCATTTCATGACAAAAATTAGATTTATAAAGTTGATTAAAAAATTCTAGGCTTTGGGCCTCCCCGGTGGCGCAGCGGTTGAGCGCTGGGTTGCGAAGCTGCCCGCGGCCTCTGCGGCGCTGGTTCGATCCCCGGGTGCTCCCCGGCCACCAGAGGAGGGTCCCACATGGCGCGCAGACCCCTCCTGCCGCCCGCTGCTTCCCTCAGCAGTGTACTTCGGTCCTTCTGCCTGCTCTGCTCCCCGCTCTGGCTCTGGTGAATTCTCTCACCCTCCCGCGCTTCTGACTGTACCCAGTGCATGTATAAAACAAAAAAACAAAACAAAACAAAATAAATAAATAAATAAATAAATAAACATGCCTCTATTAAAAAAAAAAAAATTCTAGGCTTTGGGCCTCCCCAGTGCTTGTCTAAATAAATAAATTAATTTTAAAAAAATTCTAGGCTTTAAAGGGGAAAATAAAAGCACTACCATCTCATGGCAGATAGCTGGCTTTGATTACATTACATGTACATTTATGCATGTACATCAGAAACAGGAGGTCCTATTTGTTTCTCATGTATACCCTTCTTCTGTATAAAAGAGATATTTTAAAAGTTGACTGCAATGTTGCATCCTTTTGGTGAAACCTCTGAGTCCTCTCTGCCAGTCCCACTTCTAGCCCTCGGTTGCCTTGGTTTCTGTCTCGTTTTAACTTTCTCCTTGACTTTCTTATCAACTCAAATCCTCACCACACACATACTCCACTACCTTATGCTGTCAGTAGCTGGGAGGTATCCTCTCACTTTTTCAGCCATAAAATGCTACAAAGGAACAATCTGTGCAACCAAAGGGATATCCATGTCATTATCATCTTCCTCACCACCAACTTTAACTGGATATTTAGGATATGCTGGAAAGTCTCACTGAAGGCTCCTAAAAATATTAAGAGTTACTTAGTTACTACTATTTCTCTTTTTATAGATAAACAGAATGAGGCTTAGTGAGGATCATAGTTTGCCTAAATTACACAACTCAAAAGTGAATTTGAAACACATCTCACTTCAAGGCACAAATACTTAATTCCTGTGTTCCATTCCTTAGAACTGGATATTTTCTCTTTTTAGGTGTATTCTTTCATCAATCATTTCCCAAACAACTATAAAGTAGTCTCTAAACATCTTTAATATCAAATTGATAAAATAACAGTTTCTTTCCTTAAGAACTCTGTTCAGAACCCTAGTACATGAGGTAAGCATTTCTTATTTTTTTTTTTTTAATATTGCTGTTGACTTATTCTTTTTTTTTTTTTTTTAAATTTTTATTTATTTATTTATACAAGCACTGGGTACAGTCAGAAGTGCAGGAGGGTGAGAGAATTCACCAGAGCCAGAGCGGGGAGCAGAGCAGGCAGAAGGACCGAAGTACACTGCTGAGGGGAGCAGCGGGCGGCAAGAGAGGTCTGCGCGCCATGTGGGACCCTCCTCCAGTGGCCTGGGAGCAGCCGGGGATCGAACCGGTGCTGCCGAGCCTGCGGGCAGCTTCGCAACCCAGCGCTCAACCGCTGCGCCACCGGGGAGGCCCGGTAAGCATTTCTTTAGGAAACATTTAGTTTAGCTTTTCCAGTTTTAATGTTCAAGGTCAAAGAGAAAATAAATAAAGGATCTAAATCTTGAGTTAAACAAAATCAGTGGATTTGATCTTTCATGTTAGAATAAGTCAACTTTTTGTTTGTTTGTTTGTTTTTAAACTTACTGCTTCTTCCCATTGAGTCCAGTTCATTTTAATTTCTATCCAAGTTGCTGTAAAAATTGTCATTCCCCAGCCAAATGACTCTACACCCTCTCCACAACTTCCAACTTCTCACTTGCAAAATTTTTGCTTGGGAATCTTATCTCACTTGCTGTTAACTTTCTTTGGACTAACAAACCATAATTACACATTGTACATCATCAGTCTTCCTGATAGATTCTTGGCCTCTTATTCATTTTTTAGTGCCACATTTTCTGTCTTAGATTTTCTTTCAGTGTTAGATATCTTAAAAATAGGAAGCCATATTAAGAACAGATTAAAAGGACCTGAAATTGTTGCAATTCATATCTGGAAATACATAAGGTATAAGGCAGAAGGTATAGACGTTATACTAGCAATGACCACAGTGTGGCGACCTCGCATCATGGACGACCTAAGGAACTGCCTTCTGTCATCACCAAAAGATGAAAACCCGCTCAAATTAGTGTAGGCTGCAGTGGCTACCAGTAGCTTCATAGTGCTGAGACTTAACCCCTTGCGCCACAGTTCGATCCCTGGCCAGGGAGCAACCCACATGGCGCAGCAGACCTTTCCTGTCTCGCCTGCTGCTCTCCTCAGCAGTGTATTTCCTCAGTCTGCCTGTTCTGTTCCCCACTCTGTCTCTGGTGAATCCTCTCACCTCCTGCACCTCTGGCCTGTACCCCAGCTCTTGTATGCACTAATAAATAAAATAAACCTTTAAAATAATTAGTGTAGGCTCTTCCCTCCAAGGAAGTCATCAGGAGAAGCCAGGCTTTAAGCATTATGTTCAGTTGTGTCTATGTTTCATTTTTCCTTACTCGTACCTAGTTTTATCTTTCCCTTGACTACCACTCTTCACCCTTGGTCAAACCTTCCCTTATCTAAAAAGAAAAGCTAGTCCTCTCTAGTCATCAACCTGCCTATGTATCAGATCTCAATTAAAATTTTCCAGCAAATATCCTTCACTTGCAGAATCCACTTTGTAGCCAACAGCAGTCTGGTTTGCAATGCTATTTTCCCATGAAATTCAGCTTTTAATGCATCTCACAATGAATTTCTCTCTGACACTATTGTTCATCTTTTCTTTTTTAAAATTTTTTAAAAAAGATTTATTTATTTATGCATACAAGAGTGGGGGTACAGGCCAGAGGTGCGGGGGTGAGAGGATTCACCAGAGACAGACTGGGGAACAGAACAGGCAGATCTACTGAAATACACTGCTGAAGGGAGCAGAACAATTGGATTGACGGAAATACACTATTGAGAGGAGCAGTGGGCGAGACAGGAGAAGTCGGCTGTGCCATGTGGGTAGCTCCCTGCCAAGAATTGAACTCACGTTGCAGTGGCTGCTGATAGCTTGATAGAGTTAAGACATAGCCTCTTGCACCACCAGGGAGGTCCATTTTCTGCCCCTTTAGATGCTGCTGGTGGATAAAAGAGAAGGATCTTCCATCCCACACGTGGAGGAGGGGAGGGGCTCTGAAGAGGTTTAGACCTCACAGAGATGTATTGTCTTAGCTCAGATTCTTCAGATTCCAAGCCTGAAATGGGAATGTTTTCAAAGTACTTATTGAGGAATGCTCCTGGTGTGGGGGTGGAGTGGGTGAGGGATGCAGGGGAGGGTAGATGCTAAAGCTAAGTAAGGATATGGCCTCACATGGAGATTTGCCAAGTTTGACCCCACAGAGAAAGCTCTGGAGCACCAGTTAGTCTGCCTGGTGGTCTCCTGTGAGGCCAGAGCCAGGGCTTTTGTGTCCTCTAGTTAGAGTAGTGCTGAGGGTAATTATCTGGAAAAGGGGCAGCTGGCAGAGCTGGCAGCCAACACTCACAATAAGTGGGTGGTGGGGGCACTGTCAGTAAAGGGGCTCAGGGTGCAGCACCCACAACATTCACCCCTTGCTGCCTTTAGTCAGGGACCTGAGAGTATATCGTATTTTTTCACTACAAAGATCAACACGTGCTAATTTGCAAAGACCTGACAAGTGTCTTATCTTTGCCCCAGTATTCCTTTCAAGCACGGAGAGCAAAAATCAGCAACTTTACAGAGGGACACCTGGCAGGCACCACCTCACCTGAGTTATCAAGGCAGGCTCACCCAGTGCCATCCTGCACCCTGATGGGAGAGGCTGTGAGACTAAGGGAGACCCCTTAATGAAAAATCCCCAACTCCAGTGTGATCGTGTAAAAACATTCGACAAGCACAAATTGAGGGGCATGCTCTAAAATACCTGACCGGTGTTCTCCCGAGGTATCCAGATTAGGAAAGACGAGAGAAGACTGAGGAGACTGAGAAAGGAGCCCTGGATGCAGTGTGAGATCTTGCATGGGATCCTGGACAGAAATTGAACATGAGCAAAAGAGGAAGCAGAATAAAGCCTGTGGTTTAGTTAAGGGTATGGTGCCAATGTCAATTTCTCAGTTTTAATAGCTGTACCGTGGCTTTGAAAATACAAAGGAAAGTTAGGTGAGGGTATATGGACACACTGCATTATCTTCACAACTCTTCAGATATCTAAAATTAGTACAAAAGTAAACCTTTTTTTAAGATTTATTTATTTATTTATACAAGCACTGGGGACAGTCAGAAGCGCCAGAGGGTGAGAGAATTCACCAGAGACAGAGTGGGGAACAGAACAGGCAGACTGATGAAATACACTGCTGAGGGGAGCAGCGGGCACAGCAGGAGAGGTCTGCGCACTGTGTGGGACTCTCGCCGGTGGCCAGGGATCGAACTGGCGCTGCAGAGGCTGCGGGCAGCTTCACAGCCCAGTGCTCAACCGCTGCACCACCAGGGGAGGCCCAAAAAAATTAAACTCTTTATAAAATGCTAGTATTCTCTTTCCTTAGATTCAGAAATGAGGTCTGGAACAGTGGTGAAGAAAAATTACACATGCGTGAAATAGTTGATGAAACAATATTCATTACTGCTTAGTGAAATGTCAGTTTCATAAAACTATGTTTATGTCCTTCCTAACTTCTGTGCTCTGTGTCCGGGAGGTGGCAGAGATGTGGCACTGTGCTTGTGGTACAAAGAGCTACCGTCTTTTCCAAAGCAGGGACAACTCCAATCATTTACTCAGAATACAACATGTCATCAGAATTTTACCAAAATTAACTGATGAAAGAAAATCTTGTAATAGACATAACTCATTCATAAAAGGGACTGGAAGTTGCTCCCAAACTTTAAATTGTCTAATTCTGTTCATTTCCTTACAAAAGGAAAATAAAAGTTATAGAGAAAAAGCAAAGTGAATTTTAAAGTGGACCGCGCACTTTGTTGACCCTTTCCTTTTTTTTTTTTTTAAAGATTTATTTATTTATGCATACAAGAGCTGGGGTACAGGCCAGGGATGCAGGGGGTGAGAGGATTCACCAGAGACAGAGTGGAGAACAGAACAGGCAGATTGACCGAAGTACACTACTGAGGGGAGCAGCGGGCGAGACAGGAGAGGTCTGCTGCGCCAAGTGGGTTGCTCCTTGGCCAGCCGGGGATCGAACTCATGCTACAGAGGCTGCGGATTGCTTCATAATGTGGTGCTTAACCCCTTGCACCACCAGGGAGGCCCAACCCTTTCCTCTTCTAAGGCCACCCTCACCTGAGAGTTAGAGGTCAGTTTTTCACTCTTGTTTGAATCCATCTCTGTTTTCCTTCCCAAGTATTGGATGGAGAAATGGATTCAGAAGGCGGTATCACTGAACTTTTTAAAATGGATTATCTCCGCCAAAATATGACCTTTTTAAGTCTTGTTCTTAAAATTCACCTGTCATTAAAAGTTGAGCATCATTTATATTTGAACATTGTGTACAATTTGTGGTTTCAATTGCTTTTGAGTTCTAAGAGTATCAGGGGGTCACTGGATCACACAACATATGGTTTCTGCTCTCCAGAGAGGGATCCTTGGGACAGTAGGGGTTCACCAAAGTATCTGTAGAATGTGAAAACTCAAGGATTTGGGGGATATTTTCAGAAGGCACATGTATCAACTTAATCACCGAAATAGCTGTAACTAATTTTGAAAGTTCACATGCTCTACAGGTTCTTTGTATCTGTTCTGTTTTGTGATGCAGTTGATGTTATTTTAATCTTTCATCTTATATTCTAATATTTGCTTTGGAAAATATATGGGAGAAACCCAAGGCACTGACATTTACTGATTCACCTAAGTTAAATGTACTGGGGATCCAGGAGCAGCCTCCCATCTGATGTCAATTTCCATAGCATCAATTTTTCCCATTTGTTTAATTTGAAACTGATTAATTTAAAAAATGTTTCATCAACACCTACCTTTTGCACAGACATGCTCTGTTACTTGGCATAAAAATGTATGAATTACTTGGCTCGTAACTTGGAGGAATTCAGAGAACAAAGAGACCTCCTATATAAGCTATAGCTGATTATCCAGGTAAATATTCTAGATTGTTTTATATTTTTTCCAAGAATGGGAAAGAATGAATTCTAAAGAGAGGAATTGCATGTAAATACCTGGTAGTATATTTCTTTTATGGCTTTGCAAGGAATACTTGTTTCACTTTTTTGCATACAAAAAACTTTTCAAGGAAAACTTTGTTTTATTCACAGGATACTCCTAGTTGATTTTCCATCTAAGAAAGCAGGAAAAAAAAAAACCCACTAGTGGTCCAACAGTATATAGCTCAGTGTTGTGTTATGTTACTTGAGACTTGCCTTCAATATATTTTTCTGCAAAGCTGCAAATCTGATTTTGCTTTAGTGAGTCAATTAGGAAAGAGATGCTTGAATTCCATAACACTGAAGTGAAATTGAGCTCACAGCTGAGGAGATGAGAAGAGGTTAATTTTGCGCTTAGTCTCTCATTGACCCTAAACATGGTAAACCTTAGACTCCTTGAATTTTGGGGGGTAGGTTGATGATCATGCTAAGTGAAAACTTCAAATAAGTTATCAATTAACATCTTTAAATAAATAAATTACCTTTAATATTTTTGAATATTCCATAATACTTAGTCATTTTCCATGTAAAAATACTTAAAACCACCAATAAAGTACCAATCCCTCCTCATTTACCCAGATACAACTACTGTAATCTATCAAACAAGCCTTTTAGGGTGTGTTTTCATGCACTTGTGTTTTTTTATAGCACTGTGTTGTGTATTTATTTAAGCACACAATGTCTCTCGTGTTTCAGCTTCCATTAACAGAATGCCTTGGGTAACCGCATGTGAATTTATTTAGAATTGCCTCACTTTTATTTTTTATTATTTTTAAAAGATTTATTTATGTATGCATACAAGAGCTGGGGTGTAGGCCAGAGATGCAGGGAGGGTGAGAGGATTCACCAGAGACAGAGTAGGAAGCAGAACAGGCGGATTGACTGAAATACACTCCTGAGGGGAGCAGCGGGCAACATAGGAGAGGTCTGCTGTGCCATGTTGGTCAGCCCCCGGCTGGGGATCGAACTCCAGCTGCAGTGGCTGTGGTTTGCTTCATAGTGCTGAGACTTAACCCCTTGTGCCACCAGGGAGGTCCTTCACTTTTTTTTCTTTCACATTTTATTTAAATTTTATTTTTTATATTCCCCCATACAATTACAACCCCCTCATTTTGACCCCAAGCCCTCCTTTCCCTGCCCCCCACCTAGATCCCTCACTTTTAAAAACTGCTGCTTAAGATTGCATTCAATGAACATACTATAATTAATTCAAACTTTCCTATACTGTGGACTATTTACATTGCTATCTATATTTTTTCTACCACAAACAATTTTGGTGAATGTCCTTACATATACCTGTTTTACTATTACTTAGGTATTGCAGGGCTAACAGAGGATGCCTGCCACTGAAAGACAGCTCAGAGGTCCCCAGAGGAGGGCACACATACCCAGGGTAGACAAGTGAGAAAGCACCCAGGTGGGTCAGAAGCAGAGGGAGGCCACTGTATGCAGGAACCTTTATTGTAGCTTAAACAGCAAGGAAGGGGTTGCAGGGTAAGCAGGTTTAGGATTGGCTAGTTTGACTAATTTTAGTGGGTTCTGGGGTTAAGGAATGTCTCTCATTGTTTTGTACCTGGTCCTGGGATGATTAAGGCAGGTGAATAGTGTATCCCTGAGCATAAGACCTGATGAGCATTAGTGTTTGGAGGGAACAGACTCTGAATGGATTACATTTGAAAAATACACTCAGTGGATGAGTTGTTTATTCTCTATATTATATTCAAACATTCTTCCATTTTTAATCTCCTAGTGTGATCCTCTAAAGTATTAGACAAGAAAAGACAGATTAAAACTATTTTATTTTAGAGGCCTCCCTGGTGGTGCAAGGGGTTAAGACACAGCACTATGAAGCAATCCACAGCCTCTGCTCCGAAGCCTCTGCAGCACAAGTTCGATCCCCGGCCAGGGAGCTACCCACATTGCGCAGCAGACCTCGCCTGACTCACCCCCTGCTCCCCTCAGCAGTGTATTTCAGTCAGTCTGCCTGTTCCATTCCCCACTCTGTCTCTGGTGAATCCTCTCATCCCCTGCATCTCTACCCCAGTTCTTGTATGCATAAATTAAAAAAAAATCTTTAAAAAAAAACCCACTATTTTATATTAGTCATAAAATACAGACCACTAAAAATGATATTGCAATTTTATATAGAAGATAGTCACTCAAGGGAGTTGGATACTATCCATATCTGAAAATCAGCTTGACTCTAAAGAGAGAATCTTCCTCCCTCCATCCCTCACTTCCTTCCTTCCTTGCTCCTTGAAGGCAGAAACCGCCTTTGATTGATCACTATATCCTCTGTGTGCCTAGCACAATGTCTAGACAAGACAAACCCTCAATAAGTCTTGTTAAATGAATAAGAAAAACGGACAACTGAGTTAGTGAAATGAGAATCACCGAGATGTATACAGAATACTTTCCCAAATGAAAATAAAATAAAGAAAATCCTGTCTCTTCTTTAAAAAATGAATAAAATAAACCCTTGCTCCCAAAGCAAGGGCGTGAAATTTCATCTTTAAGAATGCTAGGGGTGGGCCACCCCGGTGGCGCAGCGGTTGAGCACTGGGTTGCGAAGCTGTCCGCAGCCTCTGTAGGGCCGATTGGATCCCCGGCTGCTCCCCGGCCACCAGAGGAGGGTCCCACATGGCGCGCAGAACTCTCCTGTCATCCGCTGCTCCCCTCAGCAGTGTACTTCGTCACTCTGCCTGTTCTGCTCCCCGCTCTGGCTCTGGTGAATTCTCTCACCCTCCCGCGCTTCTGACTGTACCCAGTGCTTGTATAAATAAATAAATAAATCTTTAAAAAAAAAAAAGAATGCTAGGGGTGACTGTGTTTCTGTTATTCCTAATGTTTCTATTAAAAAAACAGGAAAGAGGCTCATAGGGAAACCAAGTCCACACTGGCAATGACCAGATTCATTTTGACCAGAATAGCAGCAGCTGCTATTCCTAGATGCCAGGTATTCCAAGATGGGTGGCTGTTAGGGATTTAATATCTCACTACAAAGTTGTTCCCCTTTGAGTTTTGTCTTTTCGCTGTTTTTATGGTGTCTTCTGATGAATCCTGGTGTTCTTAATTTTTATGTAATCAAATTTATCAGTTTTTGCTTTGTCACAAATGCACTTGGGTCCTCTGTAAGAAATTATTTTTCTCCCTCAAGGTGTAAATATACTCTTCAGTCTTCTAACTTGTGGAGAGGACGCACTGTATTGTGGGCACTTTGTAAACATTTGTACCTTTTTTGCACATAGTCGTGGCTCATTCCCCTGCTTCTTCTAGGGCAAGGGAACTTCTGCCTTGATGAAGCTTCTGTTCAGGTTCCTTGAACATCATTGGCCAAACTACCTTAGAAAAAGGAGCCTCGGTGGCCTCCCCTGGTGGCGCAGGCAGTTGAGCGCAGCGCTGTGAAGCTGTCCAGAGCCTCTGCAGTGCCGGTTCGATCCCTGCCGGCCGCGGAGCAACCCACATGGTGCAGCAGACCTCTCCTGCCTTGCCCTCTGGTCCCCTCAGCAGTGTCTTCGGTCCGTCTGCCTGTTCTGCTCCCTGCTCTGTCTCTGGTGAATTCTTTCACCCTCCCGTGCCTCTGGCCTGTACCCTGGTTCTTGTATAAATAAATAAATAAATCTTTAAAAAAAAAAAAAGAAAAGAAAAAGGAGCAGCAAATAAAGGGATTCATTCCTTGGATCAAAATGATTAAAATTCCTTGGTGAGGACAGTTGTTCTTTAATTATACAGGCAGCAAAAGAAAGTTGAGAAGACACTAAGGAAACAGAAAAATTGTGTAGATATTTTGGATTTATCTTGGAATTTCTCTGGAGGAAATTTATTAAATGTGCTCTATTTCTCTTCCCTCTTTCCCTCCCCCACTTCTCATGATCATTGCTGACCAATCTGGAAAGGCGTGATCACGATGAAATTTCTGATCAGAAAAGGAATGTAAACAGGTGAGCTTTTCAGTGGGAAAATTTTTAAGTACAAATTTTTTTTGAAAATCAGAAATTTGGGTGAGTTGGTGATTCAATGTAAACCTTCCCCTTCAAAATTCGGATGTCTTTGTTTTTTATTTTTGTCTGGGACACATTGCCCCTGACATCTATCAATAGATCACCCTGGTGGCACAGTGGGTTGAGCGCAGTTCTGTGAAGCTGTCCACAGCTTTTGCAGTACAGGTTTGATCCTGGCCAGGGAGCTGATCCATATGGCGCAGCAGACCTCTCCTGTCTGCCCTCTGCTCCCCTCAGCAGTGTATTTCAGTAGATCTGCCTGTTCTGCTCCCCACTCTGTCTCTGGTGAATCCTCTCACCCTCCCATGCCTCTGGCCTGTACCCCAGCTCTTGTAATTAAATAAATAAATAAATCTTTTTTAAAAAGTAGATCACTACACTTCTCACTGTTATGTCACTATGGGATGAGATTTGATTGTGGATGTTTTCCAAGAATATTGACCTGACTGTAATAACATCAGCAAATTGATGTTACATTTTCGATGTTTTTTTCAAGCTCATATAATAGAAATTAGCGAGAACTCAAAAGTAGAAAGCAAGTGCATGGATATGTTCACTTATTTGTATATTTTGTGTTGTAAGAATAATGACTGACGATTGCTAGTTGTTTCAAGAAATTTAAAAACAAATAAGGATTATAACACAAATGAAAATATGAGGTACAATAAAATAAGATTTGGGGAACGTCAATACAGGAGAAAGTGGGACTTTTAAATTCTCTCTGGACCCCACAGTTCCTAAGTGAAGTCGCAGTTACAAACCAGATAATTTTAATCCATGCCTTAATTTATTTATCATTATATTGGAAAAATAATAGTCAAGATTAGGTTAAATAATAGGATGGCTAAATGACCTTACACAATATGTTGTGGTGTAACACTCAGGTTTGCTAAGAGTTCAATATATTTAGAATTGATTATTGGTCTCAAGGTTGGACAAAAGACACTGAAACCAAGGTCATGACTATTATCAATTCTAAAGAATAGGGTGAAAGTACAGTTAAGTCTGGAAGGAATGTATGCCCCTGAGAAGTAGAGTGAAGGTCAATTACCAGGTGAAAGCCAGTAAATGTCACAGTCACTCTGAGAGGGCCAAATAGAGTTAAGAGTTGAAAGGTGTTAATTATTGGATGACAGAAAGGAAAGTGCTACATGTTGACTGGAAATAAACAAGGTCATGGTCAAAAGCCAGGCTCACTGCCTGGCAGAAGCAAGTGAAGACGCAGGAAAGTTAAGGTTTGAGGCAAATTGTGGGGAGATCCTCATCCATTCTGTCAGACTACACCTGTTGACAAGGGGGTTTCATTATCATTAGTATCTTTTGACATAAAATCACGCCTAATACAGTGTCATTCTATTTTAAAAAACTTCCCTTCATCACAAAACATTTAAACAGCACAAAAGTATAAAAAGGAAACAGTGGCTTACTTATGTCCTCCACAATTTTACTTCCAGAAAACAGTCACTGGTAACATTTTATATATATTTTCTGAACACAACTTTCTTTCATTATGTATATAATATATAAGTCATATACATAATAGAAAACACATAATAGATGTATGTATACATATATACAGGTACTTATCAATATATACACATATGTCTATATTCAATATATAATTATACACATAACAGAATATATATGATATATAGATATATAAAAGATAGATACATTACAGACTATATATTATCTGTCATAACAATTATATATAGTCTATATACAATTATATATAATATATACTGCTTAGAAAATAGATATATGTTATAGGTTGTATGTCTCATATATACAGAGAGACAGAGAGGAAGAGAGAGACAGAGAACTTAGACATTTTCTTCTATACAGAAATGGGATCATATTAATTTTTTTCACTTAATATTGCTTGTATACCTTTTCATGTGGATATCATACACATAAATCTACTGAATTCTTTTCAATAGCTACATTATATGCCATTGTATTAACGGCCCATAACTATTTAACCAGCTAGATCAGCATTTTTATTATTTACCAGTATTTTGCCATTACACTATTACAGAAAGTGCTACAATTATATTTCTTATTTTTTTATTTATTGACTTATGCAGTAACAGGGTAAATTAAGATTGCCTAAAAAAAAGGTGCATTTTGACAGATCATATACTTTACCATCTAAAACTTATATAAATATGAACTTCCAAAGGTATAAGAATGGCTATTTCCTATGTCTTTACCAACATAGCTGAAACAACCATAGTGTGTACACAAACATATGATATCATCTAGATTAATAACTTTAAAGTAAGCATTTGAGCTTTAAAATGTAACATAGCTATGGGAAAATGCACAATTGTATGGGCTTAGATTTATGAATATTTACAAGGAGAACACATCCATGTAATAGCAATAAGCTCAATAAATAGTATATGAATAATAAATCAAAGTACCCTGATAATACTCTCCAATGTCCCTACACAATGTCTTTCCATAATGATTTTAATGATTATGGAAAGAGTAAATTTTATGATTTTAAACAATAAAACAGTATATGCTTTTCTGAGTTTGGTTGCTTTCACTAACCATTTTATTTGAGTGTGGTAGTAGTGTGTTCATTTTCATTGCTATATGATATTCCAAACCTATGACTGCACTATAATTTACTAATCTGTTCTCCTGTTGGTAGACTATTGGGTATTTACAGTTTTGACTACTTCAAAGAAGATTTCTAATTATTGTACATACAGTGCAAACATCTTATGTTGCTGTGTATACCTAAGATTGTTGGGTCATAGAGTATAAGTATGTTCAGTATGAGTTTATAATGTCAAACAATTTTCTTTTTTTTTTTTTTGCATAGAAGAACTGGGGTATAGGCCAGAGGTGCAGGGGTGGTGGTGGTGGTGGTGAGCAGGCAGGAGAAACAGGAAAGGTCTGCTATGCCATACGTGGGTTAGCTCCCTGGCCTGGGATGAAACTCAGCCAGTGATGGTAATAGCACTAAGACTTAACCCTAGGCCACCCAGGATGTCCCAATCAAACCATTTTCTAAGGCGCTTGATTCAATTTGCACTCATCAAATGCTTACCCCTTATTGATTTGATATCTGGAAAATGTATCTCTTAGTGTTAACATGTAATTCATTAATTTTATGTTTGATTATAATTTCTTACATTAAGCCATTCTGAGTTTTATTTCCATGTTAGCAACTATACCCACTTCTGCTCATTCAGTGTATAAATTTTTTTTTTTTTTTTTTAAAGATTTATTTATTTATTTATTTATTTATACAAGCACTGGATACAGTCAGAAGCGCGGGAGGGTGAGAGAATTCACCAGAGCCAGAGCGGGGAGCAGAGCAGGCAGAAGGACCGAAGTACACTGCTGAGGGGAGCAGCGGGCGGCAGGAGAGGTCTGCGCGCCATGTGGGACCCTCCTCCGGTGGCCGGGGAGCAGCCGGGGATTGAACCAGCACCGCAGAGGCCGCGGGCAGCTTCGCAAGCCAGCGCTCAACCGCTGCGCCACCAGGGAGGCCCCTCAGTGCATAAATTTATTGACTAAAATAATTACATTGGTTGTTTTAATATTTTGAAGAGATAACTAATTTGGACTTTCATTTTTGTTAATTTGTTCTTTCAATGTGCTGGTGCCTGCTAAGGAAATTATTTTTCCTAATCTAGCTTTGCTTTTTGCTTCTGTGCCAAGTTATCTTTATGTTGGTTGCCTATCTTCTGTCCTATTATTGCATCACAATAAGAATAAGATCAGAGAGACTGAGTAATTTCCCCCAAGTTATGTGATTAGGAAGTGAGAGAATCAGGATTTGAATACAAGCAGTCTAGCTTTAAATACCAGAATTTTAATCATTCTTCTATTCTAAACTGCCTTAAATATTTTCATCTATAGTCCATAATATGTGCTATCTGATTTTCTGATGAATTCCCCATGTTCCTTACCAACTCCACTGTGGATTTTAATTTTACTATTGTACTTTTACTTTCTGTGAAAGCCTTTCTAATTTGATCCACTTCTGTTTTAATTTCAGCTCATTCTGCTTTCTCCTGAAGACTTTACAATGGCTATAGATCATTCCTCTTCTTCCTTGACCTCTTGGCATTTTCTTCTGTTGATGTCATTGAGAACTTTCTGATGTCTTCTCAGTCTCCTTGATTTCTCCTACATCTTAAGTCTTGATTATCTCCAAGGCCTGTGGCTGTCTTCCTCTTTTTTCCTTTCTTATCTACACTTTGGATTCTATTTCATTTACTACCGTGATAATAAGTACCTACATATTTGTAACTCCAAAATATATATTTCACCCAGGCCTAATCCTGAACTTTATAATAGAATATTGATTCCAGTAAAGTTTTCTGAGCATCAATTTTACAGTCACATGTGAGATACTAGACATTTCCATCTGCATCTTACACAGGCACCCAAAACCTTAATCTCATCATATCTTCCTCCAAATTTTTTTTGGATTTTTTTTATTCCTTGGATTATTCCTTGGATTACTTTTTGCTGAATCCTAATGCCACCAGTTGCATAAGCCAAAAACAAAAGTGAAATTAACCTCAGAATACTCTATTTACTTTTAATTCTGTCATCTTTATTCTATATCTGAAATACCTTTTTGAACATTTCTGTTTCTTCATTCCAATCATCACTACCTTAACTCAGTCCCTCCCTGTGTATTACTTGGGGACTTGCAGTAGATCATTCTCTTCTCAACACAGTTAACAATGTCATCTTTCTAACACAGCAATAAAATGTTCTTACATTTTTTGCTATTTTGTCTCTCATTCCACAAAGTATTTATATCACCTCTTTTGCATGAATTCTATCATCTGTTTTTATCATTTGGTCCCTAGCAATATGATCACATTTTTCTTCTTCTGCTTCAAGTATCTTTCCTCTTAATAGTGAATTACATTTAATGTCACAAGCCTGGTGTAGTCTCTCTCTTATATCTGTTCTTGTATGCATTTCTCTTCCTAGAACATCCTCATCTTGCAATGATCCTCCTGATATTTAACTATGATTTTTACTATTTCTGCTGGAATGCTAAGTTCTCTGTGAAAGCTTCCCTGATTTCTACAGGTAGATTGGGTGGTCCATAGAATGCGTCCCACTTTTATTTGTATGCATGGCTAGTGTCTCTGTGGACATGTTCCCAAATGAGGCTGTCATTTTCCTGTGGTCAGAAAGTTCATCTTTCTAAAACAATACAAAGTTTTTTGTTAATGCCAGTTTTAAAGATTTGATAATTTAACTGATGTCTCTGGTTTTATAACTAGAGTGAAAATAGCTCTCTGGTAGTACATTCTACTACTAGTAGTAGTTCTAGTAGAGATTTGAATGAAAATAAAACTATGGCCATTATATAAGTTTGGGCATATTAATAAATGCAATTGAGACTGTGTTTTGTGGTAGAGATTACTAGATTTTACTTTCTAAGAGTGATCAGAAAGATCATGTATCTTCTTATATTTTTATGCCAAAAAAAGGAGAAATATTCCTTCCAGACTACATTGTAAGGAGATATTTGGACACAAGTGATTCTACCCTGATTCTACACCTTTGTAAACATACTAGTTATAGTTCCCTTAGTGTCTGTGCACATGAATTAAAAAAAAACTAATTTTCCCCTGAAGAAGTCAATCTATTTTCACAAGTTTCAATAATTTTAAAAACCATATTTTATGTTATTATAAGATAACTAACATTTAAAATAATTTTATATTAAATTTAAACTTGTCTAAAATAATGTAAATAATTCTAAGAAATTATTTTACATTATTTTATGCTTTCTTCACAACATCCTCCTTTTAAAATCAATCACTCATTTTATATCTTCTAGACTCTACAAACAAGATTGTGTTTTGTTCTATTTGACGAAGTACAACTATCACATTTAGTACTATTCTTCTCTTTCCAAGCTGAACCCCTTTAATCTACTCAACTAATCCTTGAATGAAACTGTTTTCTGACCCACTCATTATTCTTATCATCTTTCATTGTGGGATTTTACATTGAATTAAAATCAAGAACTCTAACACATTTTGAATAACTATAGTCTTCTCTGTCTGACATTGGTTTAGTCTTTCTTACTTTGGCACTGGGTACTAGCGCTTTACACTGCTTCTTTAAAGATCACACGAGGCTGCGGGAGGCCCTATTCTAGTCTTTCTTGATCCCTTGCTGTCCTTTAATCTTGTGATTATATTTCTATTATTTTAGCCTCTCATTTCATGCAGATTCTGTTAGCTCATTGTACAGGAAAAAGGCCTGAAATAATTGACATTGGACAACTTGAACAATGTTGGGTAGGGCAATAAAACAGAGAACCAAAGTTCTGAACTGATGTTACAAAGCGGAAGATACTTATTAAAATTTGTAATTATAACTAATAATTGAGGAGGGTGAATAATTATTTTAAGGAGTCTGATTAACAGCTTTCCATTGATGAGCTTGACTAACTTTTGAATTTACAGGTTGGTTGAGGCCAAATGGCAAATCAGATATGGTGACAGGTGCCCAACCCATGGGCTTCAAAGGTGATATTGTTCCCTTTGGCCTCATAAAGGACTGCCTCTGAGGTGCCCGTAGCAAGAGAGAGAAGGAGAGACATCATGGCTTCTCCCAAGATGCTGGTGCTCCTGTTCTCCATGACTTTGCTGGCCCTGATCTCAATACAAGGCTCTGCTGATGGTGAGAGGGGAAAATGGGGCTCTTAGGAAGGCTTTCGGGGATAAAATTTATGGAAAGGAATAAAGTTGGACTGAACCTTCTTAGAAATTTAGTACTTTGTTGTCAGAGAGTAGGTCAATAAAAAAAATTTCCACTGAAGGCCAATATCTTTTTAAAAACTGGACCTACGTCTCAAGCCAACATCTTCTTCATGTAACTTTTCAGTTTTTTTAGAGCTATGGACTTTCAGTTATTCAGTCTGTGTGAAATAGATCATGTAAATTGAATGAAAATTCTATAATTCATCTAGATATCTCATTTCCTTGACACCCAAAACTTGAACATTTAGAAATGTTAAGAATTTTGATTATTTTTAAATTCATTTTATTAAAATATTGCCACTCAGTAAGCATTATTACATGCTTCTCTTCATTTCATTACTTATTCTTTTAAAATATTTACAGGCCTGGTCATGTAGCCATATGACAGGCATTCAGTTATCATAAATCTAGGTATTTCTAGAAGTGAATAATTTCAGGTGACAGTGGAGGAATCTATATATTATAAAAGAAGAAGTTTAATTCTTTACCAGTCTCATGGCTTATATTAAATTTCCAGATACACAACAAAAATCCAGATAATTGTTACATAACTATAAACACCTAGATGTCAGACCTCTTCTCAGACAAATAAGGAGAAGTTGGAATGAAATTTTATTTTCTTATGAAATGTTTTGGCTTTATAAAGAAGTAGCCTAAGTCAAGAACATTAAACACATGAGCTCCTAATAGATTATTTAGTTCTAAACTGTTGTCATATCCTGAGATAAAGTTGCTGTTCACAGGGAAGGCAATTCTAAAATGGTAATTTCAGATTTCTCTGAAAGGTATATAGTATTAGCTTTCTCTGAATATTTCACAGAACATTCGTGATCAAGATGGAAGAAGTTTTTCGAATAAAAATATAGTTTAGGGCCTCCCTGGTGGTGCAGCAGTTGAGCGCTGGGTTGAGAAGCTGCCCGCAGCCTCTGCAGCGCTGGTTCAATCCCCGGCTGCCGGGCTAGGGCCCCACATGGTGCAAAGACCTCTCCTACTGCCCGCTGCTCCCCTCAGCAGCGTATTTCATCAGTCTGCCTGCTCTGCTCTCCCCTCTGGCTCTGATGAATTCTCTCACCCTCCTGCGCTTCTGACTGTACTCAGCACTTGTATAGATAAATAAATAAATATTAAAAAAAAAAAATATATATATATAGTTTAAAAGATTATAAAATGTAACATGCCCCCAAATGCCACCAAAGCAATCTGTTGAAAGAAGCAAAGAAAAATCTATTTTTCTCTGATAAAGGAGAGTGCTGCTTTGCCTAAGTGCCTCTGAAGGGAAAAGGCAAAGTCAATGTTTTTGAAAATGAAGTTTAGGGGTCTCATGTCAGAGGGCTTTACTAGGAATTTGTAAGACAATGATTTAAGAGTTTAGACAATAAGGGTGATGAGGTTCTGTGAAGAATCTTAAACAGGAAAAAATTGATGAGGTTCATGTTTGCTTAAATGGACTTTGGGCAAATTCTTGAAATAAACAATCATTATTTGTAACATTTAAACATAAATATCACTAACATATTTCCATGTATTTTCCTGACTTTATATATTTCTTACATGTTAATGAATTAAAATTATTTTGCATATGTAAGAAACGGAGATGTCTTTCTTGAGCAAGAGGCTGTTTTCAAGATTTAATAAAATTTTATTTAAAACAATCAGAAAAAAGAAACATTCATCTTTTCTGGCAAAAGTTTTTTTAAATAGTAATGCCATGTTAATGCAGACAGTAGGTTTTATGGTTGTAAATGGTTTTAGTTCTCAAATTTTCTTGGCTGCCAAGTATTACCTAATCTTTATTTGGTCACTGTGACATCCATCTCATTATACACAATGCAGAATTACTAAGATATTTGACTCCCTCTTTATCTCTGCTAAAGAATCAATGATCAGAGGATTACGGTTTGTTTGTTTTTTTTTTTTTTTGGAAATGATTCATTGTATTCAATCTTTTATTATTACTATTAAGCATTCATTGTTACTGTTATTTTCATTCTTATTCATTTTTAAAAATATTTATTTATTTATGCATACAAGAACTGGGGTACAGGCCAGAGGTGGCAGGGGGAGAGGATTCACCAGAGACAGAATGGGGAACAGAACAGGCAAACTGACTGAAATACACTGCTGAGGGGAGCAGCAGATGAGTCAGGAGAGGTCTGCTGCACCATGTGGGTAGATCCCTGGCTGACCCAGGATCTAACTTGTGCTGCAGAGGCTGCAGATAGCTTCATAGTGCTTTGCTTAACCGCTTGCGCCACCAGGGAGGCCCCATCATTTTTATTCTAATTTTTAATTCTGTTGGGCATTTAACTTCCTATATCTAAACCTATTGTCTTTCTTCAAATGTATTCTGAAAATTTATTTATTTGTTTATTTTTTTAAAGATTTTTTTTTTATTTATTCATTTATACATGCACTGAGTACAGTCAGAAGCGCGGGAGGGTGAGAGAATTCACCAGAGCCAGAGAAGGGAGCAGAACAGGCAGAAGGACCGAAGTACACTGCTGAGGGGAGCAGCGGGCGGCAGGAGAGGTCTGGGCGCCATGTGGGACCCTCCTCTGGTGGCCGGGGAGCAGCCGAGGATCAAACCAGCACTGCAGAGGCCCACGGGCAGCTTCGCAACCCAGTGCTCAACCGCTGCGCCACCGGGGAGGCCCTGAAAATTTATTATATAATACTTTATTTATCTTTGTTTTAAAATTTTTTGGATTAAATCCTAGATACTAATAAGGTTTGCAGACAATGTAGGTAAATCCCTATTCAAAGAATTGTTCCTTTTTTTTCCCTTCAGAATCTATCATACCTTTTTCTTCACTTATGTTTATCTCTTGAAAGTTCTCAAAATTGGGTCTATACAAGGGCAAATATGAATACCAAACTCATAAGTCCCAGTGATCCCAAGTAATATTGTTATATATCAAACATCTCCTTTCTTTTCATATTGTAGTCTCTTGTGTCTAATATTAAAATGTCTCAACATCAGTATGACCTACTCATGACCTACTCATGATTTTCTCCAAATCTTTCTACAACTGACTAATGATTAAATGACCTCAATCTCTTAAGCTTGTAAGGACATTATTTCCATCAATATTTAAGTAATTTGAGTCATAAAATTTGAGACTATGAAACTCTAAAGATACTATGTATTTTAAGTAAAATACAATAGTTGTTTTATCAATATATTTACAACTGTACCTTACTTATTTGCAATATGAATGCTTCATTCTATGATTTTAAATCTTGATATCTGTTTAAGTGACAGTTTGTCTCAGAGTCATTGAAGTTTAAAACCACTGATATGTCATCAAAGAAACGGCAGAAATGAGTAAATGAGTCAACTAAAAATTTTGTTACCTAAAGAAAATCTTTCCATGCTTAATGACTCTTCCCAGTTCCTGATTTGTCAATAGTCCTTCCATTTTGGGTTCTGATGGTGTTTCATACATGATTTTTTGTTGTTTTGTTTTTTCTTTGCAGCTTTCTCTCAAGTAAGACAGGACAATTATCCTCAATCAAGTGAGTCATTTTAAAGTTAATTAACTTATTTGGAAATTTTCTAAATAGATGCTAGGAACCTCTAGATTTTTGGTCTAATTCAAAATTTCTATCATTTTTATCTTAACAAAAAGAATTATGCTTACATATTAATATTTCATTTCCCAGTCATTCCACTATATAGTTTAATTTTATTAGTTTCACATTGCAGAAAGAGCACAGAAAACCATGCCCCCCCAAAGAAAATGATAATTTACATTAGACTGAAGAGTTCTCGAAGTCTAGGAGTCCTCCTATACACACTCCCACCCATATTACTTTTCTTCTGAGTTGTTTTCCACATAATTTACCTGACCTGATTGTATGAGAACATGCCCATTTGGGAATTCCCAAAAGAAATGTTTTGATTTATTATATTCTCTACTCCCAACATTAATTCAAGAAAATGCAGTATTTAATAATAACCATGTCAAGGTCCTATTCTTGACATCCTATTCTTGGATATAAAGGTAAATAAAACGGTATTCAAGATCTAATGGAAAGTTGAGCTTGAGCACAATGATGATCACCATAAGAAAAGTGGTAAAAGAAGAAATGGAAGCTTGGAGCAGGGGAGGAAAGGGAAGGGCTCTCAGAAGATGCTCTGGTGTGGAGGATGGAGGTTGGAGATGTAGGGGGAAGCAGAGTGAACTTCATGGGCAGTCTATGGATATCACATGGTCTGTCAGTGGTCTAGGAACACTGACTGACCCATAAGGTTGAGGTGAATATGGGAAGATTAATTTGGAACTGGAAGGATATAGTGAATGGCAAACAGAATTGAGTCTGCAAAGAATTCTAAGGGCAGTAAGGAGATTTTTTTTTAAGCTTCTATATTCGCGTGTGTGTGTCTATGTGTGTGTGTGTGTTTGTGTGTAGAAGAAATGGAGTATAGGCCAGAGGTGGGGTGGTGAAAGGATTCATCAGAGACAGATTGGGGAGCAGAACAGGTAGATCCACTGAAATACACTGCTGAGGGGAGCAGCGGGCGAGACAGGAGAGGTCTGCTGTGCCATGTGGGTTAGCTCCCTGGCTGGGGATGGAGCTCAGGCCATCACAGTGGGCTGTGGTGGCACTAGCGCTGAGTCTTAACCCTTAGGCCACCAGGAAGGCTTTTGCAAGAACTCTTTTGAACATTAGTTGCCCATACTAAAGTGACACATATTGCAAGTAGGCAACCATGGGCATATTGAGGAAAGCCTATCTAACCCTTCTGGGGAGATTGATCCCACAACAGTGACAGAGAATAGTGACAGCAGCACCCAAAGAAGGGAGAATAAATGGTGATGGAGCAAACACAACTAAGTAAGTACACGTCCATGCACTCATCAGAAGCCAGGATTCCTCTGCCCCTTCACTTCTTGCCAATGGTCAAGGCCAAGTACCATATAATCCAATAATGTATAACTTCTAAATTACTTTTGGCTATATAGATTCCACACGCGTCGCATTTAAGTTTACGGCTAACTTCTCCCTTGACTTTTTCCTCTCTGAATTTGTGTTCTCTTACTTAAGCCAACAATGGAGAAACTGCAGGCACCTATTCTACAAACCAGAGAAGTTCCCTTGCCAAGAAAAGTACAGGTTCTGGTTCACAGAATGGACCTTATGGAGGCCTGAGAAGCTCATCTGGATTGGGTAGCAACACTGGCAGAGGTGGCAGCAGTGGCTACAGTGGCAGTAGTAGCTACAGTGGCAGCAGTAGCAAAGGTGGAAAAAGTGGCCAAGGAGGTTTGAGTGGCTCAAGCAGTCTTAATGGCCAGGCCTGCTTTGGCAACCAGGGAAGCCAAGCTGGCCAGAGAGGTCAGAGTGCAAAAGGCACTAAGGCATGAAAATGAACACCAACTGAGGACAGTCTCCAGTGTTTCCCTAGGTATTAATTCTATTTTTATACATGAATCTAGTGCATTTATCTTTAAATTCCTTAATTCTCCTTCTTATTTGTTCATTTCTCTCATTTTTTAATCTTGACCTTAATCACTCTTAAACTCTTTGTCCAGATCCATACTTGTCACAATTCTCCTCCATTCAGCCTTATACAAAGAAAAGTCTCCTCCATATCATAAGAACAATGTTCTACTCAGTTCTTTTTTTATTCCCTTTTTTTTGTTTACTCATTTATTTATTTATTTTATTGAGATAACATTGGCTTACCTCATTTATATTCTGGAGAGTATAGGCTCTCCCCCTCTTCATGTATTATTAGCATAGTGCACCCCCCACCATCTCAATGGTCCATCATGCTGCCTCCCCACTTTGTTCTCACTCCTCTCCCTCCTCCTCTGAATCCCTCAGTCCTATAGTCAGTGTTCAAGGGTTACTATTTAAGTTTGACTTTACCTGACCCTCTCTTTGGTTTCTCTATATTCCACCTGTAAGTGACACTATCTGGTCTTTCTCCTTGTTGTTTATTCCACTTAGTATCATCCCTTCCAGATCCACCCTTGTTGGTGCACATGGCATGATTTTGTGCTTTTTGACTGCTGAGTAGTATTCCACTGTGTTTATATACCATATCTTTTTGATCCATTCATCCACTTTGGGCACTTAGGTTGTTTCTATATCTTGGCTATTACAAATAGAGCTGCTATGAACCTTCCTCTGTTAGCCTACAGCCTCCTTCAAGTTTTATCTCTTGCCTTACCACCCCTCATATCCTCTCATTTCCTATGTCCCTTTTCCATCTTTTAGCTGCTACTTCCTGTCCCTCTTAATGGGGTATCTTGTATTGAGAATACTTAATAGTAGTGATACCAGGCATGGATCATGCTCACACCAAGTTATTTCTTCTGTCTAAATCTTGGTTTCAGAAATTGATGGAGATCAACCGATGACTGCGACTTCCTAGGCGTGGAAACTTGGTCTCTCCTTTCCCACTTCAATCACCAATAAAGTCATTAGCAGTAAAGTCCTGGCTCTTGTTTTCCTTCTAGTGTCATTTTTCTCTTTCAAGGGACAAGGACAGGCTGGGAGATACAAAGTTGTGATGGGATTCCAAATGTTCTATGTAGAGCAGCTCTAAGGGAGTTCTGCTTTTATTACTTTTGTGAGGCCTTACCTACCTCCAGTATTCCCAAACAAAAGATTTATTTTGTGACCAGTAAGGGGGCTTGCCAAATTCAGAAGATCAATACACATAATCTTTCCCTAACTCCAATACACAGAAAATTACCTTGTCAGCTTCCTCTATCTCTGGCCGTCTTCCCACACACATTTGCCATGACATTATATTTTGGTTTAGGTCTTGAACTCAAGAGGATCCCCAGAAACTGTCTACCCTCAACATGCTCTGACAGAGAAAGACTCATCCCAAACTGTCAGTCAGATAGGCTTGCCCTGGGATTGAAGACATTGAGATGACTTCAGGCACTATATTTAGCTCATACATGTTGACATAACTCATTTCTTTGGCATATATGCATTTGTAGAAAAGGTTGCTTAAACTAGGCAAAGGTAACTGAGTGTTATGAGTTGAATCATGTCTCCCAGAAATCCTTGTGTTGAAATCCTAAGCCAGTGCTTCAGAATGTAGCTGCATTTGGAAACAGATTTGTTGCAGTTGTAACTAGTTAAGATGAGCTACAGTGGGAGCAGGGTAGGCCCCTAATCCAACAGAACTGGGTATCCTTCTGAAAAGAGAAATTTGCACACAGACATGCACACATGGAGAATACCATGTAAAAATGAAAACAAATCAGGGTGATGAAGCAGAAGCTAATGAACAACAAAGAGAAAGTGGGGTGAGGGCACAATGGACTTGGTGCCAGATTGTGGGTGCCTTCGTGTCTGGTCCGCTATGGCAAGTAACTACATCTGATGGGTGTGAGACCTAGCCACCATTCCTCTGTACAACCACCATTTTAGTATTTCAAGTTTTGCTTACTTAAGACTAAATAGCTTGCATTCCAGAGAAGGTTTCGACCCTCACCCCACTCTGGTCTTATCTCGGACGGCCAGCCACAGCGGAGCCGAGTAATTCGGACCACTAATGGGGTCAAACTAGCCATAAAATAGAGCTGCATCTTGGTGTGACCAATCAGCTCAAAAACTGAAACCGTGCGCCCACCGTTGTTAGGAAATGCACCCGTATAACCAATGAATGGTTGCCAACATGATTTGATTTTTTAAATTTGCTTGTAACCCTATAAAGGATCCCTGTTCCCTTTGTTCAGGGCTCTCAATCTCTGCCGCTGTGACGGTGTGTGTCCTGAGCCCGGACTCCAGCCCGAAATAAACTCCTTTGTGTTCTTGCATCAGCTGACTGTGTGTCCTAGGGGGCTGCACTTGTCAGCCCTGGGCACAACAATGGGGGTGTAGTTAATACACCAAAATACAAACAATGTTGTAAACCGATGTTACCTCAATAAAAAGCTAAATTAAACAAAAAAAAAAGATCCTGAGTCTTCAAGAACAGCAATGATGCTCTATTTACCTTCACATCCTCCTGCTAGAAACAGGGCCCTGCCTAAACAGTTATTCAAGGAGGCCAAAGTCAATGCAGAAGTTGTTGTTTGAATGTTTGACTATGGGGGGCTGAATGACATCATTCTAATGGAACAGAGAAATGCTTCCTAAAAATGAATTTCTTTTGCCATATGTAGAGTTGAAGGAACAAATTTCTAGCAGTTTTTAGTAGACTTTTTTTTTCCCAGCCACACTTAAATGCTGAACACAAAGAGGATTCTATTACCCAATTGTTTTTTTTCTTAATTAAAAAAAAAAAATTGGGGCCTCCCCAGGTGGCACAGGTGGCTGAGCGCGCCGCGCTGTGAAGCTGTCCGCAGCCTCTGCAGCGCCGGTTAGATCCACCTGGCCGTCGGCGAGGGTCCCACATGGCGCTACAGACCTCTCTTGTCTCGCCCATGCTCCCCTCAACAGTGTATTTCATCAGTCTGCCTGTTCTGTTCCCCACTCTGTCTCTGGTGAATCCTCTCGCCCTCCCGTGCATCTGGCCTGTACCCGGGTTCTTGTATAAATAAATAAATCTTTTAAAAAACATTTATTTTGTGGCAATAATATTGTTTTAGAGCCCTGCATGTGATTCAGAGATACAAGTTCACATCGCTTTTGCATGTATGTTACCACACCACACCCACCACCAACGTACACATAGTCCTCCACCATTGGGGGGTCCACTGAGCCCCCTCCACACATTGCTCCCCATCCTCTCCCCCATCCCTTTAGCTTTAATTTTGCAGATTTTTTTAAGAATAAAAATTTACATTTATATGTACATTTTAATTACATATTTAAAATTTTATGATCCAAAAGTTAAATACCAGATTATCTGGCTCTTTTCTAGACACTTAGAGAGCCTGACCAGATCTGCTGAAGAATTGCCCTCCCCACACATAGTGGATGATAGGCCCAGACTGGCTCTCTGAGGATGTGGTCTTTTGAATTGAAGAGATGTGGTTCATTACAAGCAGGCAAGGATTCCAGTCATCACTAGTGTCTGCCAAGAGAGTTGAGAATTCACTGATCCAAAGACCTTACCAGCAAGAAATGCTTTCTGAAGTCAAACCTATACATATATCTACCTCTTCTGCACCTAATTAGTGCCTATCTTTCAACATCCACTCAAAACCTAAATGGCTGGAGACAAAACCTTGCTGGCAATCACTGATGAGTCATTCTCTCCATCTAAAACTCAAGAGCTTTCAATACTGTGTTCTGACAGATGCTGAGTACATCCATTCCAACTTTATTCTTGAGAATGAGAGAGACTAGCAGAGGATAGTGATGTGGACCTTCAGAACAACTTGTCTCCCCCAAACCTCCACTCCCACTGGAAGCTCCTGATGGAATTTTCATTGCCCAGATGCTAGTATTCAATCAAATCCTGTTCTTAACATCTCTCAAAATATCTAACTATCTCTCTTATCCCAGTTCACAATTACTCCATAAAATGGGTGCATTTCCCTTTGGGGAGGATTGAAGATTAGGAAAACATGCACCATGAAAATTCGCAGTGGTTTTTAGGATCTTTCTTCCCTGAGACCAGATCTTTGCTTTGATTAATGGACTTTTTGGTAAGTGACTCAGAGCTGGAGATTTGAGAAGGAATGGTGGTTTTCTATCACAGTGACTTCTTGGCATTTATTTTTTCCTTGCATAATTCGAGAGGTACCTTATTTGAATATCTCCCTTAATCCTAGGAATGCCATTTCTATTAGTCCTCACCACAGATTCCTATGGATCAGTATGCACTGATCAGCTCTCTAGTTGACATTGCTATCCAATGAGATACTAACGATTAAGTGCTGTAACTGGCAGTTCCAATGTATTCACTGACGATAGGGCGCCCAGTTTCCTGGAAGCCTCTCCTACCAGTCAATTCTGGCCTGTGGAGAATGCCCCATTACTGAGTTTTCCATGATTCCAGGGCTCAGCGAAGGGCACATCCTCAAGGATATCCTGGGGTATGGAGTTAGGTGGTGGGTTTTGGATCTGATATAATCAGTCCTCCTGATGTTATCATCTCCTTGAACTTCCTGGTCTTTCTTAATACCATGTCAAGGAAATTGCAGCAACTCCACTGTACATAGGAGGCCATCATGTGTCCCAGTGTCACGGAGCTGTCCCAGTGGAATATTAGTACTGGATTTACATGCCTGGCAAGGCCATTGAATGCCAAGTTGTTAGCAACTTGGCGCTATGTCAAGGGTCCCCATGGCAATAAATTCCACAGATCCAGACTAAATACAGATGACTCTTCCATCCTCCACCCTCAAAATCCATTACCAACATTTTTTCTTATTCTTGTTAATATGTTAACAATATGTGCTAGCATTCGTTTGAAACTCTTTTCTTTTGGGACAGAAATGGCTTCTCCCTGGTTGGTCTGAGATAAAACTTGTGCTGGAATAATGAGGAGAGGGAAGAAATAGCTTTAGGACAACAAATGTTAACTTGCTGAGATTGGGTTAATCAACAGTTACCAGGGGTGGGGATGCTGTTCTGCTTTTGTAAGGGGGAGGGAAGGGAACCCACTATTTCTTTTTTTAATTTTATTTTTTATTCCCCATACAATTGCAACCCCTTTATTTTGACCCCAATCCCTCCTTTCCCCGCCACCTCACCCCCCCACCATAGTGTGTCTCTGGTTAAT
Organism: Talpa occidentalis; assembly: GCF_014898055.3. Taxonomy (NCBI): domain Eukaryota; kingdom Metazoa; phylum Chordata; class Mammalia; order Eulipotyphla; family Talpidae; genus Talpa; species Talpa occidentalis. The sequence goes on along the minus strand of NW_023601653.1, from coordinate 63,101,734 downwards.
AGTTGTTTGTTGATTTTGATTTTTTCTTTCTTATAGTTATTCTTTTTCCTGGTCCCTTATTTAGGTTTTCTAGATTCCTGCTATGAGTGAGACCATCTGGTATTTTTCTTTTTCTTTCTGGCTTATTTCGCTGAGCATGATCCCTTCCAGCTCCATCCATGTTGCTGCAAATTGCATGTGTTTATCTTTTTTGAATGCTAAGTAATATTCCATTGTGTATATGTACCACATCTTCTTGATCCAGTCATCTATTTTTGGGCATTGGAGTTGTTTCCAAAGCTTAGCTATTGTAAATAGTGCTGCTATAAACATAGGGTGCAGGTGCTCTTTGGAATTAAGGTTTCTGTGTCCTTTGGGTAAATCCCTAGGAGTGGAATTGCTGGATCATATGGAAGCTCTATCTTTAGTAGGTTGAGGAATCTCCACACAGCTCTCCATAGTGGTTGGACCAGTTTGCACTCCTCCCACCAGCAGTGCAGGAGAGTTCCTTTTTCTCCACATCCTTACCAACATTTGTTGTTGCTAGTTTTTTTAATATGTGCCATTCTCACTGGTGTGATATGGTATCTCATTGTAGTTTTGATTTGCATTTCCCTTATTGCAAGTGATGTTGGAACCCACTATTGATGGAATCCGCTGAAAGTTTCAGGGATTATGGGGCTTCCATATATTCAGCTTCATCTGCCTAAAATCCCTATCTGATTTTTTTTTAATGACATAATTTTCCCCAGGAATTTCTCTCCCTTATCTTCTTCTCTATTGAATTATTTCAATTTGCATGCACTCACTTTATTTATATTATCAACCTACATTTATTTATAGCCTGAGCTAAGGAATGGGGTAGGAGCCTGGGACTTCAAAGGGATAGAAGGGGATCTCCCATGATGAGGTGACTTTTCTGACAAAGACCAGTGCTCTATAATTATATGTTTGACCTGCCATCTAGGTAGGTTTTTCTGATAGATTATTTCTGATAAAAATCTTAATTCTGTGTAATATCCCCAATTTTCACCTTCTAGGTTGTAAAGGGAGTGGTAATGTTTCTTGTGAGCCTGCAGGGCCTCCATGACCTCAGCTCAAAATAATCCACTTGCCAAAGTGACACATCTTAGGATGACCTGCTCTGGAAATCTTGGGGGAGGCCTATTTGAACATCTTGGGGAGGCTTTCCTTTGCCAATAAGAACTATGTAGAGGAAGAAGCCTCTAATATGACTTTGTATCTACCTCATTTTCTTTTGCTTGGCTACTGTCCCCAGAGAAATTGAATGTTGAGGTGCTATGTTTACTTATTTATTTTAAAGATTTTATTTATTTATTTTTGCATAGAAGAGCTGGGGTATAGGCTAGAGGTATGGGGGTTGAGAGGATTTATCAGAGACAGAGTGGGGAGCAGAACAGACAGACTGAAATACACTGCTGAGGGGAGCAGAAGGTGAGACAGGAGAAGTCTACCATATGTGGTGCCATCTGTGGGTTAGCTTCCTGGCCAGAGATTGAACTCAGGCTGTAGAGGTGATAGTTCTGAGACTTAACCCCTAGGCCACAAGGGAGGCCCCCAAGGTGCTATATTTATAAGTGGATGATCAAACTCCTAGGATTCACACCATCAAGACATCTGACATGGAGCTTCCAAGATTCCCCTTTGTTTTCAGGGCTTTTTTGTTCCCATTCCTAATAAATCCACAAAAACTAGTCTCTGCTTTGGTAGGGGGCAGGGACAGGTATTCTATAAGATGACATTAGAAAGAATGTAATCTCCAGTCTATGTATCAAATCTTCTAATGCTTCTTTATTAAACACTCAGTAAATCTTTTTAAATTCCTTAATTTCATCAATATATATCTTCTGGGCCTCCTGGTGGTGCAAGGGGTTATGCACCACACTATGAAGCAATCTGCAGCCTCTGCAGCATGAGTTCGATCCCCGGCCGGCCAGGGAGCTACCCACATGGCACAGCAGACCTCTCCTATATGGCCCACTGCTCCCCTCAGTAATGTGTTTCAGTCAGTCTGCCTGTTCTGTTCCCCACTCTTTCTCTGGTGAATCCTCTCACCCCTCGTATCTCTGGCCTATACCCCAGCTCTTGTATTCTTGTATGCATAAATAAATAAATCATAAATATATATATATATGTATGTATCTTCTGTCCTGCCAAATTTGGAGAAGAAAAATGAACAAATGACGATTGTGTAAAAGCAATTGCAGTTTTTAGCAAATTTATTAACCAGCATATTTAATATCTTTTCACTTATAAACATTTCCTCTTCGGTACACAAAGTTCACGGCTACTCTGGATAGGTTAGTAACAGTCCATCCTTATCTCACAGGTGACTTATAAATAATCCAGATAATATTCCCAACATTTGAAGATAATCTGTATAACATCATGTTTTATATGAAATTTTGACATTTTAACATGTCACTACCTAAGGCTTTTTTTTTTTTTTTTTTTGATTGACCTCATCCCATCTGGATATCTTGACTATTAACGCAGGGCTAATTTGCTAAAAGCAATCACACATACCTCTTATGTGGAGAAATACCTTTCAGTGGACACGAAACAGTTTCATTTAGGATCTTTGTTTAGCTAACTTTGTTTTAGAAAATTTCCACATTTGGGGGTCACTCTCACTAATCCTGAATGCCTGATGCAGTTATTTTAATGAGTTCAAATAAACTAAAATTGCACCTGACATAGTCACAAACTTAAAAAAAGAAAAAGAAAATTCCACATACATCTCCTCCTCTCATACCTAGAGGGTATCTTACATTGATCTTTCACTGACCAATGGACGAGATCTTCCTTTTCCTAAAATAATTTTTGAACTTGTTGTGACAGTATTTTATTTACAATTTGTCTTAATTGTGATTATAATCAACATTAATTTCTGCTATATTCCTACAAGACTATAGCTGTCACCTTATTGAATCTTTACCAAAGGAGGATAATTGTTGGATGATCTGGGAAGAAAAATTTAGTAGGTCTATGAGGATAACCAGCTGTTTTCCATAGGGATGCAAATAACAACAGGATGATTTACAGTTGTTCTGAATTAGTTACACAGTTTTGCATTTGGAGAAATGATTTAAAACTAGCAATGAAAATATTCTTTCCTCTCACAGTTGATTTTAGAACATTAGCTAAGATTTTACATCATACACACCATTTTTACACATCTCAGCCTCCTAGCCAAGGACTGTTTCAGCTTGCTATTTCCAATAATTAAAACCAGTGAGTGGCCTGAGGGATAGAGAATTGATGTTGCTTCTCCAAACATCACACCTAACTTTTTTTCTTTCATAAGGTAGCTAAAGGTCACCAAAAGACGAGCCCCACAATAAATAAAAAGGAGGAAGAGAAAGAAAGCGACATTTTTCAAGGCTCCCATGTGGGCATCTGTGCTAGGGTCTCTATAATCTGTGGCATTGAGTTTCATTTGCTTGGTGTGTCTCCACAGGGACATGATTAAAAGGAAAAATGACATCAGTGACACAGAAAATGGGACAATTATGAACAGGTTAAAGAGAGACATGGGTTGAAGTACTGACTTTTACTCACATGGGACATTTCAGTGAAGTTTTTTCTCTGTATTACAATTTTGTGAAACTTATTATCATCATTTGGTATCACTGTTAAAATAAGGCTTATAAGCGAGGAAAAGGCCAAACACCCCAGTAGGATCCAGAGAATTACCCTGTCAATCCTCCAATTCAGCTAGAGAAACAGTGGGTGAGAGAAATTAGCTATCTTGAGTAAATAGAAGAAATTGAGACAGGTGGCAAACCACATACTTAAGTAGTTGATCAGTGTCCAGAAGATACTCCAGACTACCTGTAGCTGATCATTTTCATAAAAATCTGGGTTTAGGACCCTGAGGATGCTATTTATTGCTATAACAAAAAACCAAACATACTCTGGAACTAGCTAAACTTAGGAGGATGCAGTTAATCAAGGAGACCTTCTTCTTCTTCTTAATCCAGTGTCTCCAGCTAATGAATGTGATGTATCCATTCCCCAGCAGTCCTCTGATGGATGCTCCAGTTACTATGACTATAAAGATGTTCTCCATGATGGGCATGTTGGTAGACAGTACACGCTGATCTGATATCACTGCAGACCAGCTAGTTTACAGATAATCAGTTGGAACACATCAAATAAAGTCTTCAAATCATGAATAATGTTTTCATTTGTCATGATTCTGACTCGGATAACATTCCAGAAGGGTCCAGCTCTCCTCTGAAATAGGGTAGCTTCTATACTCATGAAGACTAAACTAACTGATCCTTCCAAACCGACAGTTTGAAGCCTGGACAAGTTATAATTATCACCTTTTAGTGAAATTGGTTTGGTTGAAATTGCTTTCATGCAAAATTAAAAGAGATTCTATTTCATGAATTTGCAATAGGCTTCCTGCTCTTAAATTCTGTATATTTGAATCTGTCCAACTGCTTTTTGAATAGGGAGCCACAAAAAGCAAGTAAAACGTGTTTAATAAAAATTTAAAGGTATAAATGAAACATCATTTTCAACACCATAAATTATAAATGACCCACAAGTCAGGTCTCCAGGTGGAAATGGATGTTAGTTTTGGAAATGATCAGTGTGGCCAAGTGGTAGAAAGTTGATACTGAGTTAGAGGATAACAGTTTTTGTTTTATGTGAGTGATTAATTAGGGAAGGATATTACACAAATCTAACTATAAAAGACATAGTGCTACTAGCTAGGCAAGCACATGGCAAAATTTACTAAAATTTGCTCTTTATTCCAGTGTTTGTTAAAATTGACAGATGCTAAGCATTTGTTATCTTTAGGTTTATTTAATATGGAAAATGCTGTCCTTGCCAATTCATTTCCTGAAACATTGTCTCGTGGATGATAAACAGTGTGATCTAAGATTAAGGAAGTTCACATTTTAAATTATTCTACTCATAATCTTTTATGAGGTTTGTGATCCCACATTCTATATTATAATCATTTCTCTAGATATGACAAACACATTTTTAAAATGTGCATTTTTTAATAAGCAATAATTCCAGGAAACAGGACAAATTCTACTATAAATTGATTTATTCTTTTTTTCTGGGGAGACATGATTGAACCCACAGTAAAGCTAGGTAATACAAATCACGTAAACTAAAGTTTTTCTCATATTTAAGTAGTTCTACAATGTCAACAACATATGCAGTATTTCCCCCTATTTCTTACATGCGTGTAATATGTAATAGGAAAGCAGGACATTGACAATTTAAGGCAACCCAGTTTTCTGTAAAATGTTACCAGAATTGTACACTTAAAATGGCTTAAATGGCAAATTTCGTGTCATATATGTTTTACTACAATAAAAATTTTTATTGATAGTGTTCAATTTTACTTCCAGCCCTGGTGTGACCCAAGCTAGGTATCTTAAGAACATGGTCCTTGTAAACTCAGTTTGAGGAAGATTTAGAATGTTCCACAGGCTCTATTTCCTTTTCTTTGCACTTTTCCTATCATTTTTTGTCATCCAGCATTTTCTTTTTACTTTTCTGACTACTGGACCATGTACAGAAAATAATTCTGAAGATTTGTCTCCCCCAATTTTTTATGTATTCTGAACTGGAAAGGTTGCTCCAGATACATGGTTTACCATAATCTTGAAAGAAAAAGTTGTTTGTTCTTTTTTGTAGCTTCTTTTCAATCTTTCTATTTTTAAGTAATATATTCAAAGTTATATATTTCCTAAGTATTGATTTAGATACACACCGCAATGTAGACACATGGTTCTTATGATGTGTTGCAGAATCTTTACTCAATTGTAATTGGGTCAAGATTTTGTTTCATGTCAAATCAATAGATTTGAAGAATAGAAAGACTCCTTAATCAGTGCTCATCCCCTTTCTCCTAAGTAGACTTCATTTCCTGAGCTATTTTTCACAGAACTACTCAAATCTAGTGCTATGATCATTGCTACCATGTCAAACACACACAGGAAAACACAGACATTAGGTTTTAAGCAGTGAAAATAAAAGCAATCTTTTAAAGAATTGAAACTGAGTGCTCAACAGAGGCACCTCTGTCTTTTCATTTCCATGTTCATAACTTCCATTGTTAACTTTCTTTTTCTTTGAGTCTTGTTGGTGAAATGCTGTCAGTCCATTAAGAAAATCTGGTAAAGCATAATAAAAAGTCTTCATAGTGAATATCTCCAAGATGTTCTTCCTCTGGGAGGTCTGAGGAAAGAAGTTGCAGGATAAAGAAATTGACTGAGTCACTGAATTTACAGGTGGGATTAAAATCTTGTTGAAGAGTGAGATTCTCTGAGATGTAGTCAAAATAATTACAAAAGATTTTAGTGATGTTCAATAATATAGTCAAAACAAATGCAAGAATATGATGCAAATGAAATAGGTCTTCAGGTGTTTCTTCACTAGTTGAAGAAGGCTCCACTTCTCCCCTAGCCTGTCTGGGGAGTTCTGAGAAGATTCTATTTCTCACGGCACTTTAATTGCTGCAGTATCACCAAAGAGCCTTGCTTTAGCTTGTTGTTTCCTAGAATTAAGATAAATGAGTGGCCCCAGGGATAGATGACTGCAATTGTCATACCAAAAATAAGCAACGATTTGTATTCTGTCATAGTATAATATGATATTTCTATGGAAATGCCTATAAAATATAAGATGAAGAGGATGACAAAAGATATCAAAATTTTCATGGCGTTCATATGTGCTTTGGTGCCGGAGTCTCTGAATCCTGTGACATTCAATTGCATCTGCCTGCTGTGCCTCCAGAGGGAAATGATTAACAAGAAACACGTAATCAGGGTTAGTATAAAGAAGACTATTACTCCCAGATTGAATAATAGCTGGTTAGTAATGAATTCACGTGTATTAATGTTGCTCTTCCAGGCTGTGTGGTTATTCTTCATTCTATGAACTTTCATAATCTTCACAATTTGTGGAAAAGTAAGTAACCAGGAAATAAGCAAGGATCCCATCAGAAGGGGAAGAACCCTATTAATTCTGTTCTTCAACCAGAGAAAAATGTGGTGAGAAAAATTTGCTATCTTCAGGAAATAGAACATGTTGAGGCTAGTGGCAAACCAGATACTTGATTGATTGAGAATTATCCACAAGTAACTAATATAGTCAATTAATTTACCAGATGCATACATATCTGGGGAGAATATCTTTATAAATCCATCTGTAATTATTAGCCCTATCAGAAAAATTCTGGAAGTTGCTAAGCCCATGAGAATAAAACCAATCATAGAAAACTTCTTGTTCTTCACACAGTCAATGCAATAGACAATTCCAATAAACCCATTCCCTAGAACCCCCAATATTGACTCACTAATTGCTACAAAAATTAGGAAAACTTCTACTATACTTAGCATATCTGCCAATCCCTAATATTGCCTCTGTTACATCTAGGTCAGATTACCTGTTGCAGAATGAGGCATATATTGGTTGCTTGATGGAAGAATTATTTTCTTCTCTTTCTTTACATAAAGTCTGAAAAGTGCCCCAATTAATGCCTGGTGATAGAATCCAAAATATCTCCTTCCACTTGTCTGTACAAGTCAGTATAGAGAAAGCTTACTTACAGTTTGCTAAGATGCAAATAGAAGTTTTGGTTCATGGATTTTACTTGTCCTTCTGAGATTATTTGCATTTGTTGACCTGAATTGTGAAGAGGGAGTGCCAAATGCAACAGAAGCATAAACTGGACTTCATCTTTTTCAACATCATCATTAACATTATCATGTATGTTAAGTGTTTATAATGACAGCTCAGCTATATAAATTAAAAATAGTGCATAGAAAAGTGAATTTAGTCATTACGGACACTGAATAATTAAAGGCATAAAAAACCACATTCTCTTCCACTTTCTGGTAATCCAGGGAGCACATACTTGAAATTATGATATAAAGAGGACAATTGATTATGAGTCAATTATATAGAAAACCTGAAGGATTGTCACTTAGTATGAAGGTTGGTACCAGAAGGCAAGAAAATATAGTGACATTAGAAATCAATGATATAGGGGGCTCCCTGGTGGTGCAAGGGTTTAAGCACAGCACTGTGAAGTTATCCGCAGCCTCTGCAGCATGAGTTTGATCTCCAGGTAGCCAGGGAGCTACCCAAATGGCACAGCAGACCTCTGCTGTTTCACCCACTTCTCCCCTCAGCAGTGTATTTCAGTAGATCTGCATGTTCTCGTTCCTCGCTCTATCTCTGGTGAATCCTCTAACCCCCCACACCTCTGGCCCGTACTCCAGTTCTTGTAAGCATAAATAAATAAATCTTTTTTAAAAAAGAAAGCAATGATATAGAAAATAAACTTTTCTGTAGAAATACACCAATATTCATCAAGACTAAAAATACAGGGCCTCTCTGGTGGTGCAGCGGTTGAGCGCTGGGTTGCGAAGCTGCCCGCATCCTCTGCAGCGCCAGTTCAATCCCTGGCTGCTCCCCAGCCACTGCAGGAGGGTCCCACATGGCGCGCAGACCTCTCCTGCCGCCCGCTGCTCCCCTCAGCAGTGTGCTTCGGTCCTTCTGTCTGCTCTGCTCCCCGCTCTGGCTCTGGTGAATTCTCTCACCCTCCCGTGCTTCTGACTGTACCCAGTGCTTGTATAAACAAACAAACAAACAAACAAATAAATAAATAAATCTTAAAAAAAAGAGAGAGAGAGAGACTAGAAATACTATGAAAACTTCATGTGAAACTTCCTCAAGAACACTTCAAGAAAATTATGGGCTAAAATAGCCTGATCACAGATAAACTACAGCCCAGCCCATTCCAGTGCAGGACCCTGCTTTGTCTATTGAAGTCAGTTAATTCATGATATTCTGCTGGTCTCTGGTGGTGGATGCAAGTGTAGAGTAAGGTCCAGAGGTCAACAGACTGAAATGAAGGATTTATTACCCATGATTTAAGTAAGGGTTCTCTGTCTCCAGTTTGTCATGAAAGGAAATAGACCCAGGTGCCATTGGCAACCATATTGTCACCCCAAAATGATGACACTAGAAGGAAGACCCTGAGGTGAACAGAATAGAGAGATAAATAGCTAGAGTCCTTGGCAACCTCCTAATACAACCAAAGCTGGATTTTTTTCTCCTTTAGATGCCTGGATATGAGATATTTTCCTCAGAATTCACTCCAGTTTTAGACAGGTTTTCTCTTATTGATAGTCAAAATCTTCCAGATTAATGTATCTCCCCCAAATATTGCTAAGATGTACATACTTCCAGGCATTCATGCTGCATGTAACATTTAATGAATAATTCGTTTTCTCTGTGGAAACACCACTCAGTAGAAAAGGTAAATATAAATGAGAAAATATTATCTTTTACAGTCATCCAGCAATATTTCTTAAACTTCATGCCAAATTTTCCACTATAGAAAATAGGAAAATCTCATTTCTTTAAGTTGTATAGTATTAATAACTATTTCTATCAGTATGTTCATTAATGTGAATGTTTCTAATTTTTTATGGTTAAAGGATCATTTTATTTTAGCCTCTTCACAAAAGTCTTCAGGATTTCTCTACTCTCTTTTCAAAGACTCACTTCAAAGACTCCCTGAAATTCATTTTCAGTCATTCTACACAAACTAAGATGCAAATGTCACATAGTACATAGTGTAAAGAGAATTTCCATTTTACCAGGAATCAAAAATTTATGCAAAGCAGACAAAATGTCCACAGTAACTTAATCTCAGGCATCAGAAAACTACTTTGGAAAGGAAATTCTTAAACAAAAAATTATTTAGTTGAGCCATGATCTCAGCAGAAAATTGGAAATCTCCTCAATAGCTTTTTTAAAGGCATCGTCAATATTTTGCTACAAAGTGTTTACATGTTTTGTGGGAAACAGTATATATTGTTCTGTAATATTTTCCACTTGAAAACATATATGTAGTTATCATTTTTAATATTAATAATAGTTTTATATGTCTTGATTAGCTAAATGTCAATTATTTTGATTCCTTAATAATTCCTCTTTTCAGGGCCTCCCCTGGTGGCGCTGGCGGTTGAGCACAGCGCTGTGAAGCTGTCTGCAGCCTCTGTAGCGTGGGTTCGATCCTGGCCTGCTGGCAAGAATCCCACATGGCGCAGTAGACCTCTCCTGTCTTGCCGGCTGCTCCCCTCAGCAGTGTATTTCAGTCAGTCTGCCTGTTCTGCTCCCCGCTCTGTCTATGGTGAATCCTCTCACCCTCCTGTGCATCTGGCCTGTACCCCGGTACTTGTATGCATGAACAAATAAATCTTTAAAAAAAAAAGCTTTAAAAAATAAATAATTCCCCTTTTCTTTCTTTCTTTTTTTTTTTTTTTGTGGGATTAGGGTCAGAATAAGGGGGGTGGGAATTGTATGGGGAATATAACCAAAATGAAAAAGCATACATTGTGCAAAAATGAAAAATGATGTAAGAATTATATAAAATAAAATAATTTACAAAAAAAAAAGAATTAAAGAGACTAGGACCAAATCTGAGGTACAGCAAAAACAATAATAATAATAATACACCTTCTTTTGAAGTTAAAGATGTTTCTCAATCTCATGCACTGATATTTTGGTCTGGATAGATCTTTGTTGTAGAAAACGGGCCTGTAATTGTAGACTGTTCAATAACATCTCTGACCTCCATCCACAAGATGCCAAAAGCACCTCCCCAATGGTGAGAACCAAAAATATCTCCAGATATTGCCTGATGTCCAGCGGGAGGGAACAAATATTACCAGAGGGCCTCCCCGGTGGCGCAACGGTTGAGCGCTGGGTTGTGAAGCTGCCCGCGGCCTCTGCGACGCCGGTTCGATCCCCGGCTGCTCCCCGGCCACCGGAGGAGGGTCCCACATGGCGCGCAGACCTCTCCTGCCACCCGCTGCTCCCCTCAGCAGTGTACTTCAGTCCTTCTGCCTGCTCTGCTCCCCACTCTGGCTCTGGTGAATTCTCTCACCCTCCCGCGCTTCTGACTGTACCCAGTACATGTATAAACAAACAAACAAACGAACAAACAAACTTAAATAAATAAAAAACATGCCTCTATAAAAAAAAAAATATTACCAGAACACAATGCCATTGCCAGCAGATACTTGGGTGTTATTCATGGAGTTTTTCATATCAATTCAGATTTTTGCCTATTCCTAAAGATGGGTTTTCGTATTCTTTACATAAGTCAGTATCCTAAAATACCTTACCCAGGGATCATGGCTGGAGGGTTTTCTTGACAGCAAGTTATGTTCACAGCTACACATTTGTGCGGTGTTTCAAGGGCATTAAGTGTAGGTCTTGTAAAGGACTGAACCCTGAAGTTACCATTTGCTGAGGTCACAGGATCAGCTTATCATCACATATGTTGTCAGGGTTTTGATCATCCAGCTTAGGGTTTAAATTCTCCAGATATTAATAACTTTCTTTTAATTTATAATACAACATAGTTTTAGTATTTCCTGATTTTTTCAGTTACCTCGTGGTTTTTACTTTTATGGGAGCAGATTTTGTTTCAGATTAAATGTGTTTCACTCATTGTACCAATGTCTGGTGGTTGTTTTCAGAAAATTTTCTGTTCTTATTAAATAAAAAGATCAGGAAAACATATCTTTATTATGTCTGCTACATTTAAAAACCATATAGTTCTTAAAAGTTCTTGGAATTTTTTAATCCACTGATTAAACAGATTTATTTAAATTTACTTTTTTTACAATATATTTTCCTTCTTAATTAAAACCAAGGTCTTAATTAATAAAAAGTCACCTAAAATGAGCTACCAGAGTAAATCAACTAATTTTATGCTGTTATCAACTAATAACACAATCGAGAGTGAATATGAGGGGTTTAATTAACTCTTTTTACCCACTTTTTTACTTTCAGATCAGAAGATTTGAGTTTGGATTCTAACCATGAAGTCACACATAATATGCCTTGGAATTTTTCTCACTGAAAAAAATAACGATAATAAAAATTTGGTATAAATTAAATTACAATGCTAAATTGCCTAGGATATTTCATGAAATCCAGAAAACCTTTTCTCTTATGTAATAGCCTGGTCTACTGAGAATTTAAAAAAAAAAAATCTATTAACACAAAATGAAGACCAAGGTAGAAACTAGGGGATCCTCAGAACATAAACTGTTTTCTTCAGGTTCCTCCATGCTGTGAAGATTACAATCCCTTGATGTAAGATTCCATTTGCTTAAGCACATTCACGAAAGTCTGTCTCATTTTTCTGTTCCCCAAAATCATATTGAAGGGGTGAATTGAAGGATAGAACAATGCTACCATCTCAGCAATAATCACACTCACTGTGTTGTCCAGTTTGGCATAGCACCACATTACCAAGAAACTAGCCAAATAATGCACCACTAAGAGAAGGATGAAAGAAATCATCGTATTTCTGGCTCTTACATGAACCTCTATGTTGAGGTGTCCAGATCCTGTGGTGTGATGCATCATCTGTCTGATATGTCTCCATAAGGAAAAGATTAACAGGAAAAATGAAATGACTGACACAACAAAGGGGATGAAGCAATCCCAGTTCAGGAAAATCTGATGGTCGAAACTTGGGTTTTCATTCAGCCATGCTTTCAAGGTCAGATTCCTTTCCATTTTTAGATATTCATGCACCCAAACAGTATTCCATTTTATGTTCAGAAGATTAGCCAAGAAAGAGAAAAAGAACCCAAATAGAATGGTGAAAACAACTCTATCTCTTCTCCACTTCAGCCAGAGAAAGAAGGGATGGGAAAAATTGGAAAGTTTGAGGAAGTAGTAGACACTTAGGCAGGTAGCACACCAGGTGCCCAAGGAGTTGTTCAGACTCCATAAGAAACCAAGAGTTATTGCTACCATTAGGTTGGTTTCATATAGTTTTGGATAGAACACTATTATGATACTGTCTTGAAGAAGCAGGTATATCACACCAATCCTGGAGACAGCCAAGCACATTAAGATAAAGTCAAGCAAGGTGATTTTCTTGGTTTTGATCCAGTCAGCACAGATTACTAGGAAAATGAATCCATTTCCCCAGATACCTATCAGGATTTCTACAATTTCAATGCTGATAATAACTTTTTCAAATGCACTTGACATATCCGCAGAAGTCAAATCTCAGCCACTTCTGTCACAGCTGACTTTTTGGAAATGATTTAACTGTTGAGAATGTTCTTCTTTGAGGTTTTTGGAGTCTCAGACCAGAAAAATACACAACCCTGTCAGCAGCTTTGTAAAAAACACATGCAACACAAAAACCCTCCAAAGAGCAATCCTCATAAATATCAACTCGATTCCTAAATGAATCTTTTTGTCATAGTCACAGGCTGTTTTTCATCTGTGAGGCTGGCTGAATGTTCACCTCATATTTGCTAACAGGCAAATGAGCAGAAGATTCTATGACATTGCTTTGAGTTTTCTTCTTCTTCAATCAAGCTTTATTTATTTATGCATACAGGACCTGGGGTGCAGGCCAAAGGGGGGGGAGTCGGCGGGGAGAAATTTCACCAGAGATACGATGTGGAACAGAACAGGCAGACTGACTGAATACACTGCTGAGGGGAGCAGTGGGCGAGACAGAAGAGGTCTGCTGAGCCATGTGGGTAGCTCCCTGGCCACCCTGGGAATGGAACTCATGCTGCAGAGCCTGCAGACAGCGTCGCAGTGCTGTGCTTAAACCCTTGTGCCTCCAGGGAGGCCCCCTTATAAATTCTTAATCTGAGATTAAAAATGGCCAGACCCTGAATTCCTAATTGCTGCAGCTTTTACTTCAGGATTCTTAAGGGCTGCAAACACCATGCTCAACACTTCCAAAGATTTGAGTTTGGATTCTAACCTGTTTGGGTGCATAACTTCTAAAGGCTCCATTTGTAGTTTGCCACGAGCCAGCCGCTTAGCCTGGGTGTCGGGGGTTCCTGAAGGATGGGATGGTGTTGGTGTCGGTGCAATTGTGGAAATGAGGGGGAGGGAGAGTGATGAGATGCAGACACTTGATCAGGGTGCAAACATCATACTGCTGAGGGTCTCAGCAGCCCTTTATTTATACATTTCAAGCAAACCGTGAGTGCTTAAGCATATGCATTAAGGCAGGAAGATAACAATCATCACATCTTTTTCAAGAACAGCCAAGGGTCTATTTGCCCTCCTGCAGAGGTCGTGACATTTATTATTCTTTGTTTTATAGAAGGCACAGTTGCTAAACAAAAGTGTTCTTAGAATAGTCATTTACCTTAAACAACCAAACAGTCATTTTATTAGTAGTAAAAACTTATGTGACTGAAACTATCATTTCTATGTTTGCCTTAGTGAACGATTAACTAAGGGCTAGGGGAAACAAAGGACAGGAAGTTACCTGGGGAAGGAAGATGCACTGACACTTCCCTAGCCCCAAGCTCTCAATTAAGGGAGGAATTTTCCTAATCTAACAAAAGAGTTCTTCTACCTATTACCCTATACTTACCTCGTCAGCCTAGTTTCCGTATCTAACTTTAAGATCAAGGGAAAATTTCTTTTTCTGTAAGATTGCTGGTTGTTGTTTTAAGGAACTACAAATATTTCATCAGAGGCAGGGACAGAGATGGTTATAGCTTTTGATTCCCAGAATGGTTAATACGTGACATATCAGTTGTAACATTGACTATTTCCAAATGCATTATTGTGCTGCCATGGTTTTTAGCTCGACCAGTCACAGAATTGTTGTTGACTTATTCTTGAATACACACTCTAACAGCCACCATACCAATCATCACCTCCAGGGGAATCAGCCATAAACAAGCAGGAAGAATTTAGCAAGAGCCGGCTTTGGCGCCTCCTGGCTTATCAGGAATTTTCTTATGCTTGGAGCATGGCTCGCATCTGCCACCCAACTGCTGTCTTTAACTTTAAAGTAAAAGAATTTCCTTCTCCATTTAGCTCTTGCCTCAGAAGACCACATCTCCATATTAAAGACTTGGCCGAGGGATGTTTACAGCCTTTTGTTCCCAGAAGTTTTTTCACTTGTTAATGTAAGGCCGAATGTTGAATTGCTGCCTTTTGGCAGAGAAATACTAATTTTATAAAAAATGTAATATTTGTATCACACAGTGCCATTTGCCATCAAATTTGTTATTCAGTAATTGATCAAACAGCATTTGCAGTTTTACTTTTTTTTTATTTTTTTTAAAGATTTATTTATTTATTCATACAAGTGTAACAGGGTGGTCCCCAGGAAAGGGGGAGGTTCCCTGCCCCACCCAAGGGAGGGTGGAGCTGAGCAGGGAGAGGAGAAGATGCAGAAGAGACTGAGGAAGGAAGCAGGATGGAGCCAGGAGACCTGGAGGAGGTGCATGGAGCCTAGAGACACGTGAAGAAACTGAGCTTGTCTTTTGGTCGTGGACTGGGTGACACAGATGTGGGTGAGACCCGTGGAGAGGTGACCATGGCAGCTTTTATCTTGATGTTGATTTTGCTCTTTTCCTTCCGTGCTTGTCTGGTAGTTTCTGATCCTTTTCTGTGGGTCCCCACTGGAAGATGCTTTAGACTTGTGGCAGGCTTTGGGGCCTTGCTCTGGGCCGATCCCATATGGATGGACTTTTACCCACGAGGGGACGGGTAACTTTGGGTGCTTGATTTAGAAACTAGACTCTTTGACTTACCTGTATTGTTTCCTAGTTTTATTAAAGTTCCTTCCCATTAAAGTCTCCTATGTTTTGTGTTGATGCGGCGGATGGCAGAACCCATTTAGAATAGGCAGGTTTGCGGGGTTTGGGCTGCCCCTCTCCCTGTCCTATAACACAAGCACTGGGTACAGTCAGAAGCGCGGGAGGGTGAGAGAATTCACCAGAGCCAGAGCGGGGAGCAGAGCAGGCAGAAGGACCGAAGTACACTGCTGAGGGGAGCAGCGGAAGGCAGGAGAGGTCTGCGTGCCATGTGGGACCATCGGCCGGCAATCGAACCGCGCTGCAGAGATTCCAGGCAGCTTCGCAACCCAGCACTCAACTGCTGCGCCACCGGGGAGACCCTGCAGTTTTACTTTTAAATGCATATTTTAACAATGGTAGAAACTAGCCATAAACAAATGGGGAGAATCTAGCAGGAGTCAGCTAATGGATTCCTGACTTTTCAGGAATCTGCCCCATGTCCGGACCTTCGTCAGACAACATGAGTAGCTCGGCTCCCAGCAGCAGTTCAGCACCGGTCTGTTAGGGGGAACGGGATGTCCTAAAGCTAATATCGGGGCTGCTCTATAACAGGTCCTCTAAACTCCCCATCCAGGGAAAGACCACACAAAGCCTGAGCCACACACATTCTTATTCTTGTGCCATAATATTCCAGCTTGACTAATAGCTACATACAAAATGTATAAGAAAAACAAGAAGATGAGGTTTCTCTCTCCAACTCTTTTCCTTTCTCCTAAGTCCTATCCCAGTCTTACTGATATTCCAAGCTGGGGCCTCCCCTGGTGGTGCAGCGGTTGAGCGCTGGGTTGCGAAGCTGCCCGCAGCCTCTGCAGCGCCGGTTCG
The DNA here is from genome assembly GCF_014898055.3 of Talpa occidentalis. Lineage (NCBI taxonomy): Eukaryota > Metazoa > Chordata > Mammalia > Eulipotyphla > Talpidae > Talpa > Talpa occidentalis. Next base: position 63,085,262 of record NW_023601653.1, on the reverse strand, counting down.
TTCCCCGGCCAGCGGCGAGGGTCCCACAAAAAAAAAAAAACCAAAATCCTGATATTCCAAGCTGACAACTTCCTCAGGCTTCACCTAAGTAGATTCCTGGAACAGGAAGGAAATCTCAAGGACAAAGTTACTGGCCCCATTTGCTCCTTCCATGCAAAGCTCCGTTTCTTAGCTGGGTGATGTGATACATTGAACTGTGTCCCTCCTCCCCCCAAGGATATGTCTGATACCGGAATTGTCAGGCCTAGTCTCCCAGCCAGGAACTGATCCCAGGCTGCAGGGGCAGCGCTGAGCCCCAGCCACAAGACCCCCACGGGTTGTGTCTCACGAAGCCGCAGCAGGAATTTTGCAGACACTCAGGCAAGCAAGCGAGAAGAGGCAGGTTTGTTTAGAGAAAGAAAAAGTTTATTGAGGAGAAAAAAGAGCAGAAATAAAGTGGGACTCCCAGGCCAGGGAACCAGGCCTGGGAGGGGCAAGGAAGCCAAAGTAGAGTTGTGTCTCAGGGAATATAGACCTTCTTTCCCTCATTATTCTAAAGCTCCACCAGTCTCTTTGTGATTGGTCATTTCTCGGCTGTCTCACTTAATTTGCTACTGAGTGGGGGATCTTCACATTCCTTATCTAACAATTTTCTCTTTCCCCATTTGTTGCATCTTTAAATTTATGGCCCAGTCCTCTGGATGGGCATCCCTGCATTGAAGTTAAACAGCTGCCCTTCTAAGTTGTCCATAAATTAAACCACTCTCCATTTCTCCAATCTCCGCCTCCCTTTACCACCTGAAGGAAACCAGGACCAGCATTAACAATGTTGTCCTTGGTCCTGGGATATTTGTTTTTCCTAGTGGAATGGGTTACTTTCCCTTGGTTGTCCTTATCTCTGAAGCCTCCCTAAATTCTTCAGAGGTCCCCTCCTGCACTGTCCCTAAAACTGCCTAATTTCTAGCTTGCCCTGTGTCTCATGTCCAAGTACGAACCCCTGGCAGCTATGAGTGTATCCTCTGTTGCAGATATAATCAGCCCTAAAACTGATGACAGGGGTTCTTATAAAAGAAAGGGTGAGGGATTTGACATACAGAAGGAAGAGATTGCATTTATGCTGCTTCCATCCAAGAAACCCTGGGTGCACCAGCAGCAGAGGAGAGGAAGGACTCCCCAGCAGCACTTTCAGAGGGAGCATAGTCATACCGCTATCTTGACTTCAGGCTTCTAGCTTTCAAACTGTCTGCTGCATCAGTTGCCTACTGATTACATTTAATATAAATATTTAATAAGATATTAATATAGTTAATATAAATATTAAACTATTATGAGGAAGAGGTAGGATTAAAAACAGGTCACGGTGATTTGATACTGGGTGTCTCGATGGTGGGTGTCTAAGGCGACAGCACCTAAGGGGGGAATTCCTGTATTTCCAAACACTAGCAAGGATGTAAAACAATGGTAATGGTACTTCATTTAAAAAAGAAAGTAACTTTTTTTTTTTAATTTTAAAGATTTATTTATTTATGCATACAAGAACCAGGGTGTAGACCAGACGTGCGATGGTGGGGAGGAGAGTGAGAGGATTCACCAGAGACAGAGTGGGGAGCAGAACAGGCAGACTGACTGAAACACACTGCTGAGGGGAGCAGTGGGCAAGCCCGGAGAGGTCTGCTGCGCCATGTGGGTATCTCCCTGGCTGGGGATTAAATTCGTGCTGCAGTGGCTGCAGATATTCTCACAGGTTGCGTCTCAACCCCTCCCTTGCGCCACCAGGGAGGCCAGTCTTCCAGGTCATTTTTAAAAATTATTTTTCTACAATGTACTTTTTCCCTCCTTCTTTGAAACATCAGTATTATCAGTGTTTTCTTTTTTCTTTTTCTTTTTTTTTTTTATAGAGGCATGTTTTATTTATTTGTTTGTTTGTTTGTTTTTGTTTTATACAAGCACTGGGTACAGTCAGAAGCGCGGGAGGGTGAGAGAATTCACCAGAGCCAGAGCTGGGAGCAGAGCAGGCAGAAGGACCGAAGCACACTGCTGAGGGGAGCAGCGGGCGGCAGGAGAGGTCTGCGTGCCATGTGGGACCCTCCTCTGGTGGCCAGGGAGCAGCCGGGGATCGAACCGGCACCGCAGAGGCCACGGGCAGCTTCGCAACCCAGTGCTCAACCGCTGCGCCACCGGGGAGGCCCTTCTAATAGCTTACTGGTGTGGTCACATGGCTTGTGTACAATATTTCAACCTTGCTCTGGGCTCTCAGCCTCCTAAGGGGGAACAGTGAATTTTGGTCTCTGGAAGCTGCTCCCTAAGGGGAGAATGGTTGTTGGGGTTTGGAGTGGAAGAAGCACTTTGCTCTGGGTCAAATGCAGCTCCTCTTTACAGCTGCTTCAGGGTTGTGTCTGGTGGGGTGAGAGTCAGGTAGGGACAAGACACCTCCCAATTCAAAGCACTGTAGAAACTTGTCTCTGTTTGGAGAGTTGCATTTCTTTAATGCTGCCAGGAAGCTTTCCATACTTTCAACATTTTAGCATTAGTGTATTCAAATCAATAGCATATATTTCCCAAGAGGGAGAATGGTGGATTTATGGTGGATATTTTTCTTTCTTTCTTTTTTTTAAAGATTTATTTATTTATGCATACAAGAGCTGGGGTACAGGCCAGAGGTGTGAGATGAGAGGATTCACCAGAGAGAGAATGGGGAGCAGAACAGGCAGGTTGACTGAAATATACTGCTGAGGGGAGCAAAGGGCTAGACAGGAGAGGTCTGCTGCACCATGTGGGTTACCTCCCTGGTTGGGGATCAAACTCGTGCTGCAGTGGCTTGCAGTATCTTCATAGTGCTGAGACTTAACCCCTTGCACCACCAGGAAGGCCAAGATGGTGGATTTTTTTTTCCTTCTATCCTAACCATAGCTAACATTTAGTTCCAGTGTTTATTTTTTTTTAAAGGCTGTAAATAAATGAGATTCTGCCAATCAAAGCAGTTACAGAGTCAAATAAGTAGGACCCCTCTCACCAGGCATGTCAAAGAGATTGTGGTCATTTTTAGTCCACCAAATCACCTGTAATTTTCAGAATTATGCTGCCTTTTTCTATTTGCACAAGTCATTTAAACTTGTTAAAATATATTTTTAAAAGTAAAATAAGTCTCCATTCTTCTATTTTCCTCCAATCAAGACAAATTCTTTCATATCCAGTTACACTGATTTTCCCATGTTTTTAAATATTCCACTATTTAAACTGGAAACTGCAGATATACGTGATTATGTGGAAAAGTTTCCTCAAATATCAGATGCTTTCCTATGACCATTCATACAAAATATTTTTCAAAAGAGAAAATTACTAAGTTTTTTGAATAAAAGTAAAAAGCCTGATATAACCACACTGGGAAATACAAAAACTAACCATGTATCTCAGAAATCATGTTTATTTCTCATGAAATTTTGTCTCTAATCTTTGCTTAATGTCCATTTTATTTTCCACTCACCAGTGATCCAGATACATGAACAAATAAGACATACATTTAAAAAAAAAACACACCACAAATTTAAGTTTTCAAATTCAATGACAATTTCAAACCAAGATGTTGGAATCATATACATTAAACTCTGAATTGTGTACATATTTATATGTTTATCTATCTTGAATTTATTTATTTATTGAGGTAACATTGGTTTACAACGCTGTATATGATTTAGGGAATAGGGCCACATTTCGATAGATATTTGAATGTGCCCACACCACACCCACCACCCCAGCATCCATAGTCCTTTACCACAGACAATTGTGCCCCTTCCTCCATTGATCTCATCGCCACACTTCTGCACTGGCAGCCTCCATTCTGAAGTCAGGCTCCATTCTGAAGTCAGGTTTGTTTTGGTTTAGTTTTATCAGTTCCTTTGTTTTGTTTCTCCATATTCCATATATAAAAGACACCATCCAGTATTTGTCCTTTTCCTTCTGATTTATTTCACCCAGCATAATCCCCTCCAGTTCCATCTGTGCACATACTTTATTTTTTTTTTAAGATTTATTTATTTATGCATGCAAGAACTGGGTTGTAGGCCAGAGGTGTAGGGGGAAGGGAAGGTATGAGAGGATTCACCAGAGACAGAGTGGGGAGCAGAACAGGCAGATCCACTGAAATAAATACACTGCTGAGGGGAGCAGCAGGCAAGACAGGAGAGGTCTGCAGTGCCATGTGGGTAGCTCCCTGGCTGGGGGTCGAACTCATGCTGCAGTGTCTGCGATAGCTTGATAGCGCTGCTTTTAATCCCTGCACCACCAGGGAGGCCTGAGATTTCCCAGCTTTTAACTGCACCTCAGCTGCCTCAGTACTGAAAGAAAAGCCCTCCTTAGTTTACTATTTCCCAGAATCAGGATCAATGAATGGACTGAAGGATAAGCAAGTGCAAAAACCTCAGCAAGCATAAAAACCAAGTTTTCCTTCATCAAGCTAGCATTGAAAGTTGTTATGACAATCATCAAGATGTACATAGCAAAGAGGAGGAGAAAAAAGGTCACAGCTTTCATGGCTCCAATATGGGCCTTGATGTTGGGATCGCCAAATCCCAAGGCATTGCTCGTCACCATCTTCAGATGTTTCCACAGGGAGAAGATTAACAGTAGTAAAGAGTTCAAGGACACGGAAAAGGGTATAGCAGATCCAATGGTGAATATAATCAATTTAGAAAAGTTTTCAGTGTTATTCCTTTTAGAACTCAAAGTCATATTTCCTTCATGTGGATAATTGTGGATATTAAGATATAGGTTTGTCATTATCAGAATAAAAAGTGAAATTACTAACGACCCCAGGAACATTATCAGAACTATCATGTCAACCCTATGCTTTAGGTAAAGAAAAAGAGGGTTTGAAAAATTGGCTATCTTGAAAAAATAAAAAAGGCTGAGGACTGTGGCAAGCCAGATGCTAAAGTGATGGGCCGTCATCCAAGCCATGTCAATAAATACAGCTTCCTTTCCATTCATGTGGGAGGATGGATGAAGTACAGTTTTAAACCAATTCACTGTCATTGTCAAAATCAGACAAATTCTGGAGATTGCCAAAGCAGTGACGATTCGATCAGCTGAAGAGATCTTTCGCGTCTTAAGCCAATCAACGCAATTCACCAGTGTTACAAATCCATTCCCCAAAATACCAATTATGAATTCTGTATGTATTATAATGATGAAGAAGCTATCCAAAGCACTTACCATTTCTGCAAAGAGAGAGTTCCAACGTTAATTACAAAGTCCACAATTTCTTGATTTGTTATTCTAAATCATACATACATGTATTTCATTCTGGGATGCTTAGTTAATTTCTTCCTTAAAAAATCATGGGTTCAACAAGGCAGAAAGCACTGAGATGTTCTAATGGATGTACACATCTCTCCCTTTATGTAAATCATTTTCTCCAAGCAGCCAGGTGCATGCTGGTCCAGTCACTATACGTTCTCAACATAAAGTGAAGTATCTCCTACTTGATGGTGAAAGAAGAACTGAACTCTCATTTGCTAACATGCAAATAAACATATCTTCTTTCTTGATTTGGCAACGCTTGCTCTATTTAATCTCTACACAATTTGTTTCACAATTTGAGTTGTGTTCCATAACATTTAAAAATTCAACTAAAAAATAAAAAATAAAAAAATAAAAATTCAACTCACATGAGCGCTGGGTTGCGAAGCTGCCCGCGGCCTCTGCGGCGCTGGTTCGATCCCCGGCTGCTCCCTGGCCGCCAGAGGAGGGTCCCACATGGCGCGCAGACCTCTCCTGCCGCCCGCTGCTCCCCTCAGCAGTGTACTTCAGTCCTTCTGTCTGCTCTGCTCCCCGCTCTGGCTCTGGTGAATTCTCTCACCCTCCCATGCTTCTGACTAAACCCAGTGCATGTATAAACAAAACAAACTAACAAATAAAATAAATAAATAAATAAAACATGCCTCTATAAAAAAAAAGCATAAAAAAGTTTTAAAAAAAATAAATAAATAAAAATTCAACTCACAGAGCTCTAACCTACAGTAAAATATCTACATCAGTAGGTGGAGTTTGGTGAACATGATCATCATTGCTGATCATGTAAGACCTCAGGGAAATTTCCAGTTTATCCAAAGGTTTGCTATCTATTAACACATCTGAGTTTCCTGAGTGAACCTAGAGAATTCCTGAATGCTGATCATTTCCATTTCTTTATCAAAGAATTGTTTGCATGTGCCCAAACACAACACCATGCTGAACAACCTTATGGGATTATTGTCCAGGATGGACTGTCTACTTTTTGGCAATAGGAAAATAAGGTTCGGACAATCCTGATTATCTTAGAGATCCAGGCTGCAAGAATTTTCAGTAGAATACCAGAAAGAAGAGACAATTTCAGAGGTCTTAGAGTATCCCATACTATAAGGAAAATATCCAAGGCTGAGAAAGATCCATCTAAGAGGATCTGAGGAAACAGTGTCCTGCATACACACAGGGCAGGAAGCATGCTTGTCCTCCCACCCCCAGTAAGACTAGATGCTTGCTCGATGAATGTTTGTGTCCCCCCAAATTCAATCCCTAACTCCTGATGTGATGTGATTTAGAAGTGGGGGCCTTTGGAAGGGAGTATGTCATTATTGTTGAGCCCTCACAAATATGATTAATATCCTTATAAAAGAGCCCCCAGGGAGTTCCCTCTGCCCCTGCTGTGCTTCTGTGATCTGGGAAGTGGGCCCACACCAGACGCCAACCTACCCTCATCTATATTTTATTTTAGTTTTCTATGTCATTAATTCTTTCATTATTATATGCATATTATAAAGGAGTTAACAACACAAGGTTACAAATCTGATTGCTTGTCCTAGCATTTTGATTTTTTCCCATTTTCTGGCTGTGTGACCTTACAGAAGGATCTTCATCTTTTTTTTTTTTACTTCTAGTTTCCTTATGTGCCAAACTTGTATGATTTTTTTTCAGGATTAAGCATAATAATACCTATAGAGCACTGAGTAGGGTTTTCTATATACAACTGACCTAACCAACTCAGAGTTTAGCAAGATGACTCTCTCCCAGACAAAAATCCTCAGATAACTTTTGGTTCCCCAGAACTTAACTACTGATATCCTGTTGTTGACTGGAAGCCTTACTGATAACATAAGCAGTTGTTAACACTTATCTTGCATGTTATATGTATCATATACTGTATTGTTAGAATAAAGTAAGCTAGTGAAACAATATGATATGAAGGAAATGATAAGGAAAACGCATTAATAGTACAGTACTGTGTTTATTGACCAAAAAATCCCCATGTAGTTCAAATACGTGTTGTTCCAGAGTCTCACTGTCCAGTAAAACTAAACACTCTTCTCTTAGCTTCTTTCTATTTTTTAAAGATTATTTTGTCATTGATTTCTATCTTTTATTTTTGACTGGTTATTTCTATTTAATGTAAATTCACTTAGCATAGAAATTGAAAGGTTGGGGGCCTCCCTGGTGCTGAGACTTAACCTAGCTATGGCCTGAGTTCTATTCCCAGCCAGGGAGCTGACCCACATGGCACAGCAGACCTCTCCTATCTTAACTGCTGCTCCCCTCAGCAGTGTATTTCAGTGGATCTGCCTGATCTGCTCCCTGCTGTCTGCTGCCTCTGGTGAATCCTCTCACCCCCCACACCTCTGGGGTGTACCCCAGTTCTTTTATGCAAAATAAAAAGAAGATAAACTGAAAGATCATCTTACATCTACCATCAATATTTTGCCCAATATTAAATTAAATATTGATGAAGACTTGGAATATGAATCAGAGTCACTTATTTTCTGCTATATCCTTAATGTTATTCAAACCAAAGTGTATTTAGGAAAAAACCTTCCTGCCTGGTATTGCTTATCTTGCTTAGTGTTTGAGAATTTGCTGCAGTCTATTTGTCTTGGAACATGTTTATTCAGAATCTGTTTCTTTCCACTTCATGCTCCCATGAGCTAGCCTTTCCTTACCACTGTGTTATAGCATTTGGTTAGATTCCACAGATACTCACTAATCTCTCAGCATTTCTCTCTTTTTGAGTTAAATAATTGGTCCATTCATCTTTTTAAACATTTTTATAATAAATGCATTTTAGTTATAAATTTTCCAGCCTTAGCTGAAATTTTCAAACTTCCATGTGGATAATGTTTTTGTTCTTGTTTAGTTCTAAGTTTTGGATTGACCCCAGCATCTTTTTTGTCTTATTTATGATTGAATTAGTTAGTAATGTACAAATCATGGAATAGTATAATTATCATTATATTGCTATTATTACTTTGTAAAAATATTGAAATGTGGTGATAAGAGAATATATTTTGTGTGATGCCATGTTTTTTTCATTTATTAAAATTTCTTGGGCCTATTTCATGATCTATGTTTACAAAATTAAGTGTTTCTATTAACAAAAGTTAAAAGTGAAATGATTGTATATTGTCTATTGGTATAGGACTCTCCATATAAAATTTAATGTAGTTATTCACAATCTCTTTAGAATTATTAACTTCACTTGATCTATTGTAGCCAGATCCCCTTCATTCTGTAATAACAAAAAGAAACCTTCCCTACACTAAAAATTAGAAATAAGTGGAATTAAACTCTAACCATCCTTTGTTCTCTCTTCCCCCATCCCCTCCTCAGGATTAACTCAGGCTCCACCTGCATTCCTGGGAACTTGGAAAACAATTTCTAATAAAATTCAATGTGTTAAGGGAGGGGGAAGGGGTTGATGGTGGCATCAGAAATAAACATCTGCTAAGAAAACACACATTTGATCTTTTCATGCAGGTTTTATTACAGTACCGCACACAGATAGGAGCAGAAAAAATCCTCTCTGCTGATTATTTTTTGAATTATTTACCCCAAAGTAAAGTCAGTATTATGCTTTTTGGTGAAACACCAAGAAAAATCTTCCATTTCCAAAGATGCCAATTATCATCACCATTGCTTGACAATTTGAAAGTCAGTTCACTAGAGGAATCTACACCCAAATCGAAAACATTCAAATGAAAAGAAGTAAAATTGAAAAGAGGTAAAATTGTCATTATATGCAGATGATGCCATTTTCTATCTGCAAAAGACAAGAGAAGGAGCTTTCTGAAAGAGTCCACGTGACAGTTTAGTAAGGCAACTGGCTTCTAACTCACAACAAACAAATAAGCAAAAACAAGGACCTTTCAGGAGACACAGAAACCAGGGGCCAAATATAGGAAAATAAGAGCATTTAATGTAAACATAGAAATTATATATTTTACCTGTTTTTTTTTTTTTTTTCCAACCAGATTTCAGATGTGGCTGTGGGCAGCCTCTTTCCATTGCTGTTTAAGTCTGGAGAAAATCCCTGCTCTGCTGGGTTTATTACTCTCGCTCTGCGCTTGCACCTTCATGCACCACTGGGAATATCACTTAATATCTCAGCAGCTCGGCTTCTTAATATGAGACATGTAGCTTGCACAGAGGGGGAATAGCAAGTACGAAATATACACACTGCCTGGTGCCCGAATATTGTAACCTCCTGGTTTTAGTGGCTACCTATTCATTACGGACACATTTTATTTTATTTTGCTTTATACCTAGTGTCTCTTTTTCAAATGTATTCAAGACACATAGAACAGATGTTCAATACATATTTTTCAATGCATACATGAAAGAGTGACTTTAGGAGAACAAGAAAATTTATTTCAAGCACAAAGTCTGTACTTTGAAGAGATTTCTTTATGAATAAAAGCCCTAAGTAAAGAATTCTTCATTTCTAAAAACACACAAGATCCTATAGCACCCAGGATTAACAGTAAGGGACAGAAAGATCCTTTTTCCTCACCTTTACTCCATTTGATTTAGTTTATTCTAAATTTTCACCTTTGATATTTAGTTTTCATTTCTGCTATAGAACCAATATTAACAACATATACACATTCAAAATTCATGCTAATTCTGTCTTGGTTACTCAGGAGTGACTCTACATTTCTGTTCCTATGTCCTGGTTGCTTTCCACTTACCAATAAAATAGAAGTATGTCATAAAATAAGATATAACAAAACACCTATCTCCCAAAAAGAGATTAATAGGTTAGCACCAGTCAATATTTGGTAGACTTATACATTAAAATTAAACTATTGTTTTACAAGTTAAAAACTATTTTTAAATATATACATTAAAAAATAAACGCATGTGTATACTGCATATACTGCATAAAAATGTTGATTTAGAATGATGCACACCTGAATCTTTTATAATATAATGCAATGTAACATCAATACAATTTTTTAAAATAATAATAAAATGTATTGTTATATATTTAAGAACTACATTGGAAAATATAATTTATTTCTGAATATAAATTACATGTTCTTAATAATGATAAAAACGCAGTCCAAGAATGTGAAACTAATAATACAGAAAAGGTGTTGGAACAAACCAGCTAAGGAACTTCTAGAAATCATTTGTAAATTGGGACTTGCATTTGAGACAATGGATTTAGTGTATGTAATTTGCAAGTTTATAGTTTATTCTTCATTTTTAATCTGAAATTTATGTATGTACCCTAGATTAGGAATTCATTTTATATACACGAAAGTATAACATTCTATTTTTTTATATTAATATTTTTATTTTTTTACATCACTGTTCATTTTTAAACAATATTTGCTTCCCCTCCCCCTCAGGTGTAGTCCCCATAGAATTTCCTTCCCCAAAGCACCCGTGCACCATCACCTCAGTCCCCTGTGCTCCTCCCTCCCTCCTTCTTATCTCTCTTCCTCCTCCTCCCCTGCAGGATGTCTCTGGTTTATAATTGCCCATTTTTGCTTTGTTGTGTTTTGTACTGGTTTTTTTTTTTTTTGCACTGATATCTTATTTGGTTTCCCTATATTCCTGCTATAAGTGAAACCATCCAATATTTTTCTTTTCCCTTTTGGCTTATTTCACTGAGCATAATTCCTTCTAGTTCCACCCACATTGCTGCGAATGGCATCAGTTTATTTTTTTTGATTGCTGAATAAATTCCATGGTGTATATGTGCCACATCTTCTTGATCCAGTCATCTATTTTTGGGCATTTGGGTTGTTTCCAGGTTTTACCTATTGTAAATAGTGCTGCAATAAACATAGGGGAACAGGTATTCTTTTGAATCAATATTTTTGTGTCCTTTGGGTAGATCCCTAGTAGTGGAATTGCCAGGTCATATGGTAGCTCCAATTTTAGTAGACTGAGGAACCTCCAGACAGCTTTCCACAGTGGTTGGAACAGTTAGCACTCCCACCAGCAATGTAGGAGAGTTTCTTTTTCACCACATCCTCGCCAACATTTGTTGTTGCTTGTTTTTTTGATACGTGCCATTCTATAACATTCTATTTTTAGTAACTATGTTTTACATACATATACACAATTTATTATACATTTCTCAATTTAAAATTGCAAAAAGATTAATGGTTAACACAAAATGCATATTATTTCTTATGGTAAATTGTTCTTACATTGAAAATGTTCACATCCACTTCCTCTTGTGTATTGTGTATTAATATAAATGACATACACTATGCTCAGCTGTCATAATATTTAAATAATGTTTGTTCCAAACATACTTTGTAACATTCAGATATTACACACAATGGAAAAATAGTGGGGAAGTATAAATTTATGTCATAAAAATTCCTTATCAACTGATTTTCCACTAGGATGTGCAAGATGAGCTCCTTTCTGGTCTATGGGTCTCAGGGTTCCCCATCTTTGAACCTGAACCTCAGCCACCCCAGCATTGAGTGAAAGGCCTGTCTCAGCTTATGGTTTCCCAGAATCAGAACATAGGGGTGACCTGAAGGATAAACAACTCCAATATCTTGGCAAAACATAGTGATCCGATTTCTGTCTGGAAGCTCCAAGCTCCAAAATGACATGGAAAGAGACAGAAAGAAAATGGCATAGAGCACGAGAAAGGTTACCACACTTTGCAAGGCTTTTATGTGGGCCTTGCTGCTGACATCTTTGGAGCCCTTGGCATTGAGTTGTACTCTCCTGAGATGCTTCCCCATGGAGAAGATTAGCAGGAGAAAAACTGTCAGGGTCACTGCAAAGGGCACGAACGTGAACAGGGTGTTTGTAAATACAAGATGGTTGGTAAATTGGGCAAAGTCCTTCATCCTGGAACTACAAGTCATGTTTCTTTTATATTCACCATACCAGGCATTCATATGTGTGCTGACCAGTGCAAGATTAAGAATCAATAAGACCAAGGTCACCAACATGGTCAGTGAGACCACCTTTTTAACTCTCCACTTGAGATAGAGAAAAATAGAGTCAGAAAAATTGGCTATCTTGAGAAAATAAAAGATGCTGAGGCTTGTAGCAAGCCAAAGACTGAAATGATTGCTCACAGTCCAGAAGATATAAACTATAATTAACATTTTTCCAGTCATAAAAATAGCTAAATTAAACATGCATATATACGAATTTATTAATATTACCCAGAGCAAACCAATTCTGGAGACCGCCAGAGCAGTGAGAATTCCGTCTGTGAAAGAGATCTTTCTTCCCTTGACCCAGTCAATGCAGTTTACCACGGCTATGAAGCTGTTTCCTAGCTTGCCAATTACAAATTCGGCAATTAGAATGACCATAAGTGTGCTGTCGAAGATGCTGACCATTGTCTGGAAAAGAATACTCCAAAGTCTACTATCGCTGCTGAAGATTTCTTCATTCATTCATCTCAAATGCTATGTATATCTGATTCTTGAAAACACAACCGTATTCTCTCTTGTAAAACATGGTGTTGGGCTTGTCAAATCAGCAACCATCAAGATTTGCTAATGGATGCATTTATGGCTTTCCCCCTGGAAAATCTTTGTAGTTCTCTAGACAACTCAGCTGAACTCTAAAGTCTTTTATAACTGATGATGAAGGAAAGCTGCATTCTCATTTGCTAACATGCAAATCAAGAGATATGCAATTCCATGAGCCTCACTTCTGTTTTCTCATTATTTGAATCTGCCAACTTGAGTTCAGGATAAGTAAAATTATAAAATTCTAACACATGTAGCAGGCAACAGAATCTTTCAAACACTTCAAAGCTAGGCCTGCACAGGGACTTATCCATACATTATGCAAAACCTTTCCTACAAAATATGAGTTTTCTAATAAGGTCATGGAAGAAATTATTCCTAGAATACTGGGTATTGCAAATAAAGTTGTTTATCATTTTATGTGTGTGCACATGCATAACATATACACACATGTAACCACGTTTATTTGGATACAAATCTACTCTTTGAACTCCAATAATACAAGTTTTTCATCTCTCCATTGACAGTTATTATGCATCTATCTCATGTTTAATCGTATGAGAGTTGTTAAGGCATTATTTAAAAATGCTCCAAAGTTTATATTACATAGTTTTATTTTTTTTTAAGATTTGTTTATTTATACAAGAACTGGGGTACAGGCCAGAGGCACAGGAGGGTGAGAGAATTCACCAGAAACAGAGTGGGGAGCACAACAGGCAGATGACCGAAAACACTGCTGAGGGGAGCAGCAGGTGAGACAAGAGAGGTCTGTCACGCCATGTGGATATCTCTCTGGCCATCTGGGAATAAAACTTGTGCTGCAGAGGCTACAGACAGCTTCACAGTGCTGCGCTCAAACCACTGCACCACTGGGGAGGCCTTATATTACATAGTTTTAAATGTAAATATTCAGTAAGCTTTGGGAATATTTTTTTCTGTACCTAAGAAAAATGATGGAAATCTATCTATTGTTCCATAATACAATCCCTGTGTTTGAATGCATTCATCCACAAAGAAGAATCTTCATTCTGAGATTCTTCCTTGTCCTACAGGGAACATTCCTCCATTAATACAGGCATCTTCAGATTTTACCCCCACCTACCTCCCCAGCAACATCTGTTCCATGATGCTCACTGCAGACACCCAGGCAGACAAGATGGTCAAAGCAGAGCATGAGCAATATGATACAATCATTAGGTATAAAAAAGTAAGCAAGGGACCAATGAAATAAATTCAGTATCAACTACCAAAGAAAGCAGAAGGGCATATGTCCTAAATTTCTAGGGTGATTAAAAAGATATGAAGTATTGACACCAGGAGCAAAAGTACAAACATACTGTCAGTGAGGAGGCAGGAAATTCCCCTTGTCTCTTTTCAAGTAACAACAAGGAGCTTGGAAAGACATGAAGAGAATTGCTAATGGAATTGGGTGGAGTGGATATGGGTGCTGAGACATCAAAGGCTCTTAGAAAAGAGAGCAGAGGGCCTTCCCGATGGTGCAAGGGGTTAAGTCTCAGCACTATGAAGCTATTGCCAGCCACTGCAGCACAAGTTCGATCCCTGGCCAGGGAAGTCACCCACATGGCACAGCAGACCTCTCCTGTCTCACCTGCTGCTCCCCTCAGCAGTGTATTTCGGTGGATCTGCCTGTTCTGCTCCCCACTCTGTCTCTGGTGAATCCTCTGACCCTCTGCCCCTCTGGCCTGCATCCCAGCTCTTGAATGCTTAATAAACAAATCTTTTTTAAAAATTTAAAAAAAAAAGAAAAGATAGCAGAACTGGGGTTCCAAAAGGACAACACTCACCTCCTTCTTATTACTTAAAAATTTCAATTCAAATAATGTATAATATTACCTAGTCTTCATGTGTATGACATTATAACACCTGTGATACTACAATATGCTCATCCCCACATGTTTAGCTTCCATTCTTCACCAAACAATGACCTCTTAACTCCAGTTTTCCCACCACCCCCACCTCTGTCCACCTTCTCTTTGGTGACCTATTTGTCTTATAGTCTAGGACATTGTTTTTGTTTTGTTTTATTTGTTCAATTGTTGTGTTTCATTATCTTCTACATGTAAATGAAACCATGCAGGAATGTGTGTATTTCTGATCAGCCTGTTTCCTTGGGTAACTGCACAGAGAAAACTTCAGAGACACCTGAGTACTGTTTGTGTTTTTCAACACCTGAGTAATGTTAAAGGAGAAAAACTATATTTGTATCATATTTGAGTGTCTTCACACTTTGGAGCCTATTAGTGATTGCATTTTCTCTATGCCTCTATGCAATCCTTGGAACTTGGGTGTAAAGATTTGTTTAGAGACACTTGAATAGTGAAGAAACAGATTCATAAATCATTATAAACTCGGATTTGGTGATGGGTTTCATTTTTATTGGTTTCCCAGATCTCATGTAGTTTATTTCATCCATTATTCTGTCATTAGAATATCATTTTAACCCCTCCCCATGGACAGTTTTTATGTTGTGGAGAGTCAACAGTGGCAAGATAGATATGATTCTACATTATGGGCCCAGTATTCTAGTGGAAGAGATAACATGATTAAAAAATAAATGACAAAATCAAATGTGAAAATGTTTTCTCTTAATGTTTGAATATGGTATAAATTTTATAAAACTAAGAACTAATAGAGACATGCAAATTAAGTTATTGTTATGCTTTTTTCCTTAGAATAAAATTTGTTATCGGGGCTTCCCTGGTGGTGCAAGGGGTTAAGGACCGCACTATGAAGCAATGCACAGCCTCTGCAGCACGAGATCGATCCCCGGCTGGCCACGGAGCAATCACACGGCGAAGCAGACCTCTTCTGTCTTGCCTGCTGCTCCCCTTAGTAGTGTACTTCAGTCAATCTACCTGTTCTGTTCCCTACTTCTCTGGTGAATCCTCTCACCCCCCACATCTCTGGCCTATACCCCAGCTCTTGTGTGCATAAATAAATAAATCTTTTAAAAAATTGTTATCAATAGCATGTCAACATGCTTTCCATCTCATCATTTTCCACAAAATTGTAATAAAATAGATCCTGATATTCCTTATCAGTTTCACAACAATACCATGTTAATATACAGAGAATGGTCATTGAATTGTATATATACATACTTTTTAAGTTAGATAGAACTTTTAAAAATGTTTTCTCTTAATTTGTTTACATTTAAAACATTGGTTTACAGGCCTCCCCGGTGGCACAGCGGTTGAGCACTGGGTTGCAAAGCTGCCTGCAGCCTCTGCAGCGCCGGTTCAATCCCCAGCTGCTCCCCAGCCACCGGAGGAGGGTCCCACATGGCGCGCAGACCTCTCCTGCCACCCACTGCTCCCCTCAGCAGTGTACTTCGGTCATTCTGCCTGCTCTGCTCCCCGCTCTGGCTCTGGTGAATTCTCTCACCCTCCCGCGCTTCTGACTGTACCTAGTGCTTGTATAAATAAATAAATAAATAATCTTTTAAAAATAAATAAATAAATAAAACATTGGTTTACTTGAACTTCTTTTTATTTTTTTTTATTTTTTTTTTTCGTTGTGGCATTATATTTAATTGCAAAATACTGGACACAATCCCATTACTCATAAATAGGAGAATGATTAAGAATATCACATATACATACAGGGAAATACTGTGAACTAGAAACACTAACTAGAAAGGTTTCTATGAACTGATCTGGAATAATATTTAAAATAGAATTGCTAAGTGGAAAAAGCAAGATGGAAGATGGTATATAATATGCAACATTTGTATTAAAAGAGGGGGGATATGTATGAATATATATATATTTGCTTCATTATACAAGAAAGAAATCTAGGAAAAAAGGATATATCCAAAATTAATGGCATGGCTTCCCACCAAGGGGGAAGGGAACCAGGAAGAGAATAAGATTTAGCTGAGTTTATCTTTTTGTATAATCTTTACTCTCAAACCATGTCAGTACATACACAGTCAAAAAATAAAAATAAATCCATAAAGACCAGAGGGATGAAAAAAGCAAAATAGGACACAACTAGAAAAAAAAAAATTGAAGCTACATCTACATCAAATGAATAATATAACCATTTAGAAGAAATTAAATCAAGCAACTCTTGATATAGTATTCTGACTACATTCTATGTGGGAAATGCACTAATTGTTGCAGGGCATGGAGAGGTGCACCCCAGACCCCCCAAAGCCTGCCTACTCTAAATAGGTTCTGGCATCCGCCACATCAACATAAAACATGAGACTTTAATGGGAAGGAACTTTCATACAATTAGGAAACAATACAGGAAAGGCAAAGAATATACTTTCTAAATCAAGTACCCAAAGTTACCCATCCCCTCGTGGGTAAAAGTCCACCCAAGCAGGATTGGCCCAGAACAAGGTCCCAAAGCTGCCACAAGTCTAAAGCACCTTCCAGTGGGGACCCACAAAAAAGGATCAGAAATATCCAGACAAGTCTGGAGGGAAAAGAGCAAAATCAAAATCAAGATAAAAGCTGCCGTTGTCACCTCCCCACGGGTCTCACGCACATCTGTGCCACCCAGTCCACGACCACAAGGCAAGCGCAGTTTCTTCACATGCCTCCTCCAGGTCTCCTCCTGGCTCTCCTTCCTGTTTCCTTCCTTCCTCAGTCTCCTCTGCAGCTTTTTCTCTCCCTGCTCAGTTCTACCCTCCTTAGGGTGAGGGAGGAAACCTGGAACCTCCCCCTTTCCTGGGGACCACCCTGTTACAATCCCCCCTTTTAATTTTCATTCCACCATATCTATGGTGGCACAGATCTCAGGGTACAGTCTTAAGAGACAGTCTTTTTTCAGGGTTACAATGTGTGTAAGAGAAGCAACAATTAGCAGCAGCATTGTCCATGAATGTTCAGTATGACAGTTTTCCATTCTGGAAAATAGTCCATCATCCAAGCCAAAAGCAAAAAAAAAAAAAAAAATCTGGAGGCATTAGCCAAAACAAGACAGCAAATATACCAAAATCACAGGAAAAAAAAAATCTTAAAATTGGTTGAACTTATGTAAAAAAAGAACAATTTCTCTCAACCTTCATCCCAAATTGTTTCAACAGCATAGCAAAAGTTTGCAAACTAAATCTACTTTTAAACCATATTACCCATTTTTGCATAAAATCACAGGGCAGAATAACTAAACAGCAGTTTTAGCTGGCTCTGTTGGAATACTCCATATAGGAACAGAGCGAACTCTTGACATCCGGCCCACATAGGCTTCAAGAACAAAGTTGGTCTCAGACTCCACCTGGGCTTCCTCTTCTCGAGGGTACCAGGGCTTTTTCTTTTTCTGGGTTGTCCAGTCCTGCCCATGGATGCAGCTTCCTCACCTTCTTTGGAGGTCTCTGGAACCCTTCAAACAAAGCAGAAGTTTCTCCTCTTTTTGGTTCAGCTCTGTTTCAACTTCCTGGAAGAACTCCACTCAAAGCCACACAATGAAACTCATCTCCAATTGTTTTTGTTTTAAGCAGACAAAATCCCTACGGAAGTTACGCAAAAAGAGACAATGGCATGAGTAGTAAAAATTACTATCACTTTTTCCATGCTGCATTGATCTGTGTCACCCAGTCCACGACCAAAAGACAAGCGCAGTTTCTTCACGTGTCTCTAGGCTCCATGCGCCTCCTCCAGGTGTCCTTCTGGCTCCATCCTGCTCCTTCTTGAACTTCTTTTTAAATAGGGAAGAACTGAGTCATTTTACTGATGTTTAAAGGGAATTTTTAACTAGCAAGATGGGAGAGAGGATTGGCAATTCAAAGGTTGTTAAAGGAAAAATGAATAATCTGACTTCAGTTCAACTTCAAAGAAGGTCTTCTGACTTCAAAAACTGGACAAAGGACTTTCCTAACTTCATCTGAACATTGGTCATCATCATCTTTCTTCTTCATCTTCATTGTAGACCTTGGTCCTTTTCTAAACTTCTTATGAACTAGCTTAAATCTAATATTCTTCAGTATTCTTTATTGAGCATACATGCAAAATTTACTGTAAATTTGAATTTGTCATGCTTGAATTTTATTATGTGCATCTTTTCTTAACATAGTTCTCATTTCTCTCTATAAACTATAAAGTAAAAACTCATGATGGAACAGCATCTATCTCAAACATCCACCCTCAATGTGTTATTAGAATTGCTTTTCACAACCATCCAAAGATTGGAGGTTTGAACAATGAAATTAAAGAACCTGTGTTACAAAATGTGAGGTGTAATTACAGTGAAAAATAGCAATGATTCTCCGAGATAAGTTCTCATTTATTAAAAAATGCATAATATAAATAATAAATTATTTTATTGAAAAATGATGACAAACAATCTGTATATGAAGACCACATAGGTTTATCATTCTGAGGAATTTTGTATAATATTTTGTAATATTTATTTTGCTTATATGAAAAGCTGGTCAATGCTATGTTAATCTTACAATCACATTTTTTTTTTTATAGAGGCATTTTTTTTTTTATTTATTTATTTGTTTGTTTGTTTTGTTTATACAAGCACTGGGTACAGTCAGAAGCGCGGGAGGGTGAGAGAATTCACCAGAGCCAGAGCAGGGAGCAGAGCAGGCAGAAGGACCGAAGTACACTGCTGAGGGGAGCAGCGGGCGGCAGGAGAAGTCTGCGCGCCATGTGGGACCCTCCTCCGGTGGCCGGGGAGCAGCCGGGGATCGAACCGGCGCCGCAGAGGCCGCGGGCAGCTTCGCAACCCAGCGCTCAACCGCTGCGCCACCTGAGAGGCCCTACAATCACATTTTTTAAAGATTTATTTATTTATGCATACAAGAGCTGGGGAACAGGCCAGAGGTGCCAGAGGGTGAAAGGATTCACCAGAGACAGAATGGGCAGCAGAACAGGCAGACAACCGAAAATACTGCTGAGGGGAGCAGTGGACGAGACAAGAGAGGTCTGCCGCACCATGTGGGTATCTCTCCAGCTGCCCGAGAATCAAAACCGCACTGCAAGGCTGCAGACAGCTTTGCAGTGCTGTGCTCAACTCCCTGCACCACCAGGGAGGCCCAAATTTTACAATCACATTTTTCATAAATACACACATATATAGGTTTTGTGATAAGCTTAGGTAAAAGACTTCTATATACATTTTCAGAAGTTATTCAACTACATACAAATTACAGGAAGCAGTAGGAGTATAAGATGTTAGACTCCACCAGTTTGTTTTCTTCATGAAGAGTCGGGAGCCCCCAGCTACTTCCTTTCCTTCAGCCAGCACCTCAGCTGCCACAGAAATGACACAAAAGCCTGATTTAGCTTCTTGTTTCCCCAGATGAGGATACACGAGTGGCTTGAAGGATACAGGATTCCAAGAAACTGACAAAGCAAGATGATGTGTTTATTCTGCAAGTCTGGAGAACTCCAAACTGAGATGATTAGAGACAGGATGTAACAGGCAAACGGCAAGAGGAAGGAGACCATGGTCTGCACAGCTCTTATGTGGACCCTGGTGCTGGTGTCTTGGGATCCTCTGACCCTGAGCTGCATCCTCCTGTGATGTTTCCACAGAGAAAAAATTAACAGCAGAAGAGCTATCAGGGCCATTGTGAAGGGGATGAAGTTTGCTAATGTGAATACAATGAGATTGGAAAGGAATACAACGTGCCTCAAATAGGTGTTCCAAGTGGTGTTTCCTTCATATTCCTTTGTCATCACATTGTTATCGATGCTTATCAGTGAAAGATGAAAAACCAAGAAGATGGAACTCCCCAACAGAATGACGTGAATTACACTTTTAACTCTCCACTTTAGGCAAAGAAATTTAAGGCTAGAGAAGCTGGCCAGCTTGAGCAAATAAAATATGCTGAGGCTAGTAGCAAACCAGAGGCTAAAATGATTGGTTACCGTCCAGAGAATAGGAACAATAATTCTTTCTTCAAAACGATATAAAACTGGATCAAATGCAAATATACACCAATCTGTTAATGTTATCCAGAGCAACCCAATTCTGGAGACCGCCAAAGCAGTGAGAATTTGATCCACTGAGGAGAATTTTTGTCTCTTGACCCAGTCAATGCAGATCACTAGTGCTATGAAGGCATTGGCAAAATTCCCTGCAATAAATGCTATTACTACTAGGGTGAAAAGAATGCTCAGGAATGAACTTAGCATGTCTAGAAAAAAACAAAAAGCCAAGTCTAATATCACTGCTCGTGAGTCTTTAATATTCTCACCTTAACTTGTATGTGTCGGTGATCTCTGAATGTGCGTAAAAGTCTGGTTTCTTTTCATTCACTGTGAGCAATGTCAAACAGGAAAGCAATGGAGCATGCCAACAGGTGGGATGGATGTCGTCTTTATGAAAAACATTGACATTCCCTTTTTGTTCCGGTGGAATCCTATTCGCACACTGTGCCCTTGCCATAGGTTGGGATTTTCATAACTGATATTGATGTCAATGTTGAACTCTCATTTGCTAGCATGCAAATAAGAACATATTGTTTTGCAATTTCCCTCCCTTGTTTAATCTCTCCATTACTCGTACTCATCAATTTACATTATTCAATGACCATTCTGCATAGATTCTGGCAACTAAGATATCTATATAATAATTATAGGGAATGTCTTCAAGATCTGCTTTACTGTAATCTTGTAGAAAATGATGAAATAGGGGCCTCCCCCGGTGGCGCAGCAGTTGAGCGCTGGGTTGCGAAGCTGCCCGCGGCCTCTGCGGCGACGGTTCGATCCCTGGCTGCTCCCCAGCCACTGGAGGAGGGACCCACATGGCGCGCAGACCTCTCCTGCCGCCCGCTGCTCCCCTCAGCAGTGTACCTCGGTCCCTCTGCCTGCTCTGCTCCCCGCTCTGGCTCTGGTGAATTCTCTCGCCTTCCGCGCTTCTGACTGTACCCAGTGCTTGTATAAATAAATAAATAAATTTAAAAAAAAAAAAAGAAAATGATGAAATAGAAAGTGTGTTGGCATCTTATTGATTGTAAGTTCTACAATAAAAATAAATGTAAAAACTTTTCAGTAATTTAATTTACATTCCATACCAATATTTAATATTATGAAATTTTAACATTATAAATAATTTCCACTACTAATTTTTTAATCACCTGTCTCATCCAGAAGTATAAGGGCAATGTATCTATCTTATTACTACTGACACCCAAGACATTGAATTCAGTTCATGAAGTTGATCCAAATGATATTCTAATGACAAAATAACTGGATGGAGAAACTGAACTTGAAAATTTATGAAAATGACACCCAACACAACATCTGTGTGCTTTGCATGGATATCCTGGTTCTATTTCTTTTTTTTTTTAAGATTTATTTATTTATGTATACAAGAGCTGGGGTACAGGCCAGAGGTATGGGGGGTGAGAGAATTCACCAGAGACAGACTGGGGAACAGAACAGACAGATCGACAGAAATACACTGCTGAGGGGAGCAGCAGGTGAGTCAGAAAAGATGTGCTGCACCATGTGGGTCACCTCCCAGGCCAGGGATAGAATTTGTGCTGTAGTGGCTGCAAATAGCTTCATAGTGAAGTGTCTTAACCTCTTGCACCACCAGGGAGGCCCCATCCTGGTTCTATTTCTTCATCATTCAAATATCTGTAAACAAATCTGCATACTCCAAGGTCCAAGAACTGCATTAGACTGGGTACCAAAATGTGCTTACTAATATATAGTGAATTGAACACAATATAAATTAAATTTACTCCTTTAACAGTATCTGAGGGGCCTTCTGTGTGCAATTTGCCAGTGCATTGGGCTCATCAAAGCTACACACCTTTAACAAGTGTTTTCTAGGTTGTCATGGAGTCACCTCCATTCCAGGAGGCTGGGTGGAGAAAGCTGTACAGATGAGCGTGTAGTTATTTTAGATGGGCGTGTAAGAGTGCACATGATTTCTACCCATATAACATGCTGAGATTTAAATCACATTACCACGCACATCTGTGAGGGAGAAATGGAGTTTTTGTATATTCCAGAGAAGAGGAGAACATGGAATCTGGGAGCTGAAGTTGGAGGGCACTTGGAAACATTTCATGGAAATAGACAAAGGCTATTGTAAAACAAAAGAAACCCCTCCTTTAGAAGGCATGCATGGTATAGCTTGTTCAAAAACACTTTATTTGTGCCCCCCCGGGGGGTGCAGGGGTTAAAGCTAAGCATTGTCAAGCTACCACCCCCCCACTACAGCATGAGGTCTATCCAGGCCAGCCAGGGAGGTGACCCACATAGCACAGAAGACCTCTCCTGTCTTACCTGCTGCTCCCCTCAGCAGTGTATTTCAGTCAGTCTGCCTGTTCTGATCCCCACTCTGTCTCTGGTGAATCCTCTTATCCCTTGCACCTCTGGCCTATAACCCAGTTCTTGTATGCATAAATAAATCTTTAAAAAATACTTTATTTGTGTATGCCTAAAGGTCATTGAATAATATACCATATTTTCTACTGTTCTTGTATAAACATTTTTTAAAGAAAGTGCATAATTGAGTCTTCTTACCTGAAGTTTAAAGGAATTTTTAGGTGGCATGATGGGGAGAGAATGGCAATTTAGAGATCCATGGGTGGCTTGGGGAAAAGGCAAATAATTTGATGACAGATCTTACTTTCAAAAAGTTTTTCTTATTTCAAAACTGGAAGAAATGACTTTCCTAACTGTCTTGTATGATCTGCAATTCCTCAGCATCATACATAAAAAGTTGCTACTAATGTATTTGTCACTCTTGAATTTCATTGTGTGCCTCTTTTACTAACAACGGTTCTCGCTGGTCTCTGTAAACTATAAAGCACTAGTGATGGAATAGCATTATCTCAAACATCCATCCTCAATGTGTGATTTAAAACTGGTTTTCATGACCATCCAAAAGACTGGCAGTTCACCAATAAGACATCAGTGTAAAAAAATAACAACAGTACAAAATGCAACAAAGCAAAAACGGACAATTATAAATCAGAGACATCCTGCAGGGGAGGAGGAGGGAGAGGGATCAGAGGGAGGGAGGGAGGAGCACAGGGGACTGTGATGGCGCATGGGTGCACTGGTGAAGGAAACTCTATGGGGACTACACCTGAGGGGGTGGGGAAGCAAATATTGATTAAAAATGAAGTGATGTAAAAAATAAAAAAATTAATATTAAAAAATAAATTAAAAAGTACAAAAAAATAAATGAATACCAAAAAAGTGACAGTTTAGTTTCTAAAAATGTGTGATATATATTTCATATACATGTGATATATATATATATATAAATATGTGATATGGAGTCTTTTACCTAATATCAAGTAAACTGTTAACTTTTTTTATTAATTTATTTATTTTTTATTTAAATATTTTATTTTATATAATTCTTACCTCTTTTTTCATCTTTGCTCAATGTATGCATTTTCATTTTGCTTCTATTCCCCATATAAGTGACCTCCCCTTATTTTGACCCTAATCCTTCCTTCTCCCGCCCCCCACCCCCCTCCACCGCCATAGTGTGTCTCTGGTTTATAGTTGCTTGTTGATTTTGATTTTTACTTTGTATTGATTAGTCTTTTTCCTGGTCTCTTATTTAAGTTTTCTAAATTCCTGCTATGAGTGAGACCATCCGGTATTTTTCTTTTTCTTTCTGACTTATTTCGCTGAGCATGATCCCTTCTAGCTCCATCCATGTTGCTGCAAATGGCATGTGTTTATCTTTTTTGATTGCTGAGTAATATTCCATTGTGTATATGCACCACATCTTCTTGATCAGCTCATCTATTTTTGGGCATTTGGGTTGTTTCCATAGCTTAGCTATTGTAAATAGTGCTGCTATAAACATAGGGGTGCATGTGCCCTTTGGAATTACTGTTTCTGTGTCATTTGGGTAAATACCTAGGAATGGAATTGCTGGATCATATGGAAGCTCTATGTTTAGTAGTTCAAGAAATCTCCACACAGCTCTCCATAGTGGCTGGACCAGTTTGCACTCCCACCAGCAGTGCAGAAGAGTTCCTTTTTCTTCACAACCTCGCCAACATTTGTTGTTGCTAGTTTTTTAATATGTGCCATTCTCACTAGTGTGAGATGGTGTCTCATGGTAGTTTTGATTTGCATTTCCCTGATTACAAGTGATGTTGAACATTTTTTCATATGTCTGTTGGCCATTTGCATTTCCTCTTCAGAGAAGTTTCTTTTTAGCTCTTCTCCCATTTTTTGACTGGATTATTTTCCTTGTTTTTGTTGAGTCTCGTCAGCTCTTTGTAGATTTTTGTGATCAGTCCTTTATCATTGGTGTTGGGTGCAAAAATGTTCTCCCAGTCAGTGGGGTTTCTCTTTGTTTTTGTTATTGCCTCTTTTGCTGTGCAGAAGCTCTTTAATTTGATGTAGTCCCAGCTGTTTATATTTGCCTTCACTCTCACTGCTTTGGGCGATGTGTCTGTAAAGATGTGTTTGAGGTGCATGTCATGTAGTGTTTCACCTATATTTTCTTCTATGTATTTTATGGTTTCAGATCTTATGTCTAGTTCTTTAATCCATTTTGAGTTGGTTTTTGTGCATGGTGTGAGGTAGTGGTCAAGCTTCATTCTTTTGCACGTAGCAACCCAGTTTTCCCAGCACCATTTATTGAACAAACTTTCTTTGCCCCAATGCATAGTCTTTGCTCCTTTGTCAAATATTAGTTGACCATAAATCTGTGGGTTTATTTCTGGATTTTCTATTCTATTCCATTGGTCTATGTGTCTGTTCTTGTTCCAATACCATGCAGTTTTGATGATTATGGTTTTGTAGTATAGTTTGAAGTGTGGGCATGTGATGCCTCCATTCCCTTCTTTTTTTTTTCAGAAGAGCTTTGGCTATTTGGGGTTTTTGGTGATTCCATATGAATTTCATCAATAATTGTTCTATTTCTTTGAAGAATGTCATTGAAATTTTTATTGGAATAGCATTGAATCTGTATATTGCTTTTGGTAGGATGACCATTTTGATGATGTTAATTCTTCCAATCCATGAGCAGGGGATGTCTTCCCATTTCTTTGTGTCTTCTTCTATTTCTTTTAACAGTGTTTTATAGTTTTCTTACATTATGATCAAGGGGACAATACTTCCAGAAGAAATAACACTCATTAACATATACTCACCAAATGAAGGAGCACCAAAATATCTCAGACAACTATTATCATCTTTGAAAACAGACATCAGAGAAAACACATATGTAGTAGGAAACTTCAACACACCACTATCAACAATGGATAGATCAATGAGACAAAAAATAAGTAAAGACACTAAAGCTCTAAATAAGGATCTAGAGCACTTGGGTTTAACAGACATCTACAGAACACTAAACCCAAAAAAATCTGAGTACACATTTTTCTCAAGTGCACACGGATCATTCTCCAGGATCAATCACATACTGGGACACAAGACAACCATCAACAGATACACCAAGATTGAAATCATACTAACCATCTTCTCTGACCATAAACTGTTAACTTTTAGTTAAAAAATATACACAATATTTAAATTAGAATCAGTGGCCAGTATATGGAAAGATGATTAATAAATTCTTGTCTATTAAATTAAGAATACAGAATAAACAATTTTAATCACCTTAAAAAATTATGTTGTTTTCTAAATCTGTTAATGTCCAATCTGTATGATCTAATAGTCTGATGTTTTTCATTATGGAGAGAAATTAGTCATTTTGGAATACAAAAAGACCTAAAAACATATTTTTATATGCAAAAAAAAAAAAAAGACTGGCAGTTCAAACAATGAAACCTAAGCACACTGTGTTATATTTGGTGCTAGCTACAGTGGAAAATAGCAATAATATCATGATATCATCTAAAATGCAAAATTATTCATCATGGATTCTTTCATGAGATGATAACTTAAAATACATATATGAAATTAAATATATATATACGAAATTTGCATGACTTCATAATCCTAAAGGATATCATACAACATTTTGCAACATTAGAGTGCTTATCTGGAAAATCACACTGAATGGTTTGCTAATCTTACAATCTTCCTAATATTTTTCATAAACACACATATATAGGTGTTGTGATAAGCTTGGGTGAAAGACTTCTACATACACTTTCAGAAGTTACTCTATTGCGTACATATTAGAAGGCGCAATAGGAGTAGAAGAGGTTTGTTTTCTGCACGAAGACACGGGAGCTACCAACCCCTTCCTCTCCTCCAGCCAGCACCTCAGCTGCCTCAGAAATGACAACCAGGCCTGCTTTAGCTTCTCGTTTCCCCAAATCAAGATAAGTGAATGGATTGAAAGATACAGAATTCCTATAGCCAGGCATAACAGGAGGATGGGTTTTCTCAGGACTTGACTATGGCTCCAAATAGAGATGATGAGAGCCATGAAGAAAACAGCGAACATCAAGAGAAAGGAGACTATGGTTTGCAACGCTCTGATGTGGATCTTGGTGCTGGGGTCTTGGGATCCTTTGCCTCTGAGCTGCATCCTCTTGAGATGTTTCCACAGGGAGAAGATTAGTAGTAGAAAAGATATCAGGGACATGGTAAAGGGTATGGCAATAACTAAAGTGGAAACAGTCATATTTGACAAGCATATGATGTCTCTGATTTTGGTCTTCCAAGTCATGTTTCCTTCACATCTGTCTGTCAGCGTAGTCTCGGTTATACCTGCCATTGCAAAGTGAGTCACTAAAAAGGGCAAACTCCCTAATATTATGATGAGAAGTACACTTTTAACTCTCCTCTTTAGGTGAAGAAAAATGTGGCTGGAGAAATTGGCTATCTTAAGCAAATAAAATATGCTGAGGAGAGCAACAAGCCAGGTGCTAAGATGGTTGCTTACTATCCAGACAAGTTTAACAATAATTCTTACTTTTACGCTTTGTAGAACTGGATTATACGCAGTTGAATAAGAATAAAGTAATATTACCCAGAGCAAAGCAATTCTGGAGACCGCCAGAGCAGTGAGAATTCCATCCGTCCAGGAGAACTTCTGTCTCTTGACCCAGTCAATGCAATTCACCAGTGCTATGAAGCCATTGGCCAAATTTCCCAGAACAAATCCGGTCATTACTAGGATGGAAAGAATCGTTAAGATTATCATGTCCAAAAATACAAAAATTCAAGTCTAAAATCACTATTTTACATGCAGCTGATTTCAAAATGTGCATTAAATTCTTATTTCTTTTAAATTCTGTCACCAGTGTGAAGCAGGACGACAACAGAGTATGCAATACATGGATTCATTCTGTCGTTATGAAAAACAATGACATTCCTTCTAACTCAAACAGATTCCTAGTCATACTCTGTGTGTGTCCTTGCTACAGGCTGAGATAGTTCAGTTGAGTTGAGTTGAATGCTGTATTCTCATTTGCTAACATGCAAATTCAGACATACTCTTTTGCAATTATTTTCCTTGTTTGACGTCTCCATAATTTGTATTCATCATTGTAGTTGTTAATAACATTTAAAAACTCAGTACATAGAATAGACAATGAATTTTCGAAATTAAAAGATAGGTCTTGGTCATAACTAGGGTTATTGTTAATTTGGATTTTTGCTTTTAATGTCAGGTGAATGAAGGAAGAATGCTTTTCCCATCAAAAGCATTCAAGATTTTCTTGAGAATTCCAAGAAGGTCAATACTCCCTAAAAACTGTTTTCCAAAAACGAATATTTATGTCTAACTTTATTTTTTTTTTTTTGAGTAGAAGAACTGGGGTGTAGGCCAGAGGCATGGGGGGGGGTGCGTGCGAGAGGATTCACAGAGACAGAGAGGGGAGCAGAACAGGCAAATCTACTGAAATACACTGCTGAGGGGAACAGAGGGCGAGACAGGAGAGGTCTGCTGCACCATATGTGAATTAGCTCCCTGGTTGGGAATTGAACTCAGTCCATGGAGCTGATAGCACTGAAACTTAACTCCTAGGCCACCAGGAAGGGCTCAACTTTATTTTTTCCAAGATAACCACATGTATATCTCATGAATGAATGAAGTTAACATCCCATAATTTTCTAATGCAAAGTCAGTGTCAGGGAGAATTCCAAGTTTAAATCTCCACTTTCTTCCACATACACTTCTCAACCCATTATTAGTAAATCATGTTCAACCCTTTGATAAAAATTTTTATTTTAGTCTGTTATTTAAATACTAACATTTCATTAAAATGTCCGGGAATTTTGTAAATATTCTTTGGGCACGTCAAAAGAAGCAGATATAATTATTCAATTTTATTTTTTTCTAAAAAATTTTTAAATTGAGTTTTGAGGGTTTTTTGTTTTTTGTTTTTTTTTTAGATTAATAGATGACCGTACCTACCTCTACCCTGGATATTAATTAGTTTCAGTCTTTACCATATACTTGTTTTCAGCAGAGGATCTCAGAGTCAAATAACATGAAAGAAAACCCAAGTGTTCTGCTTCACATGTCTCTGTCCTGGGTTCTGTTTTATAACTACAGTCTGCCTCTGTGATCACCAGTCTATGTGGATAATAATAAAATCCTGTCTGAGTGGCATTTGGAGGAGTTACTATTCTGTTTGTGCCAAGTGCTTTCAGTGTTGACTGTCTGGTTCCGAGGCTCTGAGGACTGTGACTTACTCATTCATCCTGTGTTATTTGATGCGTCCAGGTTCACAAGTTTGATGCTTGTGAGAATTTCCATCTAGAAGCAGAATGTAACAGGCTGAAGAAGGCAAGACTCTTCCTGACTCAACCAAGATAAGGGGGATAAGCTGCTAAAAATATAAATTCATGAGAGAGCTGTGAAAGAAAGGAAGATTAACATCAACTGAAATCCTTCATGAGAGTGGATGCTGGGAATATACAGTCTAGGAAGATCTCACATGTACATCCATTCAGTTCATTTTCAACAAAACACTAATTTAATGAGAAATAAAATTATTTTCTATAATGGATGCTGGGAAACTAAACAACAGTATGGAAAATTGAACTCCAACCTTTATCTCAAATGTACAAAATAATTTAATTGAGAGCATGATGGACAGAGTACAAAAGATAAAATAATAAAGCTTGTAAGAAAAAAAGGATAATTTCTTATGAAACTTGGAATAGGTAAGTTATATCCTTTCTCAGAATTTTTTAAACAAGCTAAATTTTTTGTAGATCCATGAGACAGCCTAAGCTAAAGGAGATGAGCACTCTTTGCTTATTTCTGGCTCAAGTGCATAATTACTTGGCTGCCACCACTCCCCAGGGAAACTTAGTGTGGAGCTGAGAGGATGATGTGTCCACAATGCACCCTGGAGCTCAGTGCACATCAGAGGCCAATGTCTTCCCAGCACCCTTCTGATGTAGAGGGCATGGGGATTGGGGCCAGAGCCGTGCAGTGCCATCAGTGGTGAGAGTCCTTTCTGCCCCCAAATGCCCTTTTTTTAATTTAAAAGTCTCTTTTGAGAAAATATTCAGATAATTTCAAGTTCAAACTATCCATCAGGGCTGATGAAGGACTTTTGTTCCTTCACAAGAGACTTTCTGGGACGCTTTAAAGCCCCTTCCTGCCCAGAGATGGAGGGACAGGGACTCAGGTGGTCTCTGATGGAGGCCCAGATGGAGAGGCGTGTGCAGCACACATAGCCAGCGACTTAATCTTGGGTCAGGCAGCTTCTGTCTTTACATCTGCTTCTGGAATGTTCTGCTTGGGTAGCTCATGATCTGTTCTTTCACACCTCAAGGAGTTCTTGCCCTTCACCCCCAAATCTCCCCAGTTCAGCTCCCACAATGACGTCAGATCCCCTGGGTCTCCTCCACTTTCTCCATCTGGCCTTTGCCTCAGCTGGCCAGGCTGTAGCCACTATTCTAAGGCCAGTGAGTCCTCACCATGCCCCATGGCCATGTCATTGCTTCTCACTCAGCTACTTTGAGTCCTGACTAAGAGCACATGAGAAATTCTGGATCTCCCTCCTTGCCATTCAGCTAAGGAGTTTCTTAAGAGAGAAAAGCAATCTCCAGTCTTCTTTCTAACAAACCTGCACAATCATCATTTCCCAATGCTGCAGTGTCTCCATCTGGTCAAAGGACTCCCTGAGCAGTGTGCTTCCTGATTCTAAAGGAAATGAGGGAACAAACACTTTTCATATCTACCTTCAATCTACCTGTGATTCCTCTCATTCTTCAGTAGCTACCTGAAGTATTTCTTCTTTTACTTTCATTGAGGTATAATTAATATTTAACATTATATTGATTTCAGGTAAATGGCATAGTGACTTGATGTCTGTAGTGGTAAAATGACCACTACAATAAGTCTAGTTAACACCTGTCATCTCATAAAGG
This sequence comes from Talpa occidentalis, assembly GCF_014898055.3. Lineage (NCBI taxonomy): Eukaryota > Metazoa > Chordata > Mammalia > Eulipotyphla > Talpidae > Talpa > Talpa occidentalis. Next base: position 63,054,289 of record NW_023601653.1, on the reverse strand, counting down.
TATATTCTTTTAGCAACTTTCAAATAGCCAATAAAATATTATAGTAGCCATGTTGTATAGTACAGTATATCCCCATGACTTATTCGATAATTGGAAGTTTGTACCTGTTGAACACTTTACAATTTCTCCTACTCTTCACACCCTGCCTCTGGTAATTATCAGTCTGTTCTTTGGACCTATGAGCTTGGGCTTTTTTATTTTTTTAAGAGCTTTAGATTCTACATAAAAGAGAGATCATGTGATATTTGTTTTTTCTGTCTGACTTATTTCACAAAGCAGAATGACCTTGTGATCCATCTGTGTTTTTGCTAATATCAAGATTGCATTTCTTTTTTATGGCTGAATAATATTCTGTGTGCAAAATTCCAAGTTTCCCTCTTCTATCTGGGCTGTGCAACGATATATTAGTCAGGCTCCCTTACAGGTGGTTTGTGGCAATGTGATGGGAATTGGAACAATGTCATGTGATTGGAAATTATGTGCACCATTTATAGGCCAATTCCAATTTCATGCACATTCTTCCATATACCTTTTCCTCCTGAGATGGAAGATGACTACAAGGCAACATTGGAAGTCACATGTTAAAGGTGACGTATTTTTGAACAGTCTGATTTCCTGGATAAATTTGTAGAAAAGGTACTGTTAAAAGAATAAATTAAATTTATAATGTGTTAAGTCACTTCAGGGAATCTTTACTCTTTGTCACGGCATTTTGTTTACCCAATAATATAGTCATTAGAACATAGAATATACAGATTTATTTATTGGCACTTAAGTGGTGAAGTAGAACCAGGAAAATTAAGCAACCTGCAGATTATGTCATGTGTGTCATTTTCATTGGTTTTCCAGTCCAAATACAGTTTATCCATTCATTTATTTCATTGTTGGAATATCATTTTGTCCAACTATTCCATGGGTTGACTTTTATGTTTAGAGACTCAGCAGAAAAAGATAGACATGAACATACATCACAGTGCTAATATTCAACTGAGGAAAACAGAGGATTAAAAATAAAGAAACCAGGGCCTCCCCTGATGGCGCAGGCAGTTGCGGGCAGCACTGTGAAGCTGTCTGCAGCCTCTGCAGCATGGGTTCGATCCCGGCCGGCCGGCGAGATTCCCACATGGCAAGGTAGACCTCTCTGCCTTGCCTGTTGCTCTCCTCAGCAGTGTATTTCAGTCAGTCTGCCTGTTCTGTTCACCGCTCTCTCTCTGGTGAATCCTCTCACCCTCCCACACATCTGACCTGTACCCCGGTTCATGTATGCATGAATAAATAAATCTTTAAAAAAAAAGACAAAGAAACCAGATGTGAAAATGATTTCAATCTTAATGTTTAGATAATGCTATTAAAATTTAATATTACTAAGAATTAATATTGATGTAAATGAAATCACTGAACAAAGCTGTAAATTTATTATAGTAAAACTTACTATCAATAATTTATCAACATAATTTCCATTTCATTTTGTTCCACAAAATTATAATAAACAGATCTTGAAGACATGCCCTGTAAGTATCACACAGACATCATAGATACTATTTTAATATATGGTAATAGTACTATATTATATGCCCATAACTTTTTGCTATTCTTATATGGATATTTTTTATGATAGAGAAAAATTGAGTCTTTTAAACTAAAGGTTTAGGTAGCAAGATAGAAGAGACAATTGGCAATTCAGAGATCCAAGGGTGGCTTGGGGAAAACAAAATTATTTTTTTAATAATACATTTATTTCTTTATTTTTTACGTTGTGGTTCATCTCTCTGTAGTTATTGTTCCTCCTTGATTTTGGAGCTTCCTGTGGTACAGGAGACTGTCCCCGTTTTGTCCAGGCCAGCGTGGTCTCTGGGTTCTGTGCCTCCTCATCCGAAAACAAAATAATTTAACACCAGATCACACTTCAAAAAATCTTTTTAAGGGCCTCCCTGGTGGCACAAGGGGTTAAGACACAACCTATGAAGATATTGGCAACCACTGCAGCATGATTTGGATCCCCAGCCAGGGAGCAAGAGCAGACCTCTCCTGAGTTACCCACTGCTCCCCTCAGCAGTGTATTTCAGTCAGTCTGCCTGTTCTGTTCCCCACTCTGTCTCTGGTGAATCCTCTCACCCCCTATACCTCTGGCCTGTACCCTAGCGCTTGCATGCACAAATAAATAAATCTTTTAAATCTTTTTAATTAAAAACTGGACAATGGGCCCACCTGATGGTGCAAGGGGTTAGGCACAGCACTGTGAAGCTATCCGATGCATAAATAAATAAATCTTAAAAAATATATAAAAATTGGACAAAACAACTTTCCTAACAGCACGTGGACACAGAGCAACATTGAGAACAGCTCATGGTTATTTTTCTTTCTTCTTCATCCTCATGGTAGACCTTGATCCACTTCTAAGCTTCTCATCTACTTGTATTAAATTGGATATTGTTTAGTGCTGTTTATTGTATGAATATATAAAATCTACTATAAATATGCTTTGTTACTCCTGAATTTTTTTAAAGATTTATTTATGCATCCAAGAACTGGGGTGTAAGCCAGTAGTGTGGGGGGGTGAGAGGATTCACCAGAGACAGAGTGGGACACAGAACAGGCAGATTGACAGAAATACACTGCTGAGGGGAGCACCAGCAGGTCAGGAGAGGTCTGCTCTGCCATGTGGGTTAGCAACCTGGCAGGGAATCTAACTTGTGCTGCAGTGGCTGCAGATAGCTTCATAGTGCTGCAACTTAACCCATTGCACCACCAGGGAGGCCCTTGTTACTGCTGAATTTTGTGTGTATTTTTTCATAACAGTTCTCATTGTGCTCCATGAACCATAATCTGAGTTCTCATAATAGAGTAACATCTGCCCAAACAAACATTCTCAGCATGTGACCGAGGAATGACTCTTAGGACCATCCAAAAGATGGTCTGAACACACTGTTTTAAATATGTGTGGCACTAATTACAATACAAAAAAACAATGGTTTCCTGAGCTGAGTTGGTAATTTGGGTCTTCATTATGTGTAAATAATGTTGTAAATATAAATCACAAATTCTTTAATGAGAATTGAACACAGGCTATGTCTGTGAAATACACCTGAACTTCTTAATCCTAGGGAATTTCTTACAGTAACTTGTAACATTTAATTGCTTATATGGGAAAAATCAGTTAATGGTACCGCAATCTTAATCTATGTTTTTCATAAACACACACATATGTATTTTTGTGACTAGCTTAGGCAAAAGACCTTTATATAAATTTTCAGAAGTTACTCACTACATACACATTAGAAGAAGCAGTAGGAGTAGAAAATGTTAGACTCCACCAGTTTGTTTTCTGCAAGATGACACTGGAGCTGCCACCCACTTGTACCTCAGCTGCCTCAAAAATGACACCCAGGCCTGCTTTAGCTTCTTGTTTCCCCAAATCAAGATACATGAGTGGCCTGAAGGATACAGGACTAAAAGACTCTCACAAAACACTAGGGATAGTTTGTTTTGGAGCCCGTTTGAGCTCCAAAGAGAGATGGTGAGAGCCAGGATGAAAATGGCAAATAGCAGGAGAAAGGAGACCATGGTCTGCATGGCTCTGATGTGGACCTCGGTGCTGGGGTCTGGGGACCCTTTGCCTCTGAGCTGCATCCTCTTGAGATGTTTCCACAAAGAAAAGATCAACAGCAGAAAAGATGTCAGGGACATAAGGAAGGGTATAAAGTTCTCCACTGTGGCAACAGTCATGTGCGAAAAGCGTTTTACTTCCTCCGGTGTGCTCATCCAAGTGGCGTTCCCTTCATATTCATTTGTCCACACATCTTCATCTATGCTTATCATGGCAATACTCAAAACCCAAAAGACCAAACTCCCCAACAGTATTGCTAGAATGACACTTTTAACTCTCCTCTTCAAATAAAAAAATATAAGGTTAGAGAAATTGGCTATCTTGAGCAAATAAAATATGTTGAGGCAAGTAGCAAGCCAAGTGCTAAGATGGTTGCATGTTATCCAGGCAATATTAACAATAATGTTCACTTCAAAACTATAGGAAGTTGAAAAAAACACAGTTGCATACCTATTTATTAATGTCACCCAGATCAGCCCAATTCTGGAGACCGCCAGACCAGTGAGAATTCTATCCACTGAGGAGAACCTTTGTCTCTTGATCCAGTCAATGCAGTTCACCAGAGCTATGAAGCCATTGGCAAAGTTTCCTGCAATAAATGCTATCATTACTAGGGTGAAATGAATGTTCTGTACGGTCATCATATTTAGGGGAAAAAAATCTTAGTCTAATATCACTGGCTGTGATTCTATAATATTCTGATCTTAAATTCTATGTGCAACTGATTTCTGAATACGCAGTTAAGTCCTTGTTTCTTTTCAATTCTTTGATCAGACTCTAAATGAAAAGCACCAGAGTATGCTAATAGATGAATTCAATGATGTTTCAGAGTCTCAAGCTCTGCCTACCGACTGAGCTAGCCAGGCACCCTCAATGATGTGTAAAAATGACTGCTATTACCCAAACAGTTCAAATTAATTCCTATTCATGTGATTTCTGTCCGTGCTGTAAGCTGGAATAATTCATGACTGAAGTTGATGTGAAAGCTGAATTCTCATTTGCAAACATGCAAATAAAGATATATTCTCTTTCATTATTTTGCATTTTCCCCTTGTTTAACTTCTCTATAATTTGTGTTATGAGCTTTGTTATTTAGTGAAATTTTATTTATTTTTTAAAGATTTATTTATTTATGCATACAAGAACTGGGGGACAGACCAGAGGTGTTAGGGGTGCGAGAATTCACCAGAGACAGAGTCCTGGGGAGCAGAACAGGCAGATCTACTGAAATAAACCTCTGAGGGGAGCAGTGGCAAGACAGGAGAGTTCTACTGCTCAATGTGGGTTAGCTCTCTGGACAGCCAGGGATCGAACTTGTGCTGCAGAGGCTGCAGATAGCTTCACAGTGCTGTGCTTAACCTCTTGTGCCACCAAGGAGGCCCATTTAGTGAAATTTTAAAACCCAATATATTGACTGGACAGTGAGTGTCTATACTCTTAGATGAAGCTTGACTGTAACTAGCATCATCACTGTGGATTTGCTTTTCATGTCAGATTTATGTAAGAGGGATCTAAGATTTCCCATCAAAGTTTTCTTGGGGCCCCTATGAAGGCAAGTACTCCTTCTCTCTCTGCTCAGCTCCACCCTCCTTTTGGGTGGGGCAGGAAACCTAAAACCTCCCCCTTTCCTGGGGACCACCCTGTTACATTACCATCTTGATTCTATTTGCTATTTAAATATTAATTATACAAATAAAATGCTCAAAAATTTTATACATATTCCCAGAAATTCAAAAGAACATGTGGTTTCCACACTAGACTCTAAACTTCTTTGTATATGAATATTTAGCTTTATTTTTTCTGTTTAATTAATTTTTGGCTTCCTAATATATTTAAGACTAATAGTAGAATACAACCTCTACTCTTGGATTTTACTCAGTTTCAGATTAAATTTTTTTTTCCTCAGTCAGTCCTTTACATACTATATCATTTTGGGGGCACATGTTCACACCTACATATATGCGCATGCTTCAATTACCCTTACCAAAACTCCAGTGCCAATGTCCTGTCTGCTTTCTTCTCCAGTCCTCTCCCTCATCACCTTTCCTCTGGTAACCAGTATATTTTTCGCATAATCTAAAAGTTATTTCATTTTGCCTGTTTGTTTTCTTTGATTATTTACATTCCACAAATAAATGAAACTACCCAAGAGCTGTCTTTCCCATCTGATTTATTTCACTTACATAATCACTTCAAGGTTCATCCATTTTGTCCCCAAAGGCACTATTTCATCTTTTTTTATAGTTGGGTAGTTTTCCATTGAGTGTCTATGTCACAATTTCTCCAGTTTTTTTGTATTATAATTTGAACTTGTTTTGTGTTTTGAGTTGTATTATAATTTAGATTTAGACTGCCAGGATGGGAACCAGGACTTTTGGCCTCACATCACCCTCATCCAGGACTAGGAGCTTAGCTGTTCTCTGCCTCTTACCATCAGTGGCACAAGACAGAGAATGACATTATCTCCCCAGGAGGTCTTTGTGAAGAGTAAGTGCACCATTTGTGGAAAGTGTTTTTATTTGCCTGCTCAGAAACAGCAGACACCAAGGATTGTTAATCATTTGAAACGTGATAGTTGACTCTTCAAAATTCAACTACCAGAACTTCACTTGTACATTGCTGCAGGTTGAAAAAGGCAAGATTTCCTCCTGCAACAATGAAGGGGAATAAATTGTCAGACTTATGTTGTAAGTACATTCCAGAGTTAGGGAAGGAAGAGGATCACCTGAAATAAATCAAATAAGAGGCATGCCTTTTTTGGGGAAGAGATGATTTGTATATTTAATACAGTCACCATCAAATCCCAGAAGGCTAGTTTGCAAAAGTGAAAAACTATTTCTAAAGTATAATTGAAAATGCAGAGCACTCAGGATAGTCGAAGAATATTATTTAGAAAGAACAAAATTGGAGGATTACAGTTCCTGATTTCAAAGTTTGCTACAAAGCTGCATAAGGTTGTACTCACATATATATCAATGAAATAAAACGATGCTCAAAAATTAGCACTAACCATCATGGTGAATCCATTTCAAAAAAAGGTACTCTGTCAATTCAAGGGGAAATGATTTTTTTCAACAAACGATCCTGGGAAAACTGGATATCTACATGCATAAAGTTGAATTTTGATCTTTATTTCATATCATATGAAAAATCAAATTAAAATTCATCATAGCGGCCTCCCCGGTGGCACATCGGTTGAGCGCTAGTTTGCGAAGCTGCCTGCGGCCTCTGCGATGCCAGTTCGATCCCAGGCTGCTCCCAGGCCACCAGAGGAGGGTCCCACATGGCGCACAGACCTCTCCTGCCGCCCGCTGCTCCCCTCAGCAGTGTACTTCAGTCCTTCTGCCTGCTCTGCTCCCCGCTCTGGCTCTGGTGAATTCTCTCACCCTCCAGCGGTTCTGACTGTACCCAGTGCTTGTATAAATAAATAAATAAATCTTAAAAAAAAAAAGTTCATCATAGACATAAGTGGAAGAGCTAACCCCATACAATGTTTAGAAGAAAACATGAAAAAAGTTTTGTAATATTGGATTAGTCAGCCCTCTTATCTACAACATCAAAGGTATGATGCAAAATGTTTAAAAATTAATAAATGGGGGGCCTCCCTGGTGGCGCAGGTGGTTGAGCGCAGCACCATGAAGCTGGCCGCAGCCTCTGCAGCACGGTCAGATCCCGACCGGCCTGCAAGAATCCCACATGGTAAAACAGACCTCTCCTGCCTTGCCTGCTGCTCCCCTCAGCAGTGTATTTCCTCAGTCTGCCTGTTCTGTTCCCTACTCTGATTCTGGTGAATTCTCTCTCCCTCCCGTGCATCTGGCCTGTACCCCGGTTCTTGTAAAAATTAAAAATAAATCTTTTTAAAAATTAATAAATTGGACTACATCAAAACTGAAAACTCTTGCTCAGTGAGATACATATGTGATTTCAAGATTATGGGGGACAGTAATTAAATCAATGTACTGCTGTTTGCTTAGACAAGTAGATCAATGGGAAGGATGAACAGTGTAGTGATACACACACATATGTACAGTTACTTTATTTTGAGAAATTCATGGGAAACAAAATCCTTTTTAACAAGTGACACTGGGAATAACAGTATGGAAAAAATGAACTTCAACTCTTATCTCACATTATACCAAAAAAAAAAAAAGGGAAGTTATCATATGCCTAAAAAATAGAAGATAAAATAATAATTCTTCTAGAAAAAAAGAAGTTGGATAATAATTTTGTGATCATATATAGACAAAGATTTCTTACCTAAGACATACATGAACACACACATACATGCATACTGCTAAACAAAAAGGAAAAAAAAGGATGAATTGGACTCCATGAATAGACACTGAAGAAAATGAAAATTTTGGTCATAGAATGGATACAAAATATATAAATATAGAATATAGACATATACAAACATACATGATTTATATGTTTATAACTCAGTGTCTCAATACAAAGCAATTTTAATCCTCTCAAAAGGCTGTGCATTTTTCAACACTTTGTAGATTAAACCGCTGGAAAGACTCACTAAAAGCAGCTTAGCACAAAAGAACATTTGTGCACATTTTCAACTTGAGCATCTGTATATCTCTTTTAAGGGAAACACATCATATGGCACTAAAGCAGCAACAATGCATCCATATTGTTTTTATTAGTATACACACACACACACACATATATACTGATTATATGTATTGCAAACGGTTGGTATTTTGTATAATTATATATACTAGCTACGTCTTTTTATATTTTATATATATATATATAGTTTGTGTGTATATACTACTCCTTCAACTGTGCAAAGAAACCAAACATCTCACTTTTTGAAAAGTAAGCATAATATTTCAATAGATCATTAACAAAAGAAGATACAATAAACCAAAAACAGGTACCCAACATCATTACATGAAAGGAAAATACAAATTAACACTACAATGAAATACCAAGTCAAGCCCACTAGAGTGATAAAATTCAAAAGACTGATCATACCAAGATTTTGGCAATGTTGTGAAATAAATGGAACACTTATGTATTTCTGCTGTGAGCCCAAAATAATACAATCACTATGGAGGACTGTTTTACGTTTCTACTAAAATCAAACATACATATTCCCTATAATCCTACTATTCCACTCTTGCATATCTACTTAAGATAAATAAAAATCTATGTCCACAAAGGACTCACCCAGAACTGCTGACAACAGTTTTACATATTGGAGCTCAAAACTGGATGACTGATAAATATATCAACAGGGGTGAGAAAAGAAACTTAGAATAGTCATAGGATGAAATACCCCTTTGCCATAAAATAATTAACTATCATATACACAATAATATGAATTAGCCTCAAAATTTTTTTATTAAATCTTTTTTTTTTAAGATTTATTTATTTATTTATAGAGTACTGGGTATAGTCAGAAGCGCGGGAGGGTGAGAGAATTCACCAGAGTCAGAGCAGGGAGCAGAGCAGGCAGAAGGACTGAAGTACACTGCTGAGGGGAGCAGCGGGCGGCAGGAGAGGTCTGCGTAGCCTCGAAAATTTTTGAGGCTCAAATGATGATTGAAGAGAGCTAGACAGACTATACTACATTTTGAAAGAATATGATTTCGTTTATAATAAACCTTGAACAGGAAAACTAAGAAAACACAAGAGTGGTATTTTCAATCTGACTGCAAAAGAACATAAAATAACTTTGGGTGATAAAATTGTTCTATTTCTTGATTATGATTAATGATTCAAGGTCACATACAATTATTAAAGCTCACCAAATGTGAGCATTTTACTCATGCAAAATCTAACTAAATGAAGCTAATTTAAAGACAATACAATAAGTGGAAATGTAAAAATGAGACTCTTCTTCTGAAGTATTTTTATACTGATGAATTTTTGTGATCTGTTCATTCTATCCTGAGGCTGAAGTGGTACAATGCAAACAGGAAACTGTGTTTCTTTACAATTGACAAAAGTCATTACCCATTATTGTATAAGTATTAGACCTTTGCTTACCCCTAGAGAATATTAATAAAAAATTATACATTCTCTTCATATTTTCATAGAAACATCTGGAAGCAAAATTCTTTCACCAGCTTATTTGCATTCCCAGCTATAGTGATTAAATGGCTATTTTACTACAGAAGTCAAAGTAGCACTACATCTGCATAAACAAATCCAAACATTATACTGAATATGTGTTATGCTTTAACAATTTACCATTCTATTTCTGTTTTTCTTTATCTAGAAACTAAAAAGATTATAAGATATAATTTGCTCATTTTGATCATTCTATAGTATTCTATGGTTGAGAAACTTTATAATCAATTCATCCATTTTGTCACCGATGGGCATATGTACGATCTCTCAATTTCAATTATAAAAAAGGGATAGTTATATACACAATATGGCATATACATTCTGGTGTACTTGTACCAAAGTTCATCTGTTGGGTTGAATAATGGGAGTGCAGTTAAGAGTCTTTGGATATACTTCTTCACCTTAATCATGTAATGCCATACTTCATACTGAGTTGTTTTAGTGATTGATAATCCTATGAGTAGTGTATGCATATTTCCATTGCTGCAGATCCTTTCCAAAATTAAATACCACACCAACACTTACACTTTTTCTTTATATAAACTATATTATACTTCTATTATGCTTAACAATATAATTCCTTTCCTATTCAAAATTCAAGTCTATCACTCAGTAAAAAAATGACTATGATTTCATACACTTGTTCATCTTGCATATTATATATCATATATACATTTATTACTATGCCATTACATAATTTTATAACCTTTTGCATATCAATTTCCTCTTTTGTTATCCACTGCTGTTATCACATAGATGTTCCCATTAAATAAATAATATGTTAGAGCACTTTGAAAAATATGATGAGCTGAAGGTGTGTTTTTTTTATTTTAAGATTTATTTATACAAGCACTGAGTACAGTCAGAGCGTGGGAGGGTGAGAGAATTCACCAGAGCCAGAGCAGGGAACAGAACAGGCAGATGGACGAAATACACTGCTGAGGGGAGCAGCGGGCACTGTAGGAAAGGTCTGCGCGCCATGTGGGGCCCTCGCCCAGTGGCCAGGGATGGAACCTGTGCTGCAGAGGCTGTGGGTAGCTTCGCAGCCCAGCGTTCAACTTCTGTGCCACCAGGGGAAGCCTTGAAGGTGTATTTCAAGGCAAATTATAATTCTGACTAATAACACCAAAAAGACCCAATGAGAAAATGATGAGATTAAATATGAACCTACAAGGACTTCTATTAAAGCATTTTCTCAGAGAATATAGAAAGCTGTTTCTAATGCTATGAGGCAAAAGGCTTTGCTCTTCTTCCAGAGAATGTAAGATGCCACAGCAGTCTTGAGGCAATCTGCTTCAGCTTGTTGTTTCCCAAAATTATAATAAATGAGTGACCTGAAGGAAAGACAGATGAAAACGCCACAAAAAACATCATGTCCTGATGTCTATATAACTTAAGGAAGATCCAACTTGCCATGAGAGTGGAGATAAAGTATATGATGAGGAGGAGCAGGAAGGTTGTCACCATTTTCATGGCCCTTTTATGGGCCTCTGTGCTGGAGTCCCGGGAAGCCATGGAGTTGCGCTGCAAATTCCTGGTGTGTCTCACCAAGGACAGAAACAAAAGGACCAAAGAGGTCAGGGACACGAGGAAGGGGATAATGTAGGTCATGCTAAGAAGAATCAGGCTTCTCAGATAGAAAATATGATTTGCATCCACATACGAAGTCGTGTTTCTTTCCTGCTCTCTGTAAGTGTCCTTCCACAGCTCAGTAAAAGCATCCTGCAAGAGGGCATTTACACACAATAAAAACAAAGACCCCAGGAAAATGACAAGAAGCACTCTGTTCATTCTCCACTTCAGCCAGAGGAAAATGAAGTGGGAGAAGGTGGCGATCTTCAGCAAGTAGAAAATGCTGAGGCAGGTGGCCACCCAGGTAGATAAGTGATTACTCAGTGACCAAAGAAACGTCATCACTCTTGCTGATTCACCAAACAAATACAGGTGTGGAAATAACACCACAATATATGCGTCCAATATTGTTACCCACAGTTGAAGGATTCTGGCCACAGCCAAGCTGGTCAGGATGAAATCGGCTGATGAGATTGTCCCCTTCTTGACCCACTCCCTGCAGTGGACCAGCGCAATGAACCCATTTCCCAGCAGCCCTAAGGTGATTTCTCCTGTGACCACCACCAGAAAGGAGACCTTCACTGCAGTTGACATTTCTACAAAAGTATCTCCAACGCTGTGTCTCACTGACAGTTCTAGAGTTACCTAGATGCAGATTGACATCCATTCATGTTGCTTTCTGTACATGTGTTCATCATAACTCCAGCAAGGATAGACCCTGCTCTGTGACAGTTTCAGTGATCTTTACAAAAGATGGTTCATTCTATGTGTGTTATAATTCTGGTGCCACCAAATAGTTCTGCTAAGAAATACAAACTTCCATGAACACCTTTCTTATTACTTATATAGTCAGCTACTATGTCATGTCCAGAGTCCTTGCTAATGGTGCCCTCTTATCCTTGGCACTAGCTGCAATTTTCTACCTGTGCAAATGACTGAAAAGATGAAGACAGGTATGTCAACATGCAAATATGAGCGCTGTTTTCCACTACCTGTATATTCATGTCCCTTGAGCCATGTCCTTGAATGCAAATATTTTAGATTTGAATAAAAATTGTTAGAAGAAACAATTTAATTCAGTCGTTATTGGTCACTCATCAGGAAAACACCTCAGCCTATCAAGTAAGTTTGTTGAGTCAATTTAAATTATTTATAGAAACAATTTAATGAAATGTTTTACCCTTCAAAAAAGCACACCTGATTACTAGAACATGTGACTATTAATAACTTCTTCATGGCATTTTAGAAACCAAATCAAAATTAAGAACAAAACATAGTGGCACCACATTAGGAAGCTCCAAATGCTACAGTGGGGCACTGTTAGGATTTTATGAAAATAAAAAGTTAGTGTGAACTTGGATTCTTTGGGATTTGTAAAGAAACTGAAAAAGAATTCAAGACAGATGCAAGGACATGCACACAATATCAAAGGGACATGACCGTGCTGCCCTTGCACTAGATAGAACAACTGCTTTCACACTTTTTGTTCATTACACGGCTCACTCCCACAAGTGCTCCTCTCCTCCCTGCTGCCATGGAGTTGACTCCAGGACAACCTTGGAGTCACAGCTAAATATGCATAGTTGTGGTCGATCTGACCCCCTTGGATAACTGCAGAGAGAGGGCAAGACAGAGCTGTTGCAAACGCGAAATTAAATGAGCATTGGGCCTCCCAGGTGGCGCAAGGGGTTAAGAAGCAATGTATGAAGCTATCCCTAGCCACTGTAGCACGAGTTCGATCCCTGGCCAGGCAGCTACCCACATTGCACAGCACACCTCTCCTGACTCGCCCACTGCTCCCCTCAGCAGTGTATTTCAGTTGATCTGCCTGTTCTGTTCCCCACACTATCTCTGGTGAATCCTCTCACCCCCCACACCTCTGGCCTGTACCCCAGCTCCTGTATGCATAAATAAATAAATCTTTTTAAAAAACTTAAATGAGCATTGTGTTGAAGACTTTTTACATTTTGGAACCTATTAGTAACAGCACTTATTCTACCCAGTCTAATGCAGGGCTT
>NW_023601653.1:62922709-63040902 GCF_014898055.3 Talpa occidentalis | reverse complement strand
TTTACATATTGATTTATAGGAATATATTATTTTTTCTGAAAACTAAAATATTTCAGAGAGCTCTACATCTGGAGTGTGTCTTTTGCTACTTTATGTGCATTCTGATAAGAAGTTGCAGCGTAGTGCAGTCATATTTACTTAACTTTTTTTGAGTGTAGAAACAATTCTTTATCTTACTTTATAATTTTGTTATGTATTCACTCACTTTTTTTAAAGATTTATTTTTGTTTTCGTATTATGTATACAAAATCTGGGTGCAGGCCAGAGATGCAGGGGGTAAGAGGATTCACCAGAGACAGAATGGAGAGCAGAACAGGTGGATCTATTTTTAATTGTATATTATTTTTATTAAAATTACAATGAAATAGAAGATAAATGTGACTCAGAGGTACAGGTTCAGACCTCTTCATGTTACACAGCACTTCCTCACCAAGGCTCCATAGTCCATCAGGCCCCTACATGCTCCGCTCCTTAGATCCTCCATCCCCTTCTGTTCCTCTTAAGTGGAAATTTTGTTTTCCATTCATGTTTATTACTTTTTGATGTATTTATCCACTCACAAAGTGTTGGTGACTCATTCATTCAAGGGTTTCCCTTTTTCTCAACACATTAGAGATATTTAGTGCCTACTTCATTATTGTAGAAATATTTGAAGATAAATGTGCCCAATATTTTTCAGGTTTCCTCTGTAAGTATTGTGATTGATGCTGTGAATTAATACTCATGATTCTAATTTTCTCACAGAGATTAATTCAATCCAAAAAAAAAAGCAACATCTGGGTTGGATTACACCAAAAACAAAACTAATGGTCTTTCTGCATTGCAGGATGGCACAAGTCCTGGGAGAATGTAAGTTTTCACTTTATAATTTCCTCCATCTCTTTTGTTTCAGCAAATGATTCAAGACAATGAGTAAAGAACAGGTTACATTCCTGGGGACTTCAAGAAATCTTTATTCTGTATCTCAGTTTCACTAAACAACTACATTTTAGTCTCAGAGCCCCAAATAAATTATTATTATTTTTTTTTTAATAAATTATTGTTATATTCCCCATACAATTGCAATCCCCCCATTCTGACCCCAATCCCTCCCCTCCCACCCCCGCCCCCCTAAAAGTGTCTCTGGTTCTAGTTTTTTGTTGATTTTGATTTTCACTTTCTTATAGTTATTCATTTTCCTGTCCCTTATTTAAGTTTTCTAGATTCCTGCTATGAGTGAGACCATCCGGTATTTTTCTTTTCTTTTTGGCTTATTTCGCTGAGCATGATCCCTTCCAGCGCCATCCATGTTGCTGCAAATTGCATGTGTTTATTCTTTTTGAATGCTGAGTAATATTCCATGGTATATATGTACCACATCTTCTTGATCCAGTCATCTATTTTTGGGCATTTGGTTGTTTCCAAGCTTAGCTATTGTAAACAGTGCTGCTATAAAAAAGGGGTGCAGGTGTTCTTTGGAATTGATGTTTCTGTGTCCTTGGGTAAAATACTAGGAGTGGAATTGCTGGATCATATGGAAGCTCTATGTTAGTAGGTCCAGAAATCTCCATACAGCTTTCCACACAGTGGGGACCAGTTTGCACTCCCACCAAACAGTGCAGAAGAGTTCCTTTCTCCACACCCTCGCCAACATTTGTTGTTGCTATTTTTTTAATATGTGCCATTCTCACTGGTGTAAGATGGTATCTCATGGTAGTTTTGATTTGCATTTCCCTGATGACAAGTGATGTTGAACATTTTTTCATATGCCTGTTGGCCATTTGCATTTCCTCTTCAGAGAAGTTTCTTTTAAGCTCTTCTGCCCATTTTTGACTGGATTATTTTCTTTGTTGTTGTTGAGTCTCATCAGCTCTTTGCAGATTTTGTGATCAGTCCTTTATCATTAGTGTTGGGTGAAAAATGTTCTCCCAGTTGGTGGGGTTTCTCTTTGTTTTTGTTATTGTCTCTTTTGCTGTGCAAAAGTCAGAGCCCCAAATAATTAGATCCAAGAGTGATATTTCTTCCCTTTTTGTTAATGCATTGTCCTCCCTAACATTGTAAATATTTTGCTTTTGCGTATCTGTCTAATGTATTCACTGATACTAGCTGTTTTGACAGGTGTGGTTGGAGGAAAGGTAAAAATATAAAATGAATAAAAGCTGCGTTTAAACCCAGCCCTCACTTAAATTGAAATTTATATTGTTTATGATATGATTTAAAAACTATAAAAACACTCCATTTCTAAATAAATCTTTAGTATTTTGAATGTCAGCTGTGGTACTAAGATCTTTGATGCAATTGTTTGCATGAGTCCACATAATTCCTAGTAGCCTTCTCTCATTAGCAATCAGCATAGATTTGTTGGGTAGTGTCCAGGAAGTTAGTTTAGGAAATGAAAAAAAGAATAATCATATAACTAAACTTAATTGCGTGAAAGTATGAGAAACCATGGCTTGTTGCAAATACAGCTGATTAAGGGCTCACAATATATTGTTTCACTATTCTAGGCACAGAATTCATGGCTATGGCAGCAAAAGCAGGTGTCAATTGTCCTGCTTTTGTGTCCTTTACATCCTGATGCAGGGTTGGGGTGACGATGAGGGCAATGTTGACAAACTAAATGTGTCAGTAACTCCATACAGCATGTTAGAAAGTGGTGAATGCTGGAGTGATGTGCCCTCTACTTCTTTCTGTAGCAAGAGAGCCAATTTGTGTGTGAAGTAAGAGAGAGATTTCATGTTCCAATGAGGTGTTCAGGAATTTAGACATAGTCTCTGGACAAATACTTGTATGAGGAAGCCAAGTGGCTACTAGATGGACAGCAAGCAAGCAGGAGAAACAACAATGGTAAGAGCCTGAGGGGGTTTGTGAGTAGTTGTACAGGAAATAGCAAAAGGGCTAGGATGCTGGAACAAGGTGAGCCATGGCAAGAGAAGTAGGTCAGAGACATAATAATGGTGAGAGTATGGAGGACATTGGAGGTTATTATAACAATTTTATTTCTTACAATGGAGGGTCTGATCTAAGGAGTGAGAAAAGCAAGCTTCCTCTTTTAGGACTCACTCTGGACATTCTGCTCAGTTTGACTTGTGGGGGGATAGAAATTTGGATGCAGGGAGGTTATTTGGAGTCATCCAGGTGAGGGAAGGTGGAACTTGATGCAACCTGGCAGGCTTGGTGCTGGTGAAATTGGCCAGATCTTGAATATATTTTAAAATATATGGGGAAGAAATCAGGGTGGCTCCAGGTTTTTTTGTCCTTAAATTGTAAGAATGGTTTCATTTTTAACTCTGATAGAGATATCTTAAGTTGAGTTTTATGTATAAGTTTGATAAATCTATTAAACCACTTGCGGTCTATGGTGATAGCCTCAGAACATTTTGGTATATAATTATGAAGTTCTGATGAGAAGTCTGTGTGGGATGCAAATTCATATATTCTCAGTGTACTACTCAGTGTTGCTACTACTGAGCCTGGAAATGACCATCTGGAAACCTAAGGCCTGAGCGTTTAAAATGAAAATGATAAATAATATTAAGATAATGGGGAGAAGTGGAAAATCCAGAAACATTACTGAGTAAAAATGGGTAAAGAAAATGGAGGCAAACCATGAAAGAGCATGTAGATAATGGAAAACCTTAAACAGAAGTGCTACTGAAATCATAAGTACAAATTAAGCACTGGTGGCGTTTCACTGATAATTGTCATTTGAAATGGGCACTTACTATCAGCTTCCTGTCATTTGATGAACAATTAAAATTAAGTAACACTTTCTTCTGTATTTTGTGACCTATTCGTAACCTTATAATCCATGTTGCCTATTCTCATTGCTCAATTATACAGACTTTTAATGCTCCTTGGTGTGGAGGCGTTAGGCTCAGTGGGAATGATTGCACTAAGATGTTACACACATCTGAACAACTTGTATATGCAAAGTCATGCTGGCCCTGGGGACATAAGCCCTGTGCAGGGTCCTCTGAGCCATGGGGACCTGGGAATAATTTTGTATCAGTTGCCATGTGTCACATAATGAGTTTGTTGTCTTTACCACTTCCCAGAAGTTTCAGAGGAATTTTTCAAATGTGCACATCTCATTCCCAAGTGCATCTCACTTACACTGACTTTGTACTTCTTTATTTCCACTTATCCATTGGTAATATTTCCATTACTTTTACATGTAATTATACTTTGTGGTTTTGTAGAGATTGATATATGCACAAATTTTTGATGTCATTTGAAGTTATTAATCCCACACCTGTTAATATTTTGATATTCAAGTTATGCTTACTAAGGATTTTCTAAAGTAATTATGTTCTCTGATGCAGATATGAACAATTGAATTCATCTATTCCTGATGCGAATTGTGGATACCTGGGGAAAAATCTTGTTAATGCTGTTTGTACTAGACGGTTATATTACATTTGTGAAAAGACATTATTTTGCTGTTATACATAAAAGAATGACTATAATCAAGACTTGAAATATTCATTCTTATTAGCTGTTGGGTTAAAAACCTGGATATTTACCTATGCATGATTGGTCAAGATTTGATCTCTCAAGCATCCCTGGACATGATTAAAAAAATAAGTTTATTGATTGTAAAATTATAAGTGACAAACTTAATTTTATACTTAAAAATTTTCAAAAACTGATCAATTTGAAAAAAAGCAGTGTAGTTTGAAGAATGACAGCTGGTTATTTATATTTCTTAATCATTTGTTAAATTTATGAGCAAAAAATTAATGCATTCAATTGTTCAAAAATAAAGTGGTAAGATGTGGAGAAAAAATTGTCATTACCCAATTATTTCTTAATTGCCTAACTCTGCTTTCAGATATAAACACTATTTGCCCAGCTATTATTCCAGATATTTTCTAGGAAAGTATACCTATATATGCACTGTCCACTAAAGTCAGTGCTACTTAACCATAAACCATAAAGGGTCCTGATCTTTATTTTCTTATTGGAAATTACAACTTGTTATTTATTTCATATCAGTGCATATGAAACTGCTTCATGTTTTATAAGAAACTGCAAGCACTGCACTAAATGATGCACTGACATTTATTTAACCAGCTTCATTTCATGAGATATTTAGGTTTGTTCTAGAATGCCATAATTATAGAAAATGGTACAATGAATAGTAATTATCCCTGCACCATTTGCTTCAGAACATTACTGTAGGCAAATCCTCTAACAGTGTTGTATTTGTGTCCAATGTATGTATATTTAAATTTTGATACCTATTGAATAACTACCTTCCATGACACACACTGTTCATCTCAGAAGCAACACTCAAGAATTCCTGCTCCTCCCATTGTTGCCACCACAGTGTGTTCCCAATCTGTTTGCCCTGGGCAATAAAATCTTCAGCAATTAAAAAGGTGTCTTCCGTTATTTCAATAGATGGTTCTTTAGTATTTGTGAGATTTATCTTTACAGTATTCCTTTTATTTAATGTGTCTGTTCATGTCTTTGCAGACTACTCTCACACACATAATATTTAGCAAAATAAACCAGACAAAAAATAATTCATACAGCAATACCCCTACCTATTTTAAATTAGGAAAAATACAGTTTTCATAATTTGACAGTTGTGTTTCAGGGCGCAGGCCTAGAAGAGTGTTTGTTGTCCTAGATGTGACCTCTCATTGCCAGGATAGAAAAATAATCTTGGGAGAAGGAACCAAAATTTGGCTTCTGGTTAAACAAATAGCGTTCAATAGTGGGAGGATCTTAGTTTTGTTGAAATAGACCCAGATCCAACTGAATCATGATTCAGTAAAAAAGCAATTGATCAGACTCTTAAATCTTGCATGTTTTTATACTTTCTTTGTTACTTAGCCCCATGAATACTGCCCACACCTCACCTCTGTGAGGCTGAGAGTCCTGCTTCCAGTCTCCTGCCAGGTGATCTTGTAATAAACTGATTCTTTTCTCAAAAGTGGTCAGATGCATGGATTTTGGCTTCAGTGTCATTATGTAGCAAGATTACACTTGACAACAGAAGTGCAAGAAAAGAAACATCAGAGACGAGAAGTCTTTCAAAGAACTCTTCAGTAAATGACACTACTAAAAAATAAATAACCGGTACTCATGAGGATAGGTCAAGTTAGTTACCTAAATTAGAGGTGACAGAAGGATAATAAGTGAAAAAATGGAAGAGACCATCCAAAAGCTTTCCTGGAGCACCAAATATCTAACATAAGTATAGCTGGAGTTACAGAAAGAAAAGAATGAGGGAATAGATAGCTGTCTCTGAATATATAACTACTGAATACGTTCCAAAGAGAGATGAAATCAATGACTGAAAGCACATAGAAATGATTTTTTTACATATACTGTGAAGACGAATGAAACAAGCAAAGAGATCTATATACTTATACAAGGAAAAGGAGATTTCTGAAACAATTAGAAACAAAATATTCAAATATGAAAACTTCTCTAGGTTCAGAAAGAAGACAGGATGCCAGCTTCACCCACTCTTCTTTTAAATACTGCCTGAAAACCCTGGCCAGAACAAGACAGCAAAAGGATTTAAAGTGTTTATACTTTGAAAATAAAGGAATGATAGTGTTTCTATTTGCAGAGAATATATCTAAAGTAATATTTCTTTTTGCAAAGAAATTATAATGAAAATGCTAGGTGACTAAAAGAAAGAAAAACACAAATCTCTGAAAGTAGGCAAATTCAGCAAGGTCACAGGATGCACTAGTAACAGACAAAAAAGAATACAAAATACTAATCTGAAGGTGAACTTTCACTCTTGTGTTCATAGCAGCATGATTTCAAGTAACCAAAATGTGGAAGTAACCTAAATGCCCAAAAATGGATGAGTGGATGAAGATGTGGTATATCTCCATAGAGAGTACTACTCAGTGATCAAAATGTATGAACTCATGCCATTTGTGACAACATGGATGGAGCTGGAGGGATCATAATAGATGAAATAAATCAGAAGGAGAAAGATAAATAATGGATGGTGTCATTTATAAGAAGAATATAGAGAAAATGAAAACAGGAATGGATAGACCAGACTTAATTATAAATTACCTTGAAATGTGATTATAGAACCTAGGAAATCGGAGGGGGATGGCCGTTCCAAGTATCCCAAAACACAAACAATGATGTAAACCAACATTACCTTAATAAAAAAATGAAGAATTATGAGCTCATTATTTCTCTACATGCAACGTTTACCAATAAAAGGGTAACCAAATAGTTGAAAACAATACATAAGAGATAAATAATATCAAAAACACTAAAAACTGTTTTAGACCTTTGTTTTTTGAAAATTATTTCTAAATTTTATATATGCTGAGGCCTCCCTGGTAGTGCAGGAGTTAAAGTTTCAGAGCTATCAAGCTATGGCCTGCCACTGTGGTCTGAGTACCATCCTAGGCCAGTGAGCTATGCACATGGTGCAGCAGACCTCTCCTATCTGGACTCTGTGCCTCTCAGCAGTGTATTTCAGAATATGCGCCTGTTTTGCTCCCCCCACCCTCTGCTTTGTCTCTGGTGAATCTTCTCACCTGCCACACTTCTGGTCTATACCCCAGCTCTTGAATACATAAATAAATAAATTCAAAAAATTTTCAAATGTATGCAGCTTGTTGACATTTTTAGCACTTAATTAAGATAAACCAGGAAGTTTGTTTAAATGTCCAGGAACTAGACTTGCTGATAATTGATTTTCATGTAATTGTCAATTATTAGGGATATATATGTATCCCTTGCTCTGTTAATATTAATCAACGATAGACATAAGTCAGTATAACTTCTAAAAAGATCAGAGACAAAAAGTTACTATAAATATATGCTAATTTTAGAGTAAGTTTTCCATTTGGTTGCTAATATATAGCATTGTCATTAGATACTACCTGGTGGATTCTGATCCTAAAGCCAAGTCTCCCTAAAAGTTTCCATTTGCAGGGAGGTTGTTCTGCATCCTGCCCACAAGCAACCTACCCTTCTCTCTCCACCCTTGGGAGACACACGCTCACCCTCCAGAGCACACAGTCAAGGTCAGCTTTCTGCCTTAATTATACTTTACTAATTAAGTTTATATGATTTTGTGGCAAAAATGAGTTGTAAAATGTGTTTCTGATCAAAGAATATTTGGAATTTGGGAAGCAGACATAGAAGGCCAGGACAGACAGACAGCAGCCCAGCAAGTAATCACACCCGTGATCTGAAGACACAGCTCAAGGGCACACCTAAAATTGCCTCTATGAGAAAGCCTATTTCCTGGAGAGTTTCTAGAACACTTTCTTCATTATCCTCATTTATGTCAGAAAGCTACTCTTTGAAAGCAATCATTTAGACCTTCTCAAATAAAGACAAGGCAAATGCAAAGCCTTATCTAAGAGAAGATCGAAAATCTCCCATGTGCTAACATATTTAAAGGTGATAAGATTATTTTGGTAAGCAGACGGACAAGGAGGGAATCTCAAACTAAGGAAACATGCTTTTGAAAAGACTTCAAACTGTAGTTAATCAAAAAGTGTATTTCAGTTGTTATTGTTACACATTTCTAACTATTTTAGAGCAGAGCAAGGCGGCATTAAAGAACAATGTGGTTGAGTGAAAAAGAAAAACTGCTTTTGTCTCTGAGTGACTCCTACTTCTATAGTTGAGGAGGGCATCGATCTTCATTGAATTAAACAAATCATAATTTAAAAAAAGTGCTCTGAGAGTTTTGGCCACACTAGTAGAATGGATGATTTTCTTTGTGATGCTTTGAAGGAACTCTTTTAAAATCCATGGAATGTTTTAAATCCACATCTTTACCTAAATTTTTAATGTTTAATGACAGAGTTTCTTTATTCAGACAATTTATAGAGACCACAAGAATGAAGTAGAATCCACTAATGTTTAATAAGTCAACCCAACATTTATGAATTTATATTTTCTATAATCTATAAAGCAATCTGGGTATCCTACAATGTTTGTTATAAATATAGGTCAACATTCATGTACTTTTGACATTGATGTATTTTTACCATGTATATATGTAAGATATATGTGTCCTACCTTGATTTACATTAGAAATTGTGGATTTACCTTCATTTTTAATAAAAGAGGTAGATATAAATCACCAAGGAGAATATGGATATTTTACTTTAGTTTTTACATATTTAAAAATATTGGGGGGGCCTCCCTGGTGGCTCAAGGAGTTAAGCACAGCACTATGAAACTATCCATAGCTTGTACAGCAAGAGTTCTATCCCTAGCCCGCTGGCCAGGTAGCTACCCACATGGCTCCGCAGACCTCTCCTGTGTGAACTGCTTCTCCCTTCAGCAGTGTATTTCAGTTAGTCTGCTTGTTCTGTTCCCCTGCTTTGTCTCTGGTTAATACTCTCACCGCCCACACCTCTGGCCTATACCCCAGTTCTTGTATGCATAAATAAATGAATCTTTAAAAAAATGAAAAAAATAAAAATATTGTGTCAGCCACTTCATAATCTCATGAAATTCTGAGATGGACATTTTGGTTTCAAACTGTGTGGTAAATGTTAAAGCTCAGGTTTGAATTGATCTATTGTCCATAACATGTAGTATTTCAGTTCTCTATACTCTTACTGACACAGTGTGGGGTAATGAGATACAGTCAGCAGTGGAAACTCTGTGTGGGAATGTTGACTGTCATCTAGTCATTCACTCTCACAGAGACTGTCAGAAGTTTCACATCAAGTGCGTACTCACCTCAGAGCAGAGGAGCAAGACCAGCAGAGCAAGCACATTGTCGCTGTCTTCCTGTCCAAGCTCATTCTCCAGCTGGTGAGACCCCAAGGCTAACACACAGGTATAATCAGCCAGTGTGGGTGTGTGACCCCAGCTCCTGCTGTCAGGCTGCTGGGCAGTGATGGGTAACGAAGACATGTTCTAGAGAGTCTGTGTAGAAAGTCTGCAGGGTTTTGGATTGCTGTGAAAAACTGACCTTGGGATCCATGTTACTGATATGGTATGTTAACTTTATTCTACTAGAGACAGAGGAATGATCAGAATAACAGTTGTTCAAAAAACTTACTATGAAAGATCTGAGTTTTTTAATACTCAGGTATTTGGGGAAGTTTCTATTCCTTTTTAGCTATAAAATCTGTGTTTCTTTTTTACTCCTGATTATCAATGGGTTTTCAAGAATTTAATTTCCCTCACACTAAATATAAGTATAATATGAAAGATGGATGTTTCAATAACATAATTATTTTTTACCAAAATAAATTGTTTTATTACAATTTTGTTTACTTTTTGTCTACATATACTCAATTAAAAAATCAAAATAGAATTTAGTGAACTAGGAAAATGTATGATTTTAAAGTAAATTTACTTTTTATTTTAGTAGAGACAATCCTTTTTCAAAGGCAAGGCAAAGCACATTTATACATTTGATCACTATTTGATGATTGTTCAAATGAATTTTCCTCAAATTAAAAATTAAATGGTGAAATATTATGAACAAAAGATTCAAATGTTTTTGGATTATCTATTATCTGTTTCTTTTTAACAATGATACCAAACAAATATCTTGGGAAAATGTTTCTATTCTTTAATTATTATTTGTTTACTATATACCTATGGGAGAGAATTTATTATGTATGTTTCTGTGGAAATATTTGTTTTGGCCTAAGATGGATAAAGGGTCATGCATTTGGATAAGACATAAATAAATAAAAATGTATTTGAACCAAGTATATGTATTTTATACATGTCTTATAATCATATCTATCTGGTATAACATATGTCCTGTTCTGATAGCCCGAGACCAGTAGTGTCTTTAACAAACTTACTTCAGATGCTCATGCTCACCATTCATGTAGCTCTATATCTTCATGATCAGTTCCTCTATTTTTCATTATAATGATGTCTTATGAAACATTAATAAAAAATCTTGCTCTGTCTTTTGCTTGTGATCCTCAGAAATGAGTGAGGAGAAAGTGACCTACGTGGAGCTTAAATTGCCCAAGTCAAAGAAACAGAATGATAAAAGGCACCCTGCTCACACAAGGAGAGGTAGAATGCTTTTTCTGCTTTTTATATTCTGCAGATAATATCAAGTTTAAAAGTTTGTTGTGATAAATGTATTTCTATATATTTTACACTATATGCCTGGTCATTTACATATGAAGGGTATATGTAAGTATAATACTAAATGAGATTTATGATCACTGGAAACAGTGATATTAATTTTCAATACTAGACTCAATTTCCACTTTGTACTTATTCTGAGGGTTTTGCAATGCTCAGCAATGACTGTATATTTTGAATTTTTATTTTGAACAGAATTTCCATGGAATATCATTGCAATAAGTTTGGGAATTTTATGTCTTTTTCTCCTGCTGGCAACCACAATCTTAGGATACTGGTGTGAGTATGAGTATACACATTTCTTATGGATGATGACTCGGGAGAAAAACAAGAGACTATAAGGACTGAACATCTGTTGAACTTTGTGTGTGTATATATATATGTATACATACATATACAGAGAGAGTGGAAACTAGAAAATAGTGGGGAGATAAAGTATTTAGGGAATTATTTAAGGAATTGTCCACCATGATACCTTTGTATATGGTTAAATGTTGAAAAAGTACGATGCCAGCAAATGCATAAAAGAATAATAAAACTTATAACAATATTTCAAATATGTGTTTGAAGTGGGATTTTGTTACACTTTTTGAAGTCCTGTCTGAGGAGAGAGTAAAATGTAAAAATAGATAAACGTCATTTTTATGTTCTAGCTAGAGTTATTGGTAACTAACAAATCATCTAATGAAATAAGTGAAAACTGTCCTAGGAGCAACATTGACTGTCTCCAGAAGGAAAGGCTGTGAATAATTGTATCCTGATACCCAATGTCTAAAATTAAAAAGAAACAGCTATTTTTAAAGACATGCAGGAAAAATAAGAGTCATTTTTGTGGAAAAATGTGGAAAAGTCACCTAAGCTGACCATATGCAAAAGAGTAGAATCACTACAAGCAAAGGCTGTGGGTTCAGAAGAGACACATCTAGTAAGAGACTCATCTCTAAGAAGCAGCAGAGGGAGGTCCAGGCTAGGGCGAGAGTCCCAGACTGACTTGTTCAGCAGGAAGCAACATTTTTTTTTTTTTTCTATGCCGAGTGGATGAATATGTGTATTTATATGAGGAGAAGCAATAAGGTGAGGGCAATTTATGCTGATAGAGATTATTTCTATGGAACGGACAGATAAGACCGTCTTTGAGAAGGACAGTCAATAGGTCATTTTAGGAAAGATAAAATATTTGAAATGACTTGAATTCAGAATAGGGGTGATGCATGAAGTATACTTCGTAGCTTTTGGATAAAATGGTGATGCAAATGATGACTATTGATCAGCATTAATCTGAATCTGTGTGGTTTTGTGACTTTCATTGCTTGGGTGTATCTATTTTTAGATGTGAATAGAGAATATGTGTTTTTTTTTAAAGATTTATTTTTATTTATTTATTTTATTTATTTATACAAGCACTGGGTACAGTCAGAAATGCGGGAGGGTGAGAGAATTCACCAGAGCCAGAGCGGGGAGCAGAGCAGGCAGAAGGACCAAAGTACACTGCTGAGGGGAGCAGCGGGCGGCAGGAGAGGTCTGTGCGCCATGTGGGACCCTCCTCCGGTGGCTGGGGAGCAGCCAGGGATCGAACCGGCGCTGCAGAGGCTGTGGGCAGCTTCGCAACCCAGGGCTCAACCACTGTGCCACCAGGGAGGCCCGAGAATATGTTTTGATGTAGTTGGAGACCTTGTCAAAATTAGCTCGCTACTCATTGGCCTTGGAGACACTGAAAGGACACGAGGCAGAAATTAAATGATCATAAGAAATGGCAGTAACTAAGACCAGAGTTTTCCATGCATCTTTTTCTTTCTTTTTTGTTTTTAAAGATTTATTTATGCATACAAGAGCGGGGGTACAGTCCAGAGGTATGGGGGTGGGAGTGAGAAGTTTCACCAGAGACAGAGTGGGGAAGAAAGCAGACAGAGTGACTGAAATACACTGCTGAGGGGAGCAGCAGGAGAGGCAGGAGAGGTCTGCTGTGCCACCAGGGTAGCTCCCTGGCAGGAGATCAAACTCATGCTGCAGTGGCTTTGGATAGCTTCATAGGTTGCGTCTTAACTCCTTGCACCAGCGGGGAGGCCCCATCTTTTCATTTCTTAATCTGCTTATGAACATTGGAATGAATTGTTGAATAGGAGAAATACTTATGTTCATTAAAATTGAGGAGATTGTATATTATGTAATTGATGTTAAAACTTTCAAAAGGACATTGATTTTCACTGAGTGAAAGTGGGTGCAATGAATGGTGGTTTATGTTCTTAATAGTTAACAAATCTCTATTGGATTAAAAAAAGTCTGTATAATTAAACAGCCACATACTTCAAATATTATTATTTTGAGTTTTTAGAAGAGATTTCAATTTCCATCAGAGATTTTAAACATTATTGATCATGTTAGAGTTTCCTCTGAGATTTCCCCAGGTATATTCACTTAATCTATTCTACATTTATACTAACATAGAGCTAATCAACTTGTCTAGCTCTGGATACAAATACTAAATATAAATTAAACACAGAAAACTAAGTTTCATATAATATATAACTTATATTTGCAGGTAATCCTCGACAGTGTAATAAAGAAAAAGTCTCAGAAGAAAATTGTACTTATTTACCAGAAGATCATAAAAATTCAAACGTACCAATGCATCCAGGTATGTGCTAAGTCTTTAAGCTCTCAGCATACAGATTTGTTTTACATGGAATTATCTCTTTCAACATATAATTAAAGTTTTACATTGGACTATAACAGGAAATTTCTCTTTGCTCCCCTTTTTCTCTTATTTTCTTCAAGTCCATTTTCTTTTTATAGTTAAAATATAATGTTGGACTTTTTTAAGGTAAGAAACCTCTGTTATGTTGTTATGTTGGTTTAATCATTGGATTGTTTATGATTATGATGAATAAACCCCAGTGTAGATCCATGGAATTTTATCATTCCCATATATTTATTTTGGTGGATTTCTCACTTGAGGGAGGTCTGCTCCATATCACTGAAGATTATTTATACTTTAGAAATCAAGTTTTCTCAAAACTGTCTTAATAATGGCCTTGGGTCTGTGAGAGACAATTTCTGGCTCCAAGTTTTCTTATCTACAGAATTTGGAGAAGAGCTACTCATAATTCACAGACATTGAGACACAGGGAAATAATTGATCTCTGGTTATTCCATCTGAAGTAAACAATGGCATGTACAAACGGTACAATACTCTAAAAAATCTTGTAATTGAGAGTCAAGGCATTTCTTGTTTTCAAGAGAAAGACTGTGACATGCATCAAGAACAGTGGTCCTGCAGTGGAAAAAACTGCTACTTATTTTCAACTGAAGAGAAAACTTGGAATGAGAGTAAGACATCCTGTGAGCATATTGGTTTTAATCTCATTAAGATTGATGATGAGGAGGAACAGGTATGTTTGCTTGATTCAACGTGAGTAAATGCTTTATGAGAAACTTTTGTGTTAGGATCATTGTTTAGGCTTCCCTCCAATATGATTTGGTTTATTTGGTTTGAAGCACCTTTACTGTTGCAGAGGAGGGGACACAGGTATTAGGAGACCTGGAAGAACCATTGCTTTAAACCAAGGCAAATAGCTTTACTGTGGGTGCCCTGATTTATTTTTAGTTGTCCTATTATCTATAATATCCTCACTTTTTGAAAACTCCAGAACTACATAGTATTGGCTCTTAGAGCTAATACCGGGTGAAAGAATCACTGTTCTCCATGATACGAGGAGTAGAAAGACTCAATATGCTTCCACCTTCAGTGTCAGGGAGCTATTAGGATGAGTCTCTCATCATGTTCTTGAGTCTCCTCATGTACATGTGAAGAATGAATGAAAAATAAGGAAAGGGAATATAGCTGGAGTGATTCTTTGAAAATCAATTTTGTTTTACTCATAAGCCAAAATGACAGAGAATATCACTCTTCTAGATGAGAAAATTCATGTCTCATGTGACTTTACTTTTATATTTTTGGAGAATAATGTTATTGCAACAGGTTCTGTAGTTTTCTTTCTATGTAGTAATTTGGGTTAAATCTTAGTTTCAATATAATATTTATTCCTGACAATATGTTTTCTATATGTCCATTACAAATTATAATGAACATAAAGATTCATATAGCTCCTCAAATTAGGTGTTTTCTTTGTGTGTGTGTGTGTGTGTGTGTGTGTGTGTGCTTTGCATCTATTAGTGTTTTGAATCTTCCATGATGTGGGAAAACAGAATTGCATGAAATTTCATTTTTTTAAAATTGAGCAATCTCCCTCCGTACTGTCTTGGATAATGGTTGCACCAATTTACAGTCTTACCAAGAGTGTCTAAATGTTCCCTTTACTCCACATCCTCCCCAACATTTGTTTCCGGGCTTGATTCCTCACCCCTTCCACTTTTCCTATTGGAAATATTCTTTACTTATTGAATTATAAGGATATTTTATTTTTTCTTGAAATTAAAATGCTGCCAATATCTGCAGTTTCAAAGATTATGTCTTACTTTTCATTGAGGTAATAGTGATAAAGAGCCATTCACATGCATCAGAGTTCCTCAGATGTATGTTACCACAAAACTTCCACCACTAAAGAATTGATAGTTTTGGGTCTCCTCACATTTTGCTCCCTAAGCTCCCCATCCCCTTCTACTTATTGTATATGAAGATTTTTGGTTTTAGTTAACAATATACCTTTTTATTGATATCTTTATTTTTTATTTATTTATTTTAAAGATTTATTTATTTATTTATACCAGAACCGGGATACAGGCAGATGCGCAGGAAGGTGAGAGGATTCACCAGAGACAGAGTGGGGAACAGAACAGGCAGACTGATGAAATACACTGCTGAGGGGAGCAGTGGGGAGACAGGAGAGGTCTGCCATGCCATGTGAGACCCTCGCCCCCGGCAGGGATCAAACTGGCGCTGCAGATGCTTTGGGCAGCTTCACAGTGAGGTGCTTGACTGCCTGCGCCACCAGGAATGCCCTTGGTATCTTTATACAATCACAAAGAGTTTGTGATTGATTCATTCTTGGATTTCCATTTCCATTTTTTTCTCAACAGATTAGTGCCCACTCTGGTTATTGTAGGAATGTTTGAAGATAAATGTGGCTAGTATTTGATAAAATTTCTCTGTAGGTAAAGTGCTATGATTGAATTATTAATAACACTAGTAATTTCAATTTTCTACAGAAATTCATTCAATCAAAAATTAAATACACTTACTGGGTTGGATTACATAAAAAAGGAGCTAATGATACATGGTTGTGGCTGGATGGCTCAACACCTACGAAACTGTAAGTTTTCATTTTATAGATTTCCCTTCACTTTTGTCTAATTAAGTCATTCATAGGTTACAGGTCAAGAACAGATCTATTACTGGAACTCAAATATATCTTTAATTCTATGTGATTTCCATTTTACCACAAGCAACCTAATGCTAACCTCAGAGCCCCAAATAATCAGACACAAAGAGCAATATGTGTTTCCATTTGGTAATGTGTGGTCCTCTCATTGTGTTTTTCACCTTGAGAGCTATCTCTTATATGTTCATTGGTACTAGTTGTTTTGACAGGTGTGGTTGGAGGGAAGGGTAAAAATATCACAAGGAAGAAAAGTTGTGTCTAAGCCCAGCTCTCCCCTTACTTGAAATTCATACTGTTTATTATATGATTTCAAAAGAAATCTTTAATAATTTTAAAGGTGTATTTTAGTAATTGATATCTTTGATTCACTAGTTTTACTCAAGCCCACATGATTCCTACTAGTCTTCACTGAATTGTAAATCTGTATAGATTTGATCTTGATGTCCAGGATGCCTATTTTGGCAATGAAGACAAAATGATTATTAATTTTATTATTAATGAAACCTAAATGGGAGACAATATGAGAGCCAATTTCACATGATAAATGCTGGAGTAATATGTATTTCCTGCCTTCTTGCTACATCACAAAGTACCTTTTTGTGTGTGGAGCAAAGAGGAAGAGATTTCATGTTTCAAATGAGGTGCTTAGGAACTAATTACAGTGACACTGGATGAGGACTGTAATGGTCCAGCCATGTAGCTGCTAGATGGAGAGTGACCCAGCAGGAAAAACAGGTTGTAGTGGGAGACTGCTGTGGGAGTGTTTGTAGCTGCTCTACGAAACAGCAGGAAGACGTTTGTGTGATACTGGAGCAAAGTGAGCCAGGGTGGGGACATGAGCTCAGAATGTTTACAAGGGTGAGAATATGTGGGACATTGGGGGTTGTTATAGTAATTCTGATTTCTTAAAATGGAGGGTTTTGAGCTGAAGAGTGAGAAAAGCAGCCGTTGTCTTTCAGAGACTCACTCTCGACACCGTTGATTCTAACTTGTGGGTGTATGTGGGGGGATTGAAAATGGGCTGCTGGGAGCCTACTTGGAGTCATCGGGTGAGGTGATGGCTTATTGGGCACTGGTGGACTGTGTTAGTGAAATGTCCAGATTCCATGCATATTGCATTGATACATGAGACACAAACCGCGGTGGTTCCCGGGTTTTGGTCATAGATTATACTGATGGTGTCCTGTTAACTCTGAAGGAAAATAGCTTAAATTCCATTTGAATAAGTTTGATAAATCTATTAGACATCTTGCTATCTATGAGGATGGCACATGGACATTTTGGTTCATAATTAGGAAGTTCAAGAAGAGAGGGCAGTGTGCGATACAAATTTGTTTCATCTCAGTGTAGGAGGCTGGACTTGATCATCAGGAAATCTAAGCCTGAGACCTTGGACTCACGTGACTAAGAAAACAATAAGATAATAGGCAGGCACAGATAACCACAAATCATTACTGAGCAAAGTGATTGAAGACATAGGAGGAAAACTGTGAAAGAACATGTAAGATAATGGAAACCTTAAACAGAAGAAATAATCAGCAGAATTCGAAAGGGTGGTGATGTTTCACTAAACCTTTTTCATTTGAAATTACTATTGATCATCAGATTCATGAATTTGGCTAAAATTCAAATTAATTGAAATTTTTCTGCATGTGTAATCTAGTTCTCACTTTAAAAACCACATTTCCTTAGCTCATTCATTACTCAATATTATAAGCTTTACATGCTCTCTTGCTATGGAGATATTAGGCTCGGTGACAAACACTTGCACTGAGCTTTTAAACACATATGAGCACCTTCAATGTCA
Organism: Talpa occidentalis; assembly: GCF_014898055.3. NCBI lineage: Eukaryota > Metazoa > Chordata > Mammalia > Eulipotyphla > Talpidae > Talpa > Talpa occidentalis. The sequence goes on along the minus strand of NW_023601653.1, from coordinate 63,022,689 downwards.
AAGGAGGTTAACATGTGCCCATTGATTAATTCCATGTGCTTCTTAATCTGAATCATAGGAAATTGGAAATATTATTATGTAAATTATGGCATTTACAATACTTAACCACTTCCCAAAAGTTTCAGACGTCTCAGATGAACTTTTCTAATGTTCACAACAAATCTATGAGGGCATGTTATTCTACACCAACTTTTCTACTTCCTCTTTATCTCTATTTATTCATTGTAATATTTCCATTAGTTTGAGATATAAATTATACTTTCTGTTCTTAACATATCCATTACAAGATTGTAATTCCATGAAAGATTCCACACATACATTTTCAATGTATAATACTTATATTACCCCTAACTTACAATTTTTTAAAATATGTATGTTCTCTGATGCAGAAACATTCGAACGGCTTCATCTACATCTGAGGCTATGTGCGGATACCTTAAGAACACACATATTGTTAAAGATGTTTGTACTAAAATGTTTTATTTCATTTGTGAAAAGACCCATATCTGCATGTATAAATAAAAGTATTGCTACAATCAAAGTCTTAATGTTTTCTTTTTCTAGTTACTTTTGGGAAAATCAGGGCATTTGCTTACACAGTCACCTATGCATGATTCATGAAGACCATGATCTCTTAAACCTCCCTGAACAATGATAAAATATGAAATACTCTATTTTATTAATCATTCAGTTAATGACTAGGAAATTAACATATTCAGTTGTTCAAAATAAAATGTTTTGACATGAAGAACAAATTCTCTTTACCATCTTATTTGTTACCTGTCTTGTTTGTTTCTCAAAAGTCAACATCAGTATGTTACAGTTATTTCATACCAGTAGAAAGTAAACTCCCTCAGTTTTCATAAGAAATACCAAGTTTTGCACTGAATTTATGTACCACCATGTATTTAACACGTTCTTCTTGGAGGGATGTTTAAGGTTGTCCCAACATGCTGCAATTTTAGAAAGCGCTACAGTGAATAATGGTGTAGTATCATCTGCTTTAGAGTTTAACTATAGGATACCTCTGGCAGAGCTATATTTGTGTCAAATATATGTACATGTAAGTCTTGCTACCTATAGAGTAATTACCCTTTGAGTCTGCAGCTGTTCATCTCATGTAGCACTAAGAGTGTCTGCTGTGCTCATGGTGTCAGCAACATTTTTGACTTGGGCAATAAATTCTTCATCAATTAAAATTGGTGTTTTTTGGAATTTCAAAGTAGACTTCTCTATTATGTGTGAGATTTATCATATATTGTGGTATTTCTTTTATTTAAAGTGTATTTTCATTTCTTTGTAGATTACTATCGCACACATCAATTTGAGCAAAAGAAACCATGTGCAAAATAATTCATCCTATAGAATTCCATTGATTCTGAAGTTCACACAAAATCTAATCTATGTTTTGAAAATTAAAATTTATGAAATGGGGATATATTCTTAGATCCACAGTATTGTGGAATGAATAATAGTTCACATGGTGGTGAAGCCAAGGGGCATTTTTTAGGCGCCGTATATAGTTTTTAATAATCAGGGTGTTGGTTTCTAGGGTGTTATATTTACTTTCTAGAATGCCATAATAAAGTATTATAGGATGAATTGAGAGGTGTTTATCTTCAATTTGATAGTAGAAGGTATAGTTTTTCAAAGTCCATTTCCTGAGCAGAGGCTGATGGGAATTGGCAATGGAGTTGAGACTTCTGGCAGTTTAGCTGCTGGGGATAGGGGTACCTATTCTTGTCACATATTTGACAATTAAATTGATGGTTAGGAAGGGTTTTGGTGGAGAAGCTGCCAACCCTCCAAGTATGTTTAGGCTTGGATGCTACCTGGGGCATGACAGATTGCATCTGGCCACAATGTGCAAGTCCTAAATACTCTTTCTCTCACCCTCTCCCTTTTCTAGTTCCTCTTTCCTTGTGTCATGCATAAGTGCATCCTGTTATTGTTGCTCCTCCCATGTCTCTGCTTGTGTCTCTGACCCGCATTCAGAAGCTTGGTTGAAGACCCACCAATCTGGTGCTCTATTTCTGTACATCAAATTAGGTGTTTAACACCTACACAACATTATTTTTCACAGTTCTGGAAGGTGATATTTCAATACCAGCGGGGCCATAATTTATAGAGCATATTTGATCTTAGTTATATTTATTGGGAAAAAGTTGATTTGCAAGAGTGTATATTTTAGGGGTTAAGATTACACCTTTCCAAATGTATGTCACCACATTACAGAAAGTAGTTTACTAAAAAATGTCATTTACATTGGGAAAGGTTTTAAATGCATAGAGTAAGTACAATGAAAGATGAGCATTATTTTATTGAAGATTAAATTTTTTATCAAATTGCTAACATTGACCTAAGTTACTGAAGTGTTATTTCTTCTCAATGGGAATATTTAAATTTATTATAAATATGTCATTCTCTATTAAAATATGATAAAGATTTGTTATAACTAAATAAAAAAATGAAACATATATATTTATTTTTAAAGATTTATTTATTTTTATAAAGTACCGGGGTACAGGCCAGATGCACTGAAGGGTGAGAGGATTCACCAGAGACAGAGCGGGGAACAGAACAGGCAGACTGAAGAAATACACTGCTGACGGGAGCAGCAGGCATGGCAGGAGAGGTCTGCTCGCCATGGGAGATTCTCGTTGGCCAGCCAGGATCGAACCCACGCTACAGAGGCTGTGGACAGCTTCACAGTGAGGTGCTCTATTGCCAGCGCCACCAGGGAGACCCGAAACATTATTTTTAAGAATTAAAAGAAATTATAAAGATGGAATAGATAAATTAATCATTCTAACAAAAAGAAAAAAAAAATTGCAATGGAGAAGGAGATTTACCCAATATTTAAAATTAGAGGAGTGCTGATATTAACCAGGCAACACTGAATCTAGAATTACCTGATCTGGATCTTTGAGAGTGTTAAGGTTGGCCTGCATTTGGTTACTCAGCTTATTAGAAATACTTGATATATAATAAAATATGGGTGTTTAAAATACATGATCTGACAAGGTTTGACATATGTACATGCCTGCAACCCATTACACAGTACAGTGAATATAGCATTCTGGAAAATGTGTTTGTATATAGTTACAAATCATTTTGTTTCCACACTTTCCCCCTACCCTGATCCTCTTATAACTACTGATCTGCTTCCTGTAACTCAAGTTGAAGGGTCAAGAGAAAAATGGATGAAATAAAGGAACAGAACATTCAAAAGTTTTCACACAACATCAAATTGTCTAACAAGTATAATTGGAATCAGAGATCAGAAAATGAAAATGATAAGGAAATGAATGGAAAGTATCTCTGAGGATAAAACCATTTAGTATGTTTGAAAGGAGATATTGACTCAAGACTGAGGATCGTAGATAACTGAAGCATTATAAATACCTAATAGGCAAGGAAAAAATAAAGTCAAGTCAGCTATTAAGGTTAAAGGAAAAGAGAATATATTGATGACATCCAAAGAAGAGTGGGCAAGCCTCATATGTATATGAAAAATCAAGAGTAGTATCATATTTCTCCTAAAAAAAAAATCAGATGATTGACTTCTAAAGGTCTCACTACTCTTCTTCAAAATAATTTTGAAAATCCTCACCAGAGCAACACAACAGGAAAAGGATTTAAATGTCTATGAAAAGCAATATATAATGGTTTCTGATTGCAAATATGCAATTATGTACATATAAAATGTCAAGGAACTAAATTAAAAAAAGAAAATAAACCTCTAGAAAAATGCATGTTCAGTAAGGCCATGGAATACAATAGTAACATATACAGATTGAATAATTTCTTTATTCTGGCAAATAAGCACATGGAGAACCACAACATGGTGGCATGGTATTGAAAAAGAAAAAAATAAAAGGAGCCATAGACAAATGGAATCAATTTGAAAGTCCAGAAATAAGACCACACATATGTAGTCAAAAATCTATGAGATAGGAACAAAGAAGATGCAATGGAAAAACTAAAGCCTCTTCAATAAATGGTGCTGAGAAAAAGGACTGCTGCATGCAAAAGAATAAAACTAGACTACTATCTCCTACCATATACAAAAAATTAACTCAAAGTGCGTAAAACTTGAATGGAAGACTTGACACCATAAAATATGCAGAAGAGAACTAGGCAAACACTCCATGACATGAAATGTGCTACCATTTAGAAGGAATAAAACAGTTTTACTTTCGGAATGATGGGAAGGAATCTTAAATATTGAAAAATGAATGGAAATGTTTTGGAATGGTGTGGATGCCTTATAGGTGGATTTCAATTGCTATCATTACAGCTTTGCAAGAAGAATGTTAAAGCATCAGAGCACCGGGGCTCCTTTAGCTGCACAGATTAATGTGGTTGATAAGGAAAAAAAAAACTTTTTTACTTTTGTGTAATGTCCAATTTGGGGTTAAATAGGCATAGAGCTACTCATTGATATAAACTAGCAGTAACTGCTAAATACTGCTCTGAGTATGGGTTATAAAAAGTAGAACAGTAGTTTTGATTTTGATACTTAAAAAAGAAGATTTTCCTTGTGTATGCCTTAATTTTATTTTTTAAGGAGAAAGTGAATCTTCAATCAATTTGAAGAAGGAACCAGAACAAGATAGATCTCACAATTTTTTGTAATTAGTATGATTAAATTGCAGATGTGTATAATTGTATGTATTTATATTTACTGTAATCTGTCAGGTGATGGATAAATTTAATGGTTGTTTAAAATCTAGTCTATATATACATATATTTTAAATGTTACTTATTTTTTGATATATATGAAATAAATGGGGTTTTCACCATGATGTTGTAAGAAGAAAAAACTTGTAGATCATGTCAGTTAGGATATAGCTATTTCTCCTTTATTTTTATAGTTTTGAAAATATGTTAATTTGCAAATCTTATCAGATTCTGAGATGGTCCTTTTTGCCCCAATTTTTACAAGTACCACAAAAGCTCAAGTTTGGATTTCTCTATTGTCCAAAATTTTTTGATTATTTAAAATCTTATTTCCTCAGTCCTGTATAGCATTGTGTGACACACGGAGTGAGAACATGAGAGTCAGCAGTGGAAACTCTCTGTGAGGAATGTTGAGTGTCATCTGGTCACTGGCTCTCTCTCTTCTGACACAGTGTCTCCGAGGCCAGCCACACATCAAGGGCCTCCTCACCTCAGAGCAGAGGTATAAAGTTAGCAGAACCAGCACATCTTCACCGGGTAACTGACCAAGTTTGTCCTCCAGTTGGTGCAATCCCGAGGCAAACACACAGGTATGGTCAACCAGTGAGGGTGTGTGACCCCAGTCCTGCTTTCAGGCTGCTGGGCAGAGTGGGACCAAGAGAATGTGCTCTAGGGGAGAAGCAGTGTGGAGATTATTATGGGATTATTATGGGAAGGAATTTACTTTGTGATCCATGTAAATATCTGTCGAATATTGATTATCTACATAGATCTATGTGAAGGGAAGAGTGGAGTAGAATGACAGTGGGTCAAAATATTTACTATGGCATATATGAATTTTTTAATCTTTAGATGTTTAGGGGGATATTTGTTCTTTGTATTGACTTCTCTCTTGTAGATACCTGACTGGTTAGCAATGAAAGATAAAGTGTAACAGAATGGCTTGAATGCTTTGTTAGTAATTATTTTTCTATAAATGTAAATTCATTTCTATTTTTTATTATACAGATATTCAATTAAATATCCAAACAAAAACCAATTAACAAAGAAAATATTTGGCTTTGCAGCTAGATTACCTTATAATTTGTCATTGTGGTAGAGAGACTGTTTATTGAAAAACAAACTGATAATGCACATTTTATCATTATTTGATGATAGTTCAAACAACTTTCCATATACTAATAAATAAACATGTTATATTAAGATATCTTAACAAACCCAACTGTACAAAGGACAGCTAATGTTCTGTATACAAAGAGAACGTAATGAGAACATTATTTTGAAAGAAATGTGTTCTTTTCTTTAATCACTTAATTGATAGTATTTCTAGAGCAGAGAGGTAACTATGTAATTTTTTGTTGAAGTGTTTAAAATTAGATCAGTGAAGGGTCATATTTTTGGATAGATGTAAACCAATAAACAACATACTTAATACTTATCATATTTGAGATAATTATTTATACATCATTGATTAATATATTATCAATTATAAATGGATAAATTTACATGATTCATTGATAAAATTGATAAATGCTACAATAAAGACCATTATTGTAACACATTTCTAACAATTTTAAAGCAGAGCAAGGCAGCCTAAAAGAACAATGTGGTTGAGTGAAAAAGAAAAACTGCTTTTGTCTCTGATTGACACCTACATCTATAGTTGAGGAGGGCATCGATCTTCATTGAATTATACAAATCATAATTTAAAAAAAGTGCTCTGACAGTATTGGCCACACTAGTAGAATGGATGATTTTGTCTGTGATGCTTTGAAGGAACTCTTTTTAAATCCATTGAATATTTTAAACCTACATTTTTACCTAAAATTTTAATGTTTAATATCATAGTTTCTTTCTTCAGACTATTTAAAGAGACCACAAGAATGAAATAGACTCTACTAATGTTCAATAAGTCAACACAATGATTATGAATTTATATTTACTATAATTTATAAAGTAATCTGGGTATTTTCAGTGTTTTTTTATAAATATAGGCCATCATTTATGTATTTTTGACATTGATGTATTTTTACTATGTATATATGTAAGATATATGTATCTTACCTTGATTTACGTATAAAAATTGTGGATTTACCTTCATTTTTAGTAAAAGAGGGAGATATAAATCACCAAGCAGAATATGGATATTTTACTTTTGTTTTTACATATTTAAAAATATTGTGGGGACCTTCCTGGTGGCACAAGGAGTTTAGCACAATACTATGAAGCTATCCACATCTTGTACAGCAAGATTTCTATCCCCAGCCTGCCAGCCAGGGAGCTACCCACATGGCTCAGCAGACCTCTCCTGTGTCAACTGCTGCTCCCTTCAGCAGTGTATTTCAATCAGTCTGCCTGTTCTGTTTCCCTGCTTTGTCTCTGGTGAATCCTTCTCACCATCCCCGCACCTCTTGTATGCATAATTAAATGAATTTTTAAAAACTTAAAAAAAATGTTGTGTCAGCCACTTTATAATCTCATGAAATTCTGAGATGGCCATTTTTGCTTTCAAGCTGTGTGGTAAGTGTTAAAGCTCAGGTTTGGATTCATCTATTGTCCATAACATGTAGCATTTCAGTTCTCTATACTCTTACTGACACAGTGTGGAGTAAATGAGATACGTCAGCAGTGGAAACTGTGTGGGAATGTTGACTGTCATCTGGTCATTCACTCTCAGAGAGACTGTCAGAAGTTTCACATCAGCAAGTGCATCCTCATCTCAGAGCAGAGGAGCAAGGCCAGCAGAGCCAGCACATCCTCGCCTAGTTTCTGCCTAAGCTTGTCCTCCAGCTGGTGAAACCCAAGGCAAACACACAGGTATGATGAGCCAGTGAGGGTGTGTGACCCCAGCCCTGCTGTCAGGCTGCTGGGCAGCGAGGGATTAAGAAGCCATGTTCTAGAGAGGCTGGGTAGGAAGTCTGGAGGGTTTTGGATTGCTGTGAAAAACTGACCTTGGGATCCATGTTATTGATATGGTTTGTTAAATTTATTCTACTGGGGGAGAGAGGAATGATCAGAATAACAGTTGTTCAAAAACTTACTATGAAAGATCTGAGTTTTTTAATACTCAATTATTTGGGGAAGTTTCTATTCCTTTTTAGCTATAAAATCTGTGTTTCTTTTTTACTCCTGATTATCAATGAATTTTCAACAATTTAATTTCCCTCACACTAAATATAAGTGGAATATGAAAGTTGATGTTTCGGTAAAATAATTATTTTCTACCAAAATAGATTTTTATTACTTTTTTTTTCTTTTTGTTTAGGCATATAGATACTCAAGTAAAAAAATTAAAATAGAGTTCAATGAACTAGGAAAATGTATGATTTTAAAATAAAGTTATCTTTTATTTTGGTAGAGACAATACTTTTTTCAAAAGCAAGGCAAAGTGTATTTATACATTTAATCACTATTTGATGATTGTTCAATTTTCCTCAAATTAAAAATTAAATGGTGAAATATTAAGATATTTTATGAACAGAAAATTCAAAATTTTTTGTATTATCTATTATCTTTTTCTTTTTGACAAGATACCAAACAAATATCTTGGAAAAATATTTCTATTCTTTAATCAGTATTCATTTACTATACACATATGGGAGAGAATTTATTATGTATGTTTCTATGGAAATATTTATTTAACTTAAGATAGGTAAAGGGTCATGTGTTTGGATAAGACATAAATAAATAAAAATGTATTTGAACCAAATATATGTATTTTATACATGTCTTATTCTCATATCTATCTGGTATAACGTATGTCCTGTTCTGATAGCCCGAGACCAGTGGTGTCTTTAACAAACTTATTTCAGATGCTCATGCTCACCATTCATGTAGTTCTATTTCTTCATAATCAGTGCCTCTATTTTTCATTATAATTATGTCTTATGAAACATTAACAAATACTTGCTCTGTCTTTTGCTTGTGACCCTCAGAAATGAGTGAGGAGAAAGTAACTTATGTGGAGCTCAAATTGCCAAAGTCAAAGAAACAGAATGATAAAAAGCACCCTGCTCACGCAAGGAGAGGTAGAGTATTTTTTCTGCTTTTCTTATTCTGCAAATGATATCAAGTTTAAAAATTTATTGTGATAAATGTATTTCTATATATTTTATACTCTATGCCTGGTCATTTACATATGAAGGGTATATATAAGTGTAATACTAAATGAGATTTATGATCACCACAAACAGTGATATTAATTTTCAATACTAAAATCAATTTTCATTTTGTGCTTTTTCTGAGGGTTTGCAATGCTCAGTGCTTATACTATATTTTGCATTTTTATTTTGTACAGAATATCCATGGCATATCATTGCAATAATTTTGGGGATTTTATGTCTTTTCTCCTGCTGGCAACCATATACTTAGGATACAAGTGTGAGTATGAGTACACACATTTCTTATGGATGATGACTCAGGAGAAAACAAGAGACTATAAATACTGCACATCTGCTGAAATTTGTGTGCATGTATATATACATATATGTACACAAAAGAGTGGAAACTTGAAAAGAGTGGGGAGATAGAGTATTTAGGGAATTATTTAAGGAATTGTCCACCGCGATACCTTTGTCTATGGTTAATGTTGAAAAAGTACGATGCCAGCAAATGCATGAAAGAATAATAAAACTTAAAACAATATTTCAAATATGTGTTTGAGGTGGGATTTTGTTACACTTTTTAAAGTCCTGTCTGAGGAGAGAGTAAAATATAAAAATAGATAAATGTCATTTTTATGTTCTACATATATTTTGGGTAACTAACAAATCATCTAATGAAATGAGTGAAAAACTGTCCTAGGAGCAACATTGACTGTCTCCAGAAGGAAAGGCTGTGAATAATTGTATCCTGACACCCAATGTCTAAAATTTAAAAAGAAACAGCTATTTTTAAAGACATGTAGAAAAAATAAAAGAGTCGTTTTGTGGACAAAGTCATCTAAGCTGACCGTATGCAAAAGAGTAGAATCACTATAAGGAAAAGGCTCTGGGTTCAGGAGAGACAAAACTAGTAGGAGACTCATCACTAAGAAGCAGCGGAGGGGAGGTCCAGGCTAGGGTGAGAGTCCCAGACTGACTTGTTCAGCAGGAAGCAACATTTTTTTTTTCTATGCAGAGTGGATGAATATGTGTATTTATAGAAAGACAAACAATAAGGTGAGGGCAATTTATGCTGATGGAGGTTATTTCTATGGAACAGCAGGAAAACCATCTTTGAGAAGGACAGTCAATAGGTCATTTTAGGAAAGATAAATAAAATATTTGAAATGACTTGAATTCAGAATAGGGGTGATGCATGAAGTATACTTTGTAGCTTTTGGATAAAATGGTGATGCAAATGATGACTATTGATCAGCATTAATCTGAATCTGTGTGGTTTTGTGACTTTCAGTGTGTGTATCTCTTTTTAGATATGAATAGGAATATGTTTTGATGTAGATGGAGGCCTTGTCAAAATTAGATCTCTACTCAGTGGCCTTGGAGACACTGAAAAGACAAGAGACAGAAATTAACTGATCATAAGAAATGGCAGTAACTAAGACCAGAGTTCTTCATGCATCTTTTTATTTCTTAGTCTGCATAGGAACATTGGACTGAATTATTGAATTGGAGCAATGCTTATATTTATTATAATTGAGACAATAATATATTGTATAATGGATGTTAAAAATTTTCAAAAGGACATTGAATTTCACTGATGAAAGTGGGTGCAATGAAGTGGTTGTTAGGTTCTTAGTTGTTAACAGATCTCCATTGCATTAAAAGCATTGTCTATGTACTTAAATAGCCATACACTTCAGGTGTTTATATTACTTTGAGTTTTTAGAAGAGATTTCTATTTCTACAAGAGATTTTAAACATTATTGTGTATATTCACTTAACCCATTATAAATTTGTACTAACTTACAGTTAATCACCTTGTGTAGCTCTGGATGCAAATACTAAATATAAATAAAACACTGAAAACTAAGTTTCATATAATATGTAACTTATTTTGCAGGTATTCAGTATGAAAAAGGACAGAAGGTTTTGGATAAAATGGTGATGAAAATGATGACAGTTGATCAGCATTAATATGAATCTGTGTGGATTTGTGATTTCAGTGGGTGTATCTATTTTTAAATGTAAATAAAGAATATGTTTGATGTAGTGGAGGCCTTGTCAAAATTAGATCTCTACGCATTGGCCTTGGAGACACTGAGGACAGGAGTCAGATATTAAACTGTTCACAAGACGTGCAGTACTAAGACCAGAGTTTTTCATGCATCGTTTTATTTGTAATCTGCATACAAACATTGTAATTAATGTTGAATTGGGGCAATAGTTATATTTATTATAATTGAGAATATATTGTGTAATGAATGTTAAAATTTTTCAAATAGGCTTTGAATTTCACTGCGTGAAAGTGGGTGCTATTAATTGTTGTTTATGTTCTTATTGTAAAACAATCTCCATTGGATTAAAAAAAATTCTCTATATGCTTAAATAGCTTACACTAAACAGTGTTCCTTTTTAACTTTTAGACATTGGTGGGCCAGGATGAGATCATTCCTATTTTCCTTCATGAAAAGCACTCGGCATGGTTCCCATAATACTTCATATTCATTTCATTTCATACTAAGTCTGTTAGTTACCCAAAATGTAGTTTAGACCATAACCTCACTGTTTTTATATTTTGAGTTTTAGATGAGATTTCTAAACATTATTGATCACATTGAGTTTTCCCTCTGAGCTTTCCCCATGTATATCCACTTAATCCATTAAAATTCATACAAACATAAAGCTAATCACCTTTTCTAGCTCTAGATGTAAATACTAAATATAAAAAAAGACTGAAGTTTTATATTATATAAAACACTAATGTAATTTATATTTGCAGGTAGTAGGCATCATTTAGTATTTTCTTGTATTATATTTAGTTTTATAAATGATTACTGCTTTACATATTTTAAAAATAATCCTAAACAGAAACATTTAACACGTTACTGCAATGAATAATAAATAAATTATATGTAGCTCATTGTTTTTTATTTAAAAAATCCATTTGTATATCTGACACTTCAAACATTTTAATCTCACATTTTCTGATTTCATTTTAATTTAGTCAACCTTACTTTTTATCTAGAAGTAGAATAAATCATAATAATGTGATCTATTAATGCTATCCATGTTATTAATTTTACAGTATGGATTGAAGTTAATCAGTGTCTCAACAGTATGAAAAGGGAAAGACCCAGGAGGAAATTGCACTTACTTACCCGAAGTTCATAATAATTCAAATGTACCAGTGCATCCAGGTATGTACTGAGACCTTAAGCTCTCAGCTTACAGATTTGTTTGCATGGAATTATCCCTTTCAACATATAATTTAAAGTTTTGCATTGGACTAAAACAGGAAATTTCTCTTTGCTCCCCTTTTTCTCTTACTTTTTTCAAATCCATTTTCTTTTTACAGTAAAATATAATGTTGGACTCTTCTAAAGTAAGAAACCTCTGTTATATTGTTATATTGGTTTGATCATTTGATTGTTTAGCTTATGATGAATACTCCCCAGTGTAGATCCATGGAATTTTATCATTCCCATATATTCATTTTGGTGGATTTCTCACTTGAGGGGGTTCTGCTCAATATCACTGAAGATTATTTATACTTTAGAAATCAAATTTTCTCAAAACTGTCTTAACAATAGCGTTTAGGTCTGTGAGAGACAGACTCTGGCTCCACAGTTCATTTACCTACAGAATTTGAGAGAACTGCTCATAACTCACAGACATTAGACCCAGGGAAATAATTGATCTCTGGTTATTTTGTCTGAAGTAAACAATGGCATACACAAACAATACAATACTCTAAATAATCTTGTAATTGAGAGTCAAGGTAGTTCTTGTTTTCCAGAGAAAGACTGTGACAGAGATCAAGAACAGTGGTCCTGCAGTGGGAAAAGCTGCTACTTATTTTTAACTGAAGAGAAAACTTGGGATGAGAGTAAGACATCCTGTGAGCATATTGGTTTTAATCTCATTAAGATTGATGATGAAGAGGAGCAGGTATGTTTACTTGATTCACCGTGAGTAAATGTGTTATGAGAGTTTTTGTGTTAGGATAATTGTTTAGGCTTCCCTCCAATATAATATGGTTTATTTGGTTTGAAGAACTTTTACTGATGCAGAGGAGGGGACACCCGGTTGTAAGGAGACCCAGAAGAACAATTGCTTTAAACCAGGGAAATAGCTTTACTGTGGGTGCCCTGATTTATTTTCAGTTGTCCTGTTATCTATAATATCTTCACATTTTGAAGACTACAGACTATATAGCAATGGCTCTCAGGGCTAATGCAAGGCAACTGAATCACTGCTCTCCATGATATGAGGAGTAGAAAGACTCAATATTCTTCCACCTGCAGTGTCCGGGAGATACCACAATTATTAATAGGATGAGTCTCTCATCCCATGTACTTGAGTCTCTTCACATACATGGGAACAATGAATGAAAAAATGAGGAAAGGGAGTAGAGCTGGAGTGATTCTTTAAAATCAATTTTGTTTTACTCAGAAGTCAAAATGACAGAGGATATCACTCTTTTCTAGAACAGAAAATCTATTTCTCATTTGCTTCCCTTTTATAGCTTTTATATTTTTGGAGAAAAATGTCATTGCAACAGATTCTGTAGTTTTCTTTCTATGCAGTAATTTGGTTTAAGTCCTTAATTTCAGTATAATATTTATTCCTCACAGTGTGTTTTCTATATGTCCATCAAAATTATAATAAACATAAAAGACTCATATAGCTTCTCAAATTAGGTTTTTTTGCATCTATTAGTGTTTTGAACCTTCAGTGATTGGGAAAAATGAATTGTATGAAATTTCATTTTTTAAATTTTTGAGCAATCTCCATACTGCCTTCCAATTTACATTCCTACCAAGAGTGTCTAAATGTTCCCTTACTTCAGTCCTCTCCAACACTTATTGTTTCTTGGCTTGATTCCCCCCCACTCTTTTCCTATTGGATACTATTCTTTTTTTTTAAAATATTTATTTATTTATTTATACAAGCACTGGGTACAGTCAGAACAGGCAGAAGGACTGAAATACACTGCTGAGGAGAGCAGCAGAAGGCAGGAGAGGTCTGCATGCCATGTGGGACCTTCGCTGGTGCCGGGGATCGAACCCGCTGCAGAGGCTGTGGGCAACTTCGCAGCACAGCGCTTAACCGCTTCCCCGCCGGGGAGGCCCTGGATAATATTCTTTACTTATTGGCTTTTAAGTATATTTCATTTTTTTCTTGAAACTAAAACACTGCTGCTCTCTGTAGTTTCAAAGATTATGTCTTACTTTTCATTGAAGTAACAGTGATATAGAACCATTTCTATGCATCAGAGCTCCTCAGATGTATGTTACCACAAAGCCTCCACCACTGAAGATTCCATAGTTTGGTGTCTCCTAACATTTTGCTCCCCAAACCCTGACCATCCCCTTCTATCTTATTGCATGTGGAGATTTTTGGTTTTAGTAAACAATATACCTTTTTTTTTAAAGATTTATTTTTATTTATACAATAGCTTGGGTACAGGCCAGAGGCATGGGAGGGTGAGAGGATTCACCAGAAACAGAGTGGGGAGAACAGAACAGGCAGACAGACCAAAAGCACTGCTGAGGGGAGCAGCAAGCTGGACAGGAGTGGTCTGCGGCCACATGGGAATCTCCCTAGCAGGCCAGGTGTCGAACCTGCACTGTAGATGCTGCAGCCAGCTTCACAGTGCTGCGCTCACCCCGTGTACCACCAGGAGGCCCAACAATATACCTTTTTATTGGTATCATACACACTCACAAATATCTTGTGATTCATTCATTCTTGGGTTTCCATTTCCATTTTTTTTTTCTCATAGATTAGTGCCCACCCTGGTTATTGTAGGAATGTGTGAAGGTAAATGTGGCTCTTTTTTGATAAAGGTAGGTAAAGTGCTATGATTGAATTTTTAATAACACTAGTCATTTTAATTTTCCTACAGAAATTCATTCAATCAAAAATTAAATACACTTACTGGGTTGGATTACATAAAAAAGGAGCTAATGATCCATGGTTGTGGCAGGATGGCTCCAACCTTCTACGAAACTGTAAGTTTTCATTTTATAGATTTCCCTGCACTTTTGTCTAATTAAGTCATTCATAGGTTACAGGTCAAGAGCAGATCTATTACTGGAACTCAAATACTCTTTAATTCTATGTGATCTCAATTTTACCACAAGCAACCAAATGCTAACCTCAGAGCCCCAAATAAGCAGACAGAGAGCAATATTCGTTTCCATTTGTGTACTGCATGGTTCTCCCACTGTATTTTTCACCTTCACATCTATCTCTTGGATGCTCATTGGTACTAGTTGTTTTGACAGATGTGGTTGGATGGAAGCGTAAAAATATCACAAGGAAGAAAAGTTGTTTAGTCTAAGCCTAGCCCTCCCCTTACTTGAAATTCATACTGTTTATGATATGATTTAAGAGCTAAAAAATATCCATTTCAAAGAAATCTTCAATGATTTTTCAAAATGTAGTTTAGTATTTGATATCTTTGATTCAATAGTTTTACTCATGTCCACAAGATTCTTAATAGTCTTCACTGATTAGTAAATCAGTCTAGATTTGATGTTTGATGTCCAGGATGCTTATTTTGACAATGAAGACAAAATAATTGTTAATTTTATTATTAATGAAGCCTGTGCAAATGGAAGACAATATGAGAGCCAAGAGGTATTTGACATGCTGTTTACTGAGTGCTACCTGTGCAGTTCACTATTATAGACACAGACTTCATGGTTACCGGAGTGAATAAACATGTTGAGTATTGTATACAGCTCTTATAGTTCTTCCATTCTGATGCAGGGATGGAGAGATGATGGGGGAAGGATGATACACACTATAATGTCAAGTAAATTATGGAGCACATTAGACAATGATAAATGCTGTGGAGTGATGTGTAGTCCTTGCCTTCTTGCTACATCACAAAGTACCTTTGTGTGTGGAGCTAAGAGGAAGAAATTTCCTATTTTAAATGAGGTGTTTAGGGACTAGAGACAATGACCTGAATGAGGATTGCAATGGTTCAGCCATGTGGCTGCAAGTTGGAGAGTGACCCAGAAGGAAAAGCAGGTTGTGGTGGGAGCCTACTGTGGGAGTGTGTGTAGCTGCTGCAGGAAACAACAGGAAGACTTGATACTGGAGCAAAGTGAGTCAGGGTAGGGGACATGAGCTCAGAGGCTTACAAGGGTGAGAGTATGTAGGACATGGAGGCTGTTATAACAACTCTGATTTCTTAAAATGGATGGTTTTAAGCTGATGAGTGAGAAAAGTAGGCTTTGTCCTTTAAAAGACTCATCTTAGACATGTTGAGTCTAACTTGTGGGTGTATGTAGGGTGATTGAAAATGGGCTGCAGGGAGGCTATTTGTAGTCATCACGTGACTTGTTGGGCACTGGCAGGCTGTTGTGGTGAAATGTCCAGATTCCATGCATATTGCATTGACACATGAGACACAAACTGGGGTGGTTCCAGGCTTTCGTCATAGATTATACTGATGGTGTCCTATTAATTTTGAAGGAAAATAACTTAAATTGCATTTTAATAATTTTGATAAATCTAGTAAACATCTTGCTATCTCTGAGGATATTACATGGACATCTTGGTTTATAATTAGGAGGTTCAAGAAGAGAGGGCAGTGTGGGATGCAAATTTGTTTTACCTCAGTGTAAGAGGCTGACAAGATCATCAGGAAATCGAGGCCTGAGACCTTGGACTCATGTGAATAGGAAAACATTAAGATAATAAACAGGTACAGATAACCACAAATCATTACTGAATAAAGTGATTGAAGACATAGGAGGAAAACTATGAAAGAGCATGTAAGATAATGGAAACCTTAAACACAAGAGCTACTGAAATCATGGCAGAATTTGAAAGGGTGGTGATGTTTCACTGAACATTTTGTATTTGAAATTACTATTGATCATTAGGTTTGTGAATTTGACTAAAATTAAAATGAAGTGACGTTTATGTGTAACCTGGGTCTCCCTTTAAAATCCATGTTCCCTTAGCTCATTCCTCAATATTAAAAGCTTTATATAGTCTCTTCGTATGGAGATTAGGTTCAGTGACAAAAAATGCACTAAGCTTTTAAACGCATAGGGGCACCATCTACGTTCACTGTGTGCCTGTTGATTAATGCCATGTGCTTCTTAATCTGAGTCATAGGAAATTGGAAATAATTTTATATCAGTTACCACTGTCATTTATGGCATTTAAGATATTTAACCACTTCCAAAAAATTTCAGAAGTATCAGATGAACTTTTCTAATGTGCACAAAAATCCATGAGTGCATAATGCTATACTACAACAGCTTTTATACTTCACCCTTATCTCTATTATGATATTAGTTTCAGATATAATTATATTTTCTGGTTTTATAACAATATACCTGTTACAAGATTGTATGTCCATGAAATATTCCACATATACATTTTTCAATGTATAATACTTAAATTTTACCTAACATAACTTTCTCAAATATATATGTTCTTTGATGCAGAAATTTTCGAATGAGTTCATCTATATCTGAGGTTATGTGCGGACGCTTCAAGAACACACAAATTGTTCCAGATGATTGTACTAAAGTCTATTATTACATTTGTGAAAGGACCCGCATCTGCATGTATAAATAAAAGTATTGCTACAATCAAAGTCTTAATGTTTTCTTTTTCTATCTACTGCTGGGAAAATCAGGGCATTTTCTTACACAGTCACCTATGAATGATTCATGAAGACCATAATCTCTTAATCATAATCATTCAGTGAATGTCTAGGAAATTAACACATTCAGTTGTTGAAACTAAAAAAGTTTTGACATGAAGAATAAATTCTCTACCATCTTATTTGTTACCTGCCTAGTTTGGTTCTCAGAAGTAAGCATCAGTATGTTTACAGTTATTCCAAAGATTTCTTAGGGTAGTATATACACTAAATGCTAAACCAAATGCTACTTAACCATAAGCCATATTCCTGCTTCCTGATTTTTTTTAAAGATTTATTTGTTTATTTATTTATTTTTATTATTTATTTGTTTATACTAGCACTGGGTACAGTCAGAAGCATGGGAGGGTGAGAGAATTCACCAGAGCCAGAGCGGAGATCAGAACAGGCAGACTGACGAAATACACTGCTGAGGGGAGCAGCAGGCACAGCAGGAAAGATCTGTGCACCATGTGGGACCCTCTCCAGTGGCCAGGGATCCAACTGGCACTGCAGAGGCTGTGGGCAGCTTCGCAGCCCAGCATTCAACCGCTGCACCACCAGGGGAGGCCCTGCTTCATGATTTTTGATTTTGAAAAATACATCTTGTCATCTGCTTCATATCAGTAGATAAGAAATGGCTCCAATTGTCATAAAAAAACACTGAGTATTACACTAAATGTATGTACCAACTTGTATTTAATGAGTTTTATTTCAAGGGACATTTAGGTCAGTCCCTACGTGCTGCAATTATAGGTAGTGATTCACTGAATAACAATATAGTATCATTTGATTTAGAGAATTACTATAGGAAAATCTCTGATAGTGCTGTATTTGTGTCAAATATATGTACATTTAAGTCTTGATACTAATAGAGTAATTACCCACTTTATTCTGCAGCTGTTGATCTCAGATGCAGCACTAAGAGTGCCTGCTCCACTCATGGTTACCATCAGAGTATGTCAGCAACATTTTTGACTTGGGCTATAAATTCTTCATTAATTAAAAGTGGTGTCTTGGGCCTCCCCTGGTGGTGCAGTCAGTTGAGCGCCGCGCTGTGAAGCTGTCCGCAGCCTCTACAGCACCGGTTTGAGTCCAGGCTAGCCAGCGAGGGTCCAACATGGTACGGTAGACTTTTCCTGTCATGCCCGCTGCTCCCCTCAGCAGTGTATTTAAGTCAATCCCCTGTTCTGTTCCCCACTCTGTCTCTGGTAAATCTTCTCACCCTCCCACGCATCTGGCCTGTACCCTGGTTCTTGTATATAAAAAAGTGGTGTCTTTTGGATTTTCAATGTAGAACTCTCTATTATGTATGAGACTGATCATGTCTTTGTGGTTCTTTTATTTAAAGTGTGTCTTCATGTCTCTGTAGATTACTATCACACACATCAATTTGAGCAAAAGAAATCAGACACAAAATAATTCATCCCACAGAATTCTATAGATTCTGAAGTTCAAAACAAAATCTAATCTATGTTTTAAAAATTAGAATTTATGCAGTGGGGATTTATTCCTAGGTGAACAATACTGTGGAATGATCATATGGTGATGAGTTCTTCCTGCGTCAATGTCCAAGGGATATTTCTCAAGTTCTTATATAGTTTTTAAAAATCAGGCTGTTGGTTTTTAGGGTGTTTACTTACTAGAATGCAATAATTTGTTAGTATTATAAAGTATTATAGGAGGAATGGGTGAGTGCAAAGTTCAAGCAAATAGATGGTGCTTATCTTCAACTTGATGGTACAGGGTAGAGTTTTCAAACTCCATTTCTTGAGCAGAGGCTGATGGGAAAGGCAAATGGAGTTGAGACTTCAAATTGATGGTGAGAAAGGGTTTCAGTGGAGAAGCCACCAGCCTTCCGGTAGTATTTTGGCTTGGATGCTACCTGGGGCGAGACAGAGTGCATCTGGCCACACATGTGCAAGTCATGGATACTCTCTCTCACCCTCTCCCTTTTCTAGTTTCTGTTTCCTTGTTTCATGTATAAGTGCACCCTGTTATTGTTTTTCCTCCCATGTGTCTGCTTGTGTCTCTGAACTGCATTCAGGAGCTGTGGTTGAAGACCAACCAATCAGGTGCTCTCTATTTCTGTACATCAACTTAGGTGTTTAGCACCTACACAACATTACTTTTCACAGTTCTAGAAGGTGGTATTTCAACACAAGCAGGGCCATAATTTAGAGCATGTTTGTTTTTAGTTATATTTATTGGGACAAAGTTGATTTACAAGAGTGTATATTTTAGGGGTTAAGATTACACCTTTACAAATGTGTGTTACCGCACCACAGAAAATACTTTTCTAAAAAAATGTCATTTACATTTGGAAAAGTTTTAAATATAGAGAGTAAGTACAATGAAAGATGAACATTATTTTGTAGAAGATTAAAATTTTATTAAAATGCTAATGTTGACCTAAGGTACTGAAGTGTCATTTCTTCCCAATGGAAATATTTAAAATTATTATAAATATGTCATTGTCTATAAAGTATGATAAATATTTCTCGTAACTAAATAAAAAATGAAATATTATTTTTTTAAGAATTAAAAGGAATTATAAAGCTGGAATAGATAAATTAACCATTGTAACAAAAAACAAAAATTGCAATGGAGAAGGAGAATTATCAAATATTTAAAATTAGAGGAGTGCTGGTATTAACCAGACAACACTGAATCTAGAATTACCTGTCCTGGAACTTTGAGACTCTTTGGGTTGGCATGCATTTGGTTACTCAGCTTATTAGAAATACTTGATATACAATAAAATATGGATGTTTAAAATACATGATCTGTCAAGTTTTGACATAGGTACATGCCTGTTACCTGAAAGGTTCAGCATGGTAATGAAAAGGAGAGATAGGCTAAACTTTCTCAAAGGATGGGAAAATTTATTGTGCCCCCGGGGGAGCTTAGCGGGCCCAAAGTGGTGGTTAGTGAAGTCACACCCGTTGTCAGGGATGGTCATTCTTATAGGGTGAGGAGAGGTTAAGTGGGAGAATTGGGTTGGCAGAGCTGGAAACAGGTTAGGCAGAACAAAGTTGTTTTTCATAGAGACATCTTGTTTTTCTCCTGTAAGTTGTTTTTTCTCCTGTTTATTGCTTCAGTTTCGGTTTGATGTTATCAGTGGTACTGGTGTCAATGACATCTTGTGTTTTTTCTATGTGGGCTTCCTCATTTCTGGCCCCTGCATCAACATTTCATTACCCATTACACACTACAGTGAATATAGCACTCTGAAAAATGTGCTTGTATACAGTTACAAATCTTTTTTTCCACACTTTCCCCCTGCCCTGATCACATACAACTACTGATCTGCTTTCTGAAACTCAAGTTGAAGGACCAAGAAAAAAAAGCATGAAATGAAGGAACAGAGCATTCAAAAGTTTTCACAAAAGTTTTCACAACATCACATTGTCTAACATAAGTATAATTGGAATGAGAGAATGGAAATGATAAGGAAATGGATGGAAAGTAGCTCCGAAGATATAACCATTCAGTATGTTCAAAAGGAGATATTGACTCAAAGACTGAAGATCATAGATAATTGAAGCATTGTCAGTACCAAAAAAGCCAAGGAAAAATAAAGACAAACCAGCTATCAAGATTAAAAGAAAAGAGAATATATTGATGGCCTCCAGAAAAGAGAGGGCAAACCTCATCACATGTGTATGAAATAATCAAGAGTAATATCATATTTTTCCTAAAATAATAATCTGGGAGAAGAGGATTGACTTCTACAGGTTTCACCACTCTTCTACAAAACACTTTTGAAAATCCTTGCCAGAACAACACAACAGGAAAAGGATTTAAATCTATACACTATGAAAGCAATACATAATAGTTTCTGTTTGCAAATATGTAATTATATACATAGAAAATGCCAAGGAACTAAATTAAAAAGAAACTGAACCTCTAGAAATATGCATGTTCAGGAAGTCCATAGAACACATTAGCAACATACACAGATTGAATACTTTCTTTATTCTGGAAATAAGCACATGGAGACCCACAACATGGTGGCATGGTATCGAAAAAGAAAAAAATGAAAGGAGACACAGACAAATGGAATCAATTTGAAAGTCCAGAGATAAAGGCACATGTATGTAGTCAAAAAAAATCTATGAGATAGGAACAAAGAAGATACAATGGAAAAACAAAGCCTCTTCAATAAATGGTGCTGAGAGAAAGGGCTGCTACATGCAAAAGAACATAACTAGAGTACTATCTCCTATATACAAAAAATTAACTCAAAGTGGAGAAAACTTGAATGTAAAACTTGACACCATAAACTATACAGAAGAAAACTACACAAACACTCCCTGATATAAAATGTGCTACCATTTAGAAGGGATAGAACAGTTTTACTTTAGGGATGATGGGAAGGAATCTTAAATATTGAAAAATCAGTTGAAATGTTTTTGAATGGTGTAGATGCCTTATAGGTAGATTTCAAGTGCTATCACCACACCTTTGTAAGAACAATGTTAAAGCATTGAAGCACTGGGGGCCCTTTAGGTGCACAGATTAATGTGGTTGATAAGGAAAAAAAACCTTTTTTACTTTTGTGTAACGTGCAATTTGGGGTTAAATAGGCACAGAGCTATACATTGAGATAAACTAGAAATAGTTGCTAAAGACTGTTCTGAGTGTTGGTTATAATTAGTAGAACAGATAGTTTTGATTTTGTTACTTTAAAAAAGATTTTCTTTGTTTATGCCTTCATTTTATTTTTAAGGAGAAAGTAAATCTTCAAGGAATTTAAAGAGGGAACAAGAACAAGCTAGACCTCACATTTTTGTAATTGGTATGTATTAAATTGCATATGTGTATAATGGTATGTATTTATATTTAATGTAATCTGTCAGGCAATCTGGTTAAATTTAATGGTTGTTTAAAATCTAGTCTATTTATATATATTTTAATTTTTACTTAATTTTGATATATATGGAATAAATGTAGTTTTTACCTTGATTTTATAAGAAGAAAAAACTTATGGTCATGCCAGTTAGGATATGAATATTTCTCCTTTATCTATTATCTTGTTAATTGCAAACCTTGTGAGATTCTGAGATGGTACTTTTGCCCCAATTTTTACAAAAAGCTCAAGTTTGGATTTATCTATTGTCCAAAATATTTTGATTTTTTAAAATCTTATTTCCTCAAGCAACAACAAATGTTGGCGAGGATGTGGAGAAAAAGGAACTCTTCTGCACTGTTGGTGGGAGTGCAAACTGGTCCAACCACTATGGAGAGCTGTGTGGAGATTTCTGGACCTACTAAACATAGAGCTTCCATATGATCCAGCAATTCCACTCCTAGGTATTTACCCAAAGGACACAGAAACATCAATTCCAAAGAGCACCTGCACCCCTATGTTTATAGCAGCACTGTTTACAATAGCTAAGCTTTGGAAACAACCCAAATGCCCAAAAATAGATGACTGGATCAAGAAGATGTGGTACATATATACCATGGAATATTACTCAGCATTCAAAAAAAGATAAACACATGCAATTTGCAGCAACATGGATGGCGCTGGAAGGGATCATGCTCAGCGAAATAAGCCAAAAAGAAAAAGAAAAATACCGGATGGTCTCACTCATAGCAGGAATCTAGAAAACTTAAATAAGGGACCAGGAAAATGAATATAAGAAAGTGAAAATCAGGGGCCTCCCCAGTGGCGCAGCGGTTGAGCGCTGGGTTGCGAAGCTGCCCGCAACCTTTGCGGCGCCGGTTCGATCCCCGGCTGCTCCCCGGTCACCGGAGGAGGGTCCCACATGGCGCGCAGACCTCTCCTGCCGCCCGCTGCTCCCCTCAGCAGTGTACTTCGGTCCTTCTGCCTGCTCTGCTCCCCGCTCTGGCTCTGGTGAATTCTCTCACCCTCCCGCGCTTCTGACTGTACCCAGTGCATGTATAAACAAAAAACAAACAAACAAGCAGACAAATAAATAAATGGAACATGCCTCTATTAAAAAAAAATAAAAAAAAAAAAATAAAAAAAAAAAAAAAAAAAAAAAGAAAGTGAAAATCAAAATCAACAAAAACTATGAACCAGAGACACTTTTTGGGGGTGGGTGGCGGGAGGGGAAGGATTGGGGTCAGAATGGGGCGTTTGCAATTGTATGGGGGAATATAAAAATAAAATTTAAGATTAAAAAAAAAAAAATCTTATTTCCTCAGTCTATACCATGGTGTGACACACAGAGTGAGGCAGTGGAAACTCTGGGAGGGAAAGTTAAGTGTTTTATGGTCACTGGCTCTCTTTCTCTGAGACAGACTCTGAGGCCAGTCACACATCAAAGGCCTCCTCATCTCAGACCAGAGGAGCAAGGTCAGCCAAGCCAAAACATCCTCGCTGTGTCCTGCCCAAGCCTGTCCTGCAGCTGGTGAAACCCCAAGGCATACACACAGGTATGATCAGCCAGTGAGGGTGTGTGACCCCAGCCCTGCTGTCAGGCTGCTGAGCAATGAGGAATTCAGTAGAATGTGCTCTAGGGAAGCTGTGTGGAGAGCTTGTGGAGAGATTTGGATTATTGCGGGATGGAATTGACTTGTGAGCCACGTAAATATATGTTGAATATTGATTCCATATGTGAAGAGAAGAGTGGAGAAGAATGACAGTGGGCCAAAATACTTACTGTACCGTATATGATTTTTTTAATCCCTACATGTTTATGGGGATATTTGTTCATTTTTAGACAATATAAATCCAAATTCCTTTCTTATTGTCTTTTCTATTTTCTTATTGTCTTTTCTATTGTAGCTACCTGACTGGTTAGCAATGAAAGACAAAGCTAAAGTATAACAGAAAAGTTTGATTGCTTTGACAGTAATTATTTTTCTACAAATGTAAATTCATTTTGTATTAATTTTATTATTATACAGCTATTCAATTAAAATATCCAAACAAAATCACATTAACAAAGAAAATATTTGGCTTTGCAGCTAGATTTACCTTATAATTTGTCAGTGTGGTAGAGAGAATATTTGCTGAAAAACAAACGGATAATATACATTTTATCACTATTTGATGATTGTTCAAATCAACTTTCCATATACTAATAAAAAACATGTTATATTAAAATATCTTAACAAACCCAAGTATACAAAGGACATCTAATGTTCTTTCTACAAAGATACTAAGAAATTATTTTGAAAGAAATGTGTTCTTATCTTTAATCACTGTTAATTGATATTATTTCTAGAGCAGAGAGGTAACAATGTACTTTTTTGTTGAAATGTTGACAAGTAGGTCAGTGGAGGGTCATACTTTTGGATAGATGTAAACCAATAAACAGCATATTTAATACTTATTAATATTTGTGATAATTATTTATACATCATTGATTAATATATTATCAATTGTAAATTGATAAATTTACGTGATTCTTTGATAAAATTGATAAATGCTGCAATAAAAAACATTATTTACTAGCCGCCTGACCTTGTGGATCTTAGTTTTTTTCTTGAGACTCAATTTCATCATCTGTAAGTGAAAACTAACCATCCTTGAGTACCAGAGTTGTTAGATTTGCAAGTTGTCTCACTTATTTAAAATTACTTTTAAGCTCCCTTTCCCTCCAGTGATTTTTTGCATTTCCTCACATTCCCTGATTGTAGGTTTAAAGGATGACATACATTTCTGAACGGAGCAGACAGGACATGGCAGGTTGATGAGTTTATCATATTAGAGTGCATGTCTCCTTCTTAATGGCGTCACTCTCTTCAGTTCAGATGTAGCTGCCCCTTGGATTGAACACAGGCACTAGGTGATAAAATATCATTTTCAAGGATGATGTAAATTTAAAATTTTATGTGTGAATATATTCAATTTTGAAAAAACAAGGGAATCCTAATATAACATTATCATAAACTGTAATAGACTGTTATTTAATTGAGAAAGACCTCTGTCCTAAAGCATTATAAAGAGAAATTTTCAAAAAAAAATATTTTTCTGATTGTCTTAGATTTAGTGTTATTTTAACTCACTTTTTCAGGCATTTTTTATCTCTATTATTTAATGATGAAGTCTTCCTCTTTTCAATGTTTATTATCAATGATCCCTTCAAGAGCAAAAGTTCTTAGAGTATTTTTGTCTACAGTCGTCAAGATGAGTGAGGACAGGATGATATACAGGGAGCTGAAATCTCCCACTTCAACGAAACAAAAGGGGAAAGAGATGCAATTCACAAAAGTAGAGGTAAGGCTTTTTTTAAATTCCTGATTTCTGAAAATATTATAATGTCAAGTAAGAAAAAAAATCTTCATGCATGTACACATATTTCATATTGTGTTTTGTTTTTTATAAATTTAGGCTTATCTTTAAATGTAACAATTAATTAGATTACTGATCATAGGTAATAGTGATGCTAATTTTAGTTTCTTTATTAGGTCTAGCTAGTTTATTTTGCTTTATTTATATATTTTTTCTAAACTTATCTATTTTCTAACATAATTGGTGGCTCTCATTTTAAATATAGTATAAATTTCTGTTTTGTTCTAAACCGAGAACTTTCCTCTGCTGTGTGTTCAGTAAATATTTGTCTTTTAACTTCATACAGTATTGCTAATACTTATCATTTCAGTAATTCTGGAAATTATACACAGTTTACTCCTGATGAGAATCATTGCCTTGGGCTCTTTTTGTGAGTATCAGGTATACATTTTTTATTTTATTTTTTAATTTTGCATAGAAGAACTGGGGTGCGGTACAGAGCTGCGAGGGGTGAGAAGATTCACTAGAAACACATTGGGGAGCAGAACAGGCAGATCTACTGAAATACACCGCCCAGGGGAACTGTAGGTGTGGGTGAGTGAGGAGAGGTCTGCTGCACCATATGTGAGTTAGTTCCCTAGCGGGGATTGAACTCAGGCCGAAGCAGTGATAGCTCTGAGACAACCTCTAGGCCACCAGGGAGGCCCCCAGATATACATTTCTTATGACAAAAATGAGCCAGGATGGAAAATGAGATACTGTAATTACTGATCCCTGGATGGTTTTTGTAAACTATGAATTTCTATAAAAATGTTAGTTGTCAGATCGTGTCGATGATAATGTACTGTATGATGATTTTATTATGTTGTTATCAATTCTAATTTTAAAAAAAAATTATTGAGGTAATGTTGAATTACATTGTTGTTTATGTTTTGGGAATATAGCCCTCCCCCTTCAAGGGTTATTGCCACAGTCTTCTGCCACCAAAGTGCCCGTAGTCCAACAACATTGTCCATTATCCTCCCACCCCACACTGCTCTCTATCCTCAGAATTACCCAATGACCATTAATGGGCGGTACATGAAATATCTGATTTAATATCAAAATGGAATTTATATAGAATCAAATCATTAGGTGTTTGTTTCAAAACAATGTAGATTAATCTTAGCCAGACAAAATGTCATGAAAAAAATTTATCCCATCAAATTTTGTATACTGCAATCCTTTATATAAGGTCAAAAGTGAAAAACATAAAAGGTATCATAATATAAGCAAATACATGAAATTATAACATTGAATATAAAAAGTGATGAGGTGGCATTGATTCAGTTACAATATTTGCAAGAGGCAGAAGGATGGTCCTGTGTGAAATATAAAAATAGATAAACATGAGGTTATGGTCTAAACTAGTTTTGTGTAACTAACAGACTTAGTATGGAATGAAATGAAATGAATATAAAATATTACAGGAACCATGTCGAGTGCTTATCCTGAAGGAAAAATATGAATAATATCCTGGTCTCCCAATGTCTAAAATGTCTAAAAGTTAAAAAAGAAACAACTGTTTATAAAGGACACAACAAAGAAAGAAAAGGGAATTTTGTGGAAAAGATGATTTGAGAAGATCAAATGCAAGAGAAACACTGCAAGGAAAATGTCGAGGGTTCAAGAGAGACACAGAGGAGCAGGAGATTATGACATTATCCATATGGTGATGATTCTCACTAAGGCTGATCATCTCAGCTTCTGCCAGTGGGAGAAGCATTAAGGTGAGGGCAATTTATGCTGATGGAGGTTATTTCTATGGAATGGCAGGTAAGACCACCTTTGAGGAGAGTCAATAGGTCATTTTAGGAAAGATAAAATATTTGAAATGACTTGAATTCAGAATAGGGGTGATGCATATAGTATATTTTGTAGGTTTTGGATAAAATGGTGATGAAAATGATGACTATTGATCAGCATTAATCTGAATCTGTGTGGATTTGTGACTTTCAGTGTTTGGGAATATCTATTTTTAGAAGTGAATAGAGAATATGTTTTGATGTAGTTGGAGGCCTTGTAAAAATTAGATCTCTACTCAGTGATCTTGAAGACACTGAAAGGACAGGAGTCAGAAATTAACTGATCACCAGAAATGGCAATAACTGAGATCAAATTTCTTCATGCATCTTTTTATTTCTTAATCTGCACAGGAACATTGGACTGAATTGTTGAATTGGAGCAATACTTATATTTATTATAATTGAGAGTATAATATTGTGTAATGGATGTTAAAATTTTTCAAAAGGACATTGAAGTTCTCTGAGTGAAGTGGGTGCAATGAATGGCTGTTTATGTTCTTAATTGTATAACAAATCTAAGGCCTTCTTGGTGGTGCAGGCAGTTGAGCGCAGTGCTGTGAAGCTGTCCCCAGCCTCTGCAGTGTGGGTTTGATCCCAGCCAACCAGCAAGGGTCCCACATGGCGAGGCAGACCTCCCTCTCTCACTCACTGCTCCCCTCAGCGGTGTGTTTCAGTCAGTCTGCCTCTTTTGTTCCCTGCTCTGTCTCTGGTGAATCCTCTCACCCTCCCTCACGTGTGATCTGTATCCCAGTTCTTGCATGTATGAATAAATAAATCTTTAAAATAAATAAATAAATAATTGTATAACAGATCTCCATTGGATTAAAAAAATCCCAAATATACTTTAACAGCTATACACTAAACAGTTGTTCCTTTTTAACTTTTAGACATTGGTGGGCCAGGATAAGATTATTCATATTT
Organism: Talpa occidentalis; assembly: GCF_014898055.3. Classification (NCBI taxonomy): domain Eukaryota; kingdom Metazoa; phylum Chordata; class Mammalia; order Eulipotyphla; family Talpidae; genus Talpa; species Talpa occidentalis. The sequence continues at coordinate 62,994,249 of NW_023601653.1, read as the reverse complement.
TTCCTTCAGGAAAAGCACTTGACATTGTTCCTATAATATTTTATATTCATTCATTTCACACTAAGTTAGTTACCCAAAACTCTAGTTTAGACCATAACCTCATGTTTTTATGTTTTGAGTTTTAGAAGAGATTTCTATTTCTATCAGAGATCTTAAACATTATTGATCACATTAGAATTGTCTCTCTGAGCTTTCCCCATGTATATTCACTTAATCCATTATAAATTCATACTAACATAGAGCTAATCACCTTGTCTAGCTCAACATGCAAATACTAAATATATATGTAACTTATATTTGCAGGTAGTAGGCAATATTTAATATTTTCTTTGTATTATATTTATTATTATAAATGTTGTTTACTGCTTTATATATTTTAAAAGTAATTCTAAACACAAATAACATTTAACATGTTACCGCAATAAATAAATTAATAAAATTATATATAGGAAGTTTTTTTTTATTTAAAAAATTCTTTTATATATGTGACACTTCAAACTTTTTTAAAATCACATTTTCTGATTGCATTTTCATTTATCAACATCATTTTTTTATCTAGAAGTAGAATAAATCATCATAGTAATGTGATCTATTAATGCTATCCATATTAATATTACAGTATGGGTTGAAGTTAATCAGTGTCCTCTGCAGTTGGAGAAAGTGAGAGTCTCAGAGGAAATTGTACTTACCAGAAATTCATAATAATGAAAATGTACCAGTGCATCCAGGTATGTACTGAGTCCCTAATCTCTCAGGTTTCAGATTTGCTTTACATGGAATTATCCTTTTTCAACATATAATTTAAAGTTTTACATTGGACTATAACAGGAAGTTTCTCTTTGCTCCCCTTTTTCTCTTATTTTTTCAAGTCCATTTCTTTTTATAGTTAAAATATAATGCTGGGCTTTTCTAAAGTAAGAAACCTCTGTTATGTTGTTATATTGGTGTGATCATTTGATTGTTTATGATTGTGATGAATATTCCCCAGTGTAGATCCATAGAATTTTATGATCCCCATATATTCATTTTGGTGGATTTCTCACTTGAGGGGGTTCTGTTCCATATCACTGAAGATTATTTCTACTTTAGATAATCAAGTTTTCTCAAAACTGTCTTAACAATGGTCTTGGGTCTGTGAGAAACAGTTTCTAGCTCCACAGTTTTCTTACCAACAGAATTTGGAGAAGAGCTACTCATAACTCACAGACATTAGACACAGGGAAATCTCTGGTTATTTTGTCTGAAGTAAACAATGGCATATACAAACAATAGAATTAATAATCCTGTAATTGAGAGTCAAGGCAGTTCTTGTTTTCTAGAGAAAGACTGTGACATGCATCAAGAACAGTGGTCCTGCAGTGGAAAAAGCTGCTACTTGTTTATAACTGAAGAGAAAACTTGGAATGAGAGTAAGACATCCTGTGAGCATATTGGTTTTAATCTCATTAAGATTGATGATGAGGAGGAGCAGGTATGTTTACTTGATTCAACGTGAGTAAACGCATTATGCAAAGTTTTTGTGTTAGGATCATTATTTAGGCTTCCCTCCAATATGATTTGGTTTATTTGTTTTGAAGCACCTTTACTGTTGCAGAGAAGGAGACACAGGTGTAATGAGACCTGGAAGAACCATTGCTTTAAACCAAGGCAAATAGCTTTACTGTGGGTGCCCTGATTTATTTTCAGTTGTCCTATTATGTATAATATCTTCACATTTTGAAAACTCCAGACTACATAGGATTTCCTCTCAGGGCCAATACAAGGTAACAGAATCACTGCTCTCCATGATATGAGGAGTAGAAAGACTCAATATTCTTCCATCTTCAGTGTCAGGGAGTTATCACAATTATTAATACAATGAGTCTCTCATCCCATGTACTTGAGTCTCTTCACATACATGGGAACAATGAATGAAAAATTGAGGAAAGGGAATACAGCTGGAGTGATTCTTTAAAATCAATTTTGTTTTATGCAGAAGCCAAAATGACAGAGGATATCACTGTTTTCTAGATAGAAAATCTATTTCTCATTTGGCTTCACTTTATATTTTTGGAGAATAATGTCATGACAACATATTCTGTAGTTTTCTTTCTATGCAGTAATTCAGGTTAAGTCCTTAATTTCAATATAATATTTATTCCTCACAATGTGTTTTCTATATGTCCATTATAAACTATAATAAACACAAAAAATTCATATAGCTCCTCAAATTAGATTTTTTTTTGTTTTGCGTCTACTAGTGTTTTGAATCTTCCATGATGTTTGAATAGTGAATTGCATGAAATTTCATTTTTTAAATTTTTGAGAAATCTCCATATTGCCTTCCATAATGGTTGCACCATTTTACATTCTGACCCAGAGTGTCTAAATGTTCCCTTCACTCCATGTTCTCTCCAGCACTGTTGTTTCCTGGCTTGATTTTACCCCCACTTTTCTTATTGGATAACATTGTTTACTTATTGACTTATAATGATATTTATTTTTTTCTTGAAACTGAACTACTGCAGCTACTGTAGTTTCAAAGATTATATCTTATTTTTCATTGAGGCAGCAGTGATATAGAACAATTTATATGTATCAGATATTCTCAGATGTATGTTACCACAAAACCTCCACTACTTAAAAATCCATAGGTTTGGGTCTCCTCATTTTGCTCCCAAAACTCTGACCATCCCCTTCTATCCTATTGTATGTGGATATTTTTTTAACAATATACCTTTTTATTGATATCTTTATACACTCACAAAGAGTTTGTGATTCATTCATTCTTGGGTTTCCATTTCCATTTTTTTTCTCAACAGATTAGTGCCCACTCTGGTATTGCAGGAATGTTTGAAGATAAATGTGGCTAATATTTGATAAAATCCCTCTGTAGGTAAAGTGCTATGATTGAATTATTAATAACACTAGTAATTTTAATTTTCCTACAGAAATTCATTCAATCAAAAATAAAATACAGTTATTGGGTTGGATTCCATAAAAAAAGGAGTTAACCATCCATGGTTGTGGCTGGATGGCTCAAAACCTTCTTGGAGAGTGTAAGTTTTCATTTTATTGATTTCCCTTCATTTTTGTCGAAATAAGTCATTCATAGGTTACAGGTCAAGAGCGTATCTATTACTGGAACTCAAATATATCTTTAATTCTATGTGATCTCAATTTTACCACAAGCAACCAAATACTAATGTCAGAGCCCCAAATAATCAGACACAAAGAGCAATATTTGTTTTCATTTGTGTACTGCATGGTTCTCCCATTGTATTTTTCACCTTGAAATCTATCTCTTGTGTGTTCATTGGTACTAGTTGTTTTGACTGTGTGGTTGGATGGAAGGGTAAAAATATCACAAGGAAGAAAAGTTGCATCTAAGTCCAGCCCTCCCCTTACTTGAAATTCATACTGTTTATTATATGATTTCAAAAGAAATCTTTAATAATTTTAAAAGTGTAGTTTAGTAATTGGTATCTTTGATTCACTAATTTTACTCAAGTCCACATGATTCCTACTAGTCTTCACTGAATAGTAAATCAGTATAGATTTGATATTGATGTCCAGGATGCTTATTTTGGCAGTGAAGACACAATGATTATTAATTTATTGTTAATGAAACCTAAGCCAATGGGAGACACATAAGAGCCAATTTCACATGCTACTTACTGAGTGCTCACAGTGCTCACAATGTGCCTTTCACTGTTATAGGCATAGAGTTTGTGGCTACAGTAGTGAATAAACATGTTGACTAGAGTGTCCTCTCTTGTTCTTCCATTCTGATGCAGGGATGGGTGATGATGGGGGAATGATGATACACATTATACTGTCAAGTAAATTATAGAGCATATCAGACAATGATAAATGCTGTGGGGTGATATGTATTCCCTGCCTTCTTGCTACATCACAAAGTACCTTTTTGAGTATGGAGCAAAGAGGAAGAGATTTCATGTTTCAAATGAGGTGCTTAGGGACTAATTACAGTGACCCTGGATGAGGATTGCAATGGTCCAGCCATGTAGCTACTAGATGGAGAGTGACCAGCAGGAAAAGCAGATTGTGGTGGGATCCTGCTGTGGGAGTGTGTCTCGCTGCTGTAGGAAACAGCAGGAAGAGGTGTGATACTGGAGCAAAGTGAGCCAGGGTTGGGACATGAGCTCAGCATGTTTACAAGTGTGAGAATATGGAAGACATTGGAGGTTGTTGTAATAACTCTGATTTCTTAAAATGGAGGGTTTTGAGCTGAAGAGTGAGAAAAGCAGTATTTGTCTTTCAGAGACTCATTCTCGACACTGTTGAGTCTAACTTGTGGGTGTATGTGTGGGGGGATTGAAAATGGCTGCTGGGAGGCTACTTGGAGTCATCAGGTGAGGTGATGGCTTGTTGGGCACTGACAGACTGCGTTAGTGAAATGTCCAGATTCCATGCATGACAGAGACCAGCTTTTGGCAAAATGTTGTATAAGGAGCCCCTGAAAGGACGAGACGGCCTAGGTGAAGCGTTAGGGGCTGAGGGGAAGGGGATGAGGTAGTGAGTAGACACTGACACTGGATGAGGTGCAAGTATCTCTTCTGAGAGACCCAGCAGGTCTTTATTTATTCATTTTTAGCAAGCAGAAAACTTATATGATCATATGCAAAGCAGAAACAATTAGTGTATTTTATTCCCATGGACTACTGTCTCCTATGGGTCTCAGCTAGACGGTAGCCTTCAAGGTTAATAGATAAAAAAGCAAACCTTACACTAAAACTTATTATTTCAGCTAGACAATTACCTAAGACAGTTGATAGCCACCAGTACACCCCTATCAGCTAAAATCTAAGCATCTAAGCCTTCAGCCGGAGACCAGCTGCTACTCAGCTCTCAGAACTTTTTCTACCTAGAAATTCCTTAACACAATTAACTTCATTAAAAAACTTTCCTAAGAAACTTCTAAAAAGCAAAAGGAGGACTTACTATAATAGTTGTGCTGGATTGCTTGTCAGATATGTACAATAAATTGTCTTCCATTGTCGTGGGCCAAATTGTGTAATAACTAATTTCTAAGTAGGTAATTTTCCATGCCATTTGCTTACAGTATACTGATACATATAATTTATTGCCTAATGTAATTTCTGATAATTTTTTTCCTCTCATTATGACCAAGAACAAAAACAAAGTGATGTTAAATCTTCAGCCCCATGGTGTGAGGCACAAGGAATCTTCAGCCCCATGGTGTGAGGCCCTTTTTCTTAGCTGCTTGCCAGTATCTTATCTGGCTGGGGTATCAAGATCCCCTGTAGCACATGCATATTGTATTGATACATGAGACACAAACCGGGTTGGTTCCCGGGTTTTGGTCACACACTATACTGATGGTGTCCTGTTAACTCTGAAGGAAAATAGCTTAAATTCCATTTTAATAAGTTTGATAAATCTAGTGAACATCTTGCTATCTATGAGGATGGCACATGGACATTTTGGTTCATAATTAGGAAGTTCAAGAAGAGAGGGCAGTGTGGGATGCAAATTTGTTTCATCTCAGTGTAAGAGGCTAGACTTGATCATCAGGAAATCTAAGCCTGAGAACTTGGGCTCACGTGACTAAGAAAACAATAAGATAATTGGCAGGCACAGACAACCACAAATCATTACTGAGCAGAGTGATTGAAGACATAGGAGAAAGACCATGAAAGAACATGTAAGATAACAGAAACATAAAGCAGAGAAGAAATAATAAGCAGAATTTGAAAGGGTGGTGATGTTTCACTAAACCTTTTGCATTTGAAATTACTATTGATCATCAGATTCATGAATTTGTCTAAAATTCAAATTAATTGAATTTTTTCTGTATGTGTAACCTAGTTCTCGCTTTAAAAACCATATTTCCTTAGCTCATTAATCAATATTATATGCTTTACATGCTCTCTTGGTGTGGAGATATTAGGCTCGGTGACAAACACTTGCACTAAGCTTTTAAACACATATGAGCACCTTCAGTGTTCAAAGTAGGTTAACAAGTGCCCATTGATTAATGCCATGTGCTTCTTAATCTGAGTCATAGGAAATTAGAAATATTATTATGCAAATTACCGCTGTCATATATGGCATTTACAATATTTAACCACTTCCCAAAAGTTTCAGACGTCTCAGATGAACTTTTTATTTTTATTTTTTTTTTATTTTTTTTTTTTTTAAATATTAAATTTTATTTTTATATTCCCCCATACAATTGCAAACGCCCCATTCTGACCCCAATCCTTCCCCTCCCGCCCCCCACCCCCAAAAAGTGTCTCTGGTTCATAGTTTTTTGTTGATTTTGATTTTCACTTTCTTATATTCATTTTCCTGGTCCCTTATTTAAGTTTTCTAGATTCCTGCTATGAGTGAGACCATTCGGTATTTTCTTTTTCTTTTTGGCTTATTTCGCTGAGCATGATCCCTTCCAGTGCCATCCATGTTGCTGCAAATTGCATGTGTTTATCTTTTTTGAATGCTGAGTAATATTCCATGGTATATATGTACCACATCTTCTTGATCCAGTCATCAGATGAACTTTTTTAATGTTCACAACAAATCCATGAGTGCATGTTATTCTACACCAACTTTTCTACTTCTTTCTCTCTATTTATTCATTGTAATATTTCCATTAGTTTCAGATACAAATTATACTTTCTGGTTTTATAACAATATATGTTACAAGATTGTATGTCCATGAATATTCCACACATGCATTTTCAATGTATAATACTAATATTACGCCTAACTTATAATTTTCTAAAATATGTATGTTCTCTGATGCAGAAACTTTTGAACGGCTTTATCTACATATGAGGTTATGTGCGGATACCTCAAGAACACACATATTGTTAAAGATGTTTGTACTAAAGAGTTTTATTACATTTGTGAAAAGACTGCATCTGCTTGTATAAATAAAAGTATTGCTACAATCAAAGTCTTAATGTTTTCTTTCTCTAGCTACTGTTGGGAAAATCAGGTCATTTGCTTACACAGTCACCTATGCATGATTCATGAAGACCATGATCTCTTAAACCTCCCTGAACAATGATAAAATATGAAATATTCTATTTTATTAATCATTCAGTTAATAACTAGGAAATTAACCCATTCAGTTGTTCAAAATAAAAGGTTTAGACATGAAGAACAAGTTCTCTTTACCATCTTATTCATTACCTGCCTAGTTTGTTTCTCAGAAGCAAGCATCGGTATATTTGTAGTTATTATTCCAAAGATTTCAGAGTAATATATACATCAGATGTTAAACCAAATGCTACTTCACCATAAGCCATACCACTGCTTCATGATTTTTGATTTTGAAAAATACAACTTGTCATTTGTTTCATATCAGTAGACAATAAACTGCCTCACTTTTCATAAGAAATACCAAGTATTGCACTGAATTTATGTACCACCATGTATTTACCATTTCTGTTTGGAGGGATGTTTAAGGTTGTCCCAACATGCTGCAATTTTAGAAAGTGCTACAGTGAATAAAGGTGTAGTATCATTTGCTTTAGAGTTTAACTATAGGAATGCCTCTGGCAGAGCTATATTTGTGTCAAATATATGTACATGTAAGTCTTGATACATACAAAGTAATTACCCCTTGAGTCTGCAGCTGTTCTCTCATGCAGCACTAAGAGTGCCTGCTCCTCTCATGGTTACCAGCAGAGTGTGTCAGCGACATTTTTGACTTGGGCAATAAATTCTTCATCAACTCAAAATGGATTAAAGAACTAGACATAAGACCTGAAACCATAAAATACGTGGAAGGAAAAATAGGCAAAAAACTACGTGATATTCACATCAAAGACATCTTTACAGACACATCACCCAAAGCAGTGATAGTGAAGGCAAAGATAAACAGCTGGGACTACATCAAATTAAAGAGCTTCTGCACAGCAAAAGAGACAATTACAAAAACAAAGAGAAACCACACCAACTAAGAGAACATTTTTGCACACAACACTAATAATAAAGGACTGATCACAAAAATCTGCAAAGAGCTGATGAGACTCAACAACGACAAAGAAAATAATCCAGTCAAAAAATGGGCAGAAGTGCTAAAAAGAAACTTCTCTGAAGAGGAAATGCAAATGGCCACCAGGCATATGAAAAAATGTTCAACATCACTTGTAATCAGGGAAATGCAAATCAAAACTACCATGAGATACCATCTTACACCAGTGAGATTGGCACATATTAAAAAAACTAGCAACAACAAATGTTGGCGAGGGTGTGGAGAAAAAGAAACTCTTCTGCACTGTTGGTGGGAGTGCAAACTGGTCCAACCACTATGGAGAGCTGTGTGGAGATTTCTGGACCTACTAAACATAGAGCTTCCATATGATCCAGCAATTCCACTCCTAGGTATTTACCCAAAGGACATAGAAACATCAATTCCAAAGAACACCTGCACCCCTATGTTTATAGCAGCACTATTTACAATAGCTAAGCTTTGGAAACAGCCCAAATGCCCAAAAATAGATGACTGGATCAAGAAGATGTGGTACATATACACCATGGAATATTACTCAGCATTCAAAAAGATAAACACATGCAATTTGCAGCAACATGGTTGGCACTGGAAGGGATCATGCTCAGCAAAATAAGCCAGAAAGAAAAGAAAAATACTGGATGGTCTCACTCATAGCAGGAATCTAGAAAACTTAAATAAGGGACCAGGAAAATGAATAACTATAAGAAAGTGAAAATCAAAATCAACAAAAAACTATGAACCAGAGACACATTTTGGGAAGTGGGGGGTGGGAGGGGAGGGATTGGGGTCAGAATGGGGGGGTTGAAATTGTATGGGGAATATAAAAATAAAATTTATTATTTAAAAAAAATGATAAAAGAAAAATAAAACCCTGGGTAAATAAAAAAAAAAATGGGTGTTTTTTTTTCAATTTCAATGTAGAATTCTCTATTATGTGTGAGATTTATCGTATCTTAGTGGTATTTCTTTTATTCAAAGTGTATGTTCATGTCTTTGTAGATTACTATCACACACATCAATTTGAGCAAAAGAAACTATGTACAATATAATTCATCCTATAGAATTCCATTGATTCTGAAGTTCACACAAAATCTAATCTATGTTTTAAAATTAGAATTTGTGCAATGGGGATATAGTCTTAGATCAACAATATTGTGGAATGAATAATAGTTCACATGGTGGTGAAGCCAAGGGGCATTTTTCAGGTGCGGTATATAGTTTTTAATAATCAGGGTGTTGGTTTCCAGGGTGTTATATTTACTTTCTAGAATGCCATAATAAAGTATTATAGAATGAATTGTGAGGGGAAAACTTCAAGCAAATAGGTGGTGTTTATCTTCAATTTGATAGTAGAAGGTGTAGTTTTTCAAAGTCCATTTCCTGAGCAGAGGCTGATGGGAATTGGCAATGGAGTTGAGACTTCTGTCAGTTTAGCTTCTGGGGATAAGGGTAGCTATTTTTGTCACACATTTGACAATTAAATTGATGGTGAGGAAGGGTTTTGGTGGAGAAGCCGCCAACCCTCCAAGTATGTTTTGGCTTGGATGCTACCTGGGGCAAGATAGATTGCATCTGGCCACAATGTGCAAGTCCTAAATACTCTTTCTCTCACACTCTCCCTTTTCTAGTTCCTTTTTCCTTGCTTCATATATAAGTGCATCCTGTTATTGTTATTCCTCCCACATGTCTGCTTGTATCTCTGACCTGCATTCAGGAGCTGTGGTTGAAGACCCACCAATCAGGTGCTCCATTTCTGTACATATTTTTGACAGTTCTGGAAGGTAATATTTCAATACCAGCAGGGCCATAATTTATAGAGCATATTTTGGTTTAGTTATACTTATTGGGACAAAGTTGATTTATAAGAGTGTATATTTTAGGGATTAAGATTACACCTTTCCAAATGTGTGTTACCACACTACAGAAAGTAGTTTACTAAAAGATGTCTTTTACATTGGGAAAGGTTTTAAATACAGAGAGTAAGTACAATGAAAGATAAGCATTATTTTGTTGAAGATTAAATTTTTTATCAAATTGCTAACATTGATCTAAGTTACTGAAGTGTTATTTCTTCTCAATAGAAATATTTAAATTTATTATAAATATGTCATTCTCTATTAAAGTATGATAAAGATTTTTATAGCTAAATAAAAAATGAAACATTATTTATTTATTTTTAAAGATTTATTTATTTTTATACAAGAACCGGGGTACAGGCCAGATGCAAAAGATAGTGAGAGGATTCACTGGAGAGAGAGTGGAGAACAGAACATGCAAACTGAAGAAGAAATACACTGCTGAGGGGAGCATTGGGCGAGACTGGAGAGGACTGCTTCGCCATGGGGATTCTCACCAGCCAGCTGGGCGGGAGTGAACCCACACTACAGAGGCTGTAGACAGCTTCATAGTGAGGCACTCAACCACCAGCGCCACCATGCCCAAATTGTCTAACATAAGTATAATTGGAGTCAGAGATCAGAGAATGAAAATGATAAGGAAATGAATGGAAAATGTCTCTGAAGATATAACCATTTAGTATGTTTGAAAGGAGATATTGACTCAAGACTGAGGATCATACATAACTGAAGCATTATAAATACTAAAAAGGCAAGGAAAAAATAAAGACAAACCAGCTATTAAGATGAAAGGAAAAGAGATTATATTGATGACATCCAAAGAAGAGTGGGCAAGCCTCATATGTATATGAAAAATCAAGAGCAGAATCACATTTCTCCTAAAAAATTAATCTTTGAGATGACTGACTTCTATAGGTTTCACTACTTTTCTTCAAAATAATTTTGAAAATCTTCACCAGAGCAACACAACAGGAAAAGGATTTAAATGTCTATGAAAAGCAATATATTAGGCTTCTGATTGCAAATATGTGATCATGTACATAGAAAATGTCAAGGAACTAAACTAAAAAAAGAAAATAAACCTCTAGAAACATGCATGGTCAGGAAGGCCATGGAATACAATAGCAACATACACAGATTGAATAATTTCTTTATTCTGGCAATAAGCACATGGAGACCCACAACATGGTGTCATGGTATTGAAAAAGAAAAAAAGGATCCACAGACAAATGGAAACAATTTGAAAGTCCAGAAATGAACCCACACATATGTAGTCAAAAAATCTATGAGATAGGAACAAAGAAGATACAATGGAAAAACTAAAGCCTCTTCAATAAATGGTGCTGAGAAAAAGGACTGCTACATGCAAAAGAATAAAACTAGACTACTATCTCCTACCATATGCAAAAAATTTACTCAAAGTGGGTAAAACTTGGATTAAAGACTTGACACCATAAAATATACAGAAGAGAATTCGGTAAACAATCCATGGCATGAAATGTGCTACCATTTAGAAGGAATAAAATAGTTTTACTTTGGGAATGATGGGAAGGGATCTTAAATATTGAAAAATGAATGAAAATGTCTTGGAATGGTGTAGATGCCTTATAGGTGGATTTCAATTGCTATCACTACAGCTTTTTAAGAAGAATGTTAAAGCATCAGACCACCGGTGGTCCTTTAGCTGCACAGATTAATGTGGTTGATAAGGAAAAAAAAACTTTTTTACTTTTGTGTAATGTCCAATTTGGGGTTAAATAGGAACACTGCTACTCATTGATATAAATTAGCAGTAATTGCTAAACACTATTCTCAGTATGGGTTATAAATATTAGAAGAGTAGTTTTGGTTTTGATTCTTAAAAAAGATTTTCCCTGTGTATGCCTTAATTTTATTTTTTAAGGGGAAAGTGTATCTCAAACAATTTAAAGAAGGAACCAGAAGAAGCTAGATCTCACATTTTTTTGTAATTGGTATGATTAAATTGCGGAGGTGTATAATTGTATGTATTTATATTTACTGTAATCTGTCAGGCAATGTATAAATTTAATGTTTGTTTAAAATCTAGTCTATATACCCCATACAAATGAGAATGCATACATTGTGCAAAGATGGAAAAAGATGTAAGAATTATATAAAATAAAATATTTAAATAAAAAATAAATAAATCTAAAAAAGAATAAATAAAATCTAGTCTATATATACATTTTAAATGTTACTTATTTTTTGATATATATGAAGTAAATTTTTTTTTTTTTTTGAAGATTTATTTATTTATTTATACAAGCACTGGGTACAGTCAGAAGTGCGGGAGGGTGAGAGAATTCACCAGAGCCAAAGCGGGGAGCAGAACAGGCAGAAGGACTGAAGTACTCTGCTGAGGGAGCAGCGGGTAGCAGGAGAGGTCTGCGCGCCATGTGGGACCCTCGCCTGGCAGCCGGGGTTCGAACTGGCGCTGAAGAGGCTGTGGGCAGCTTCGCAACCCAGCGCTCAAACGCTGCGCCACTGGGGAGGCCCAAAATGGGATTTTTACCATGATTTTATAAGAAGAAAAAACTTGTAGATCATGCCAGGTAGAATATGGCTATTTCTCCTTTATTTTTATAGTTTTGAAAATCTGTTAATTTGCAAATCTTATCAGATTCTGAGATGGTCCTTTTTGCCCCAATTTTTACAAGTACCACAAAAGCTCAAGTTTGGATTTATCTATTGTCCAAAAATTTTTGATTATTTAAAATCTTATTTCCTCAGTCCTCTATACCGTTGTGTGACACATGGAGTGAGAACATGAGAGTCGGCAGTGGAAACTCTGTGAGGGAATGTTGAGTGTCATCTGCTCACTGGCTCTCTTCTGACACAGTGTCTCCTAGGCCAGTCACACACATCAAGGGCCTCCTCACCTCAGAGGAGAGGTGTAAAGCCAGCAGAACCAGCACATCCTTGCCGTGTTCCTGTGTAGCACATCCTGCAGCTGGTGAAACCCCAAGGCAAACATACAAGTATGATCAGCCAGTGTGGCTGTGTGACCCAGCCCTGCTGTCAGGCTGCTGGGCAGTGTGGGGCCAAGAGAATGTGCTTTAGGGGAGAAGCAGTGTGGAGATTATTGTGGGATTATCGTGGGAAGGAACTGACTTTGTGATCCAGGTAAATATATGTCGAATATTGATTATCCACGTAGATATATGTGAAGGGAAGAGTGGAGCAGAATGACAGTGGGTCAAAATATTAACTATGCCATATATTAATTTATTAATCCTTAGCTGTTTAGGGGGATATTTGTTCTTTGTTATAGACTTCTCTATTGTAGCTACCTGACTGGTTAGCAATGAAAGATAAAGTATAACAGAATGGCTTGAATGCTTTGACAGTAATTATTTTTCTATAAATGTAAATTCATTTTCTATTAATTTTTTTATTATACAGATATTCAATTAAATATCCAAACAAAAACCAATTAACAAAGAAAATATTTGGCTTTGCAGCTAGATTACCTTATAATTTGTCATTGTGGTAGAGAGACTGTTTATTGAAAAACAACTGGCTAATGCACATTTTATCATTATTTGGTGATTGTTCAAACAACTTTCCATATACTAATAAATAAACATGTTGTATTAAGATATCTTAACAAACCCAACTATACAAAGGACATCTAATGTTCTCTATACAAAGAGAACTCAATGAGAACATTATTTTGAAAGAAATGTGTTCTTTTCTTTAATCTGTTAATTGATAGTATTTATAGAACAGAGAGGTAACTATTTTTTGTTGAAGTGTTAAAACTTCAACTTCAACCCTTCTGTGAAGGGTCATTTATTTGGATAGATGGAAACCAATAAACAACATATTTTATACTTATCAATATTTGAGATAATTATTTATATATCATTGATTAATATATTATCAATTGTAAATGGATAAATTTACATGATTCATTGATAAAATTGATAAATGCTACAATAAAGACCATTATTGTTACACATTTCTAGAACAATTTTAAAGCAGAGCAAGGCAGCCTAAAAGAACAATGCAGTTGAGTGAAAAAGAAAAACTGCTTTTGTTTCTGACTGACACCTACATCTATAGTTGAGTAGGGCATCGATCTTCATTGAATTATACAAATCATAATTTAAAAAAAGTGCTGACAGTTTTGGCCACACTAGTAGAATGGATGATTTTCTCTGTGATGCTTTGAAGAAACTCTTTTTAAATCCACCGAATATTTTAAACCTACATCTTTACCTAAAAATTTAATGTTTAATGTCATATTTTCTTACTTCAGACAATTTAAAGAGACCACAAGAATGAAGTAGAATCTACTAATGTTCAATAACAACACAATGATTATGAATTTATATTTACTATAATTTATAAAGCAATCCGGGTATCCTCAGAGTGTTTTTTTTTATAAATATAGGCCATCATTTTTGTATTTTTGACATTGATGTATTTTTACTATGTATATATGTAAGATATATGCATCTTACCTTGATTTACATATAAAATTGTGGATTTACCTTCATTTTTAATAAAAGAGGGAGATATAAATCACCAAGTAGAATATGGATAATTTACTTTTGTTTTTACATATTTAAAAATATTGTGGGCACCTCCATGGTGGCGCAAGGAGTTAAGCACAGCACTATGAAGCTATCCACAGCTTGTACAGCAAGAGTTCTATCCCCAGCCTGCCAGCAAGGGAGCTACCCACATGGCTCAGGAGACCTCTCCTGTGTGAACTGCTGCTCCCTTCAGCAGTGTATTTCAGTTAGTCTGCCTGTTCTGTTACCCTGCTTTGTCTCTGGTGAATCCTTTCACCATCACTGCACCTCTGGTCTGTACCCCAGTTCTTGTATGCATAAATAAATGAATCCTAAAAAAATAAAATAAAAATAAAAATATTGTGTCAGCTACTTCATAATCTTATGAAATTCTGAGATGGCCATTTTTGTTTTCAAACTCTGTGGTAAGAGTTAAAGCTCAGGTTTGGAGTGATCTATTGTCCATAACATGTAGCTTTTCAGTTCTCTATACTCTTACTGACACAGTGTGGAGTAAATGAGATACAGTCAGCAGTGGAAACTCTGTGTGGGAATGTTGACTGTCATCTGGTCATTCACTCTCACAGAGACTGTCAGAAGTTTCACATCAACAAGTGCGTCTTCATCTCAGAGCAGAGGAGCAAGGCCAGCAGAGCCAGCACATCCTCGCTGTGTTCCTGCCTAAGCTTGTCCTCTGGCTGGTGAAATCCCAAGGCAAACACACAGGTATGATGAGCCAGTGTGGGTGTGTGACCCCAGCCTTGCTATCAGGTTACTGGGCAGTGAGGGATCAAGAAGACATGTTCTAGAGAGTCTGGGCAGAACGTCTGGAGTCTTTGTGATTGCTGTGAAAAAGTGACTTTGGGATCCATGTTATTGATATGGTTTGTTAACTTTATTCTACTGGGGGAGAGAGTTATGATCAGAATGACAGTTGCTCAAAAACTTACTATGAAAGATCTGAGTTTTTTTTTAATTCTCAGGTATTTGGGGGAAGTTTCTATTCCTTTTTAGCTATAAAATCTTTATTTCTTTTTTACTCCTGATTATCAATGGGTTTTCAAGAATTTAATTTCTCTCACACTAAATATAAGTGTTATGTGAAAGTTGGATGTTTCAATAAAATAATTATTTTCTACCAAAATATATTTTTATTACAATTTTGTTTTCTTTTTGTTTAGGCATATAGATACTCAATTTAAAAAATAAAATATAATTCAATAAACTAGGAAAATGTATGATTTTAAAGTAAAGTTATCTTTTATTTTGGTAGAGACAATACCTTTTTCAAAAGCAAGGCAAAGTGTATTTATACATTTAATCATTATTTGATGATTGTTCAATTTTCCTCAAATTAAAAATTAAATGGTGAAATATTAAAATATTTTATGAACAAAAAATTCAAATTTTTTTGTATTATCTATTATCTTTTTCTTTTTAACAAGATACCAAACAAATATCTTGGAAAAATGTTTCTATTCTTTAATCAGTATTCATTTACTATACACCTATGGGAGAGAATTTATTATGTATGTTTCGGTGGAAATATTTCTTTAAGCCTAAAATAGGTAAAGGGTCATGTTTTTGGATAAGACATAAAGAAATAAAAATGCATTTGAAAATAATATATGTATTTTAAAGATGTTTTATTCACATATCCATCTGGTGTAACATATGTCCTGTTCTGATAGCCTGAGGCCAGTGGTGTCTTTAACAAACTTATTTCAGATGCTCATGCACTCTGTTCATATAGCTCTATATCTTCATGATCAGTGCCTCTATTTTTCATTATAATTATGTCTTATGAAACATTAACAAATACTTGCTCTGCCTTTTGCTTGTGACCCTCAGAAATGAGTGAGGAGAAAGTAATCTACGCGGAGCTCAAATTGCCCAAGTCAAAGAAACAGAATGATAAAAAGTACCCTGCTCACACAAGGAGAAGTAGAGTAATTTTTCTGCTTTTCTTATTCTGCCAATGATATCAAGTTTAAAAATTTATTGTGATAAATGTATTTCTATATATTTTACACTATATGCCTGGTCATTTACGTATGAAGGGTATATGTAAGTGCAATACTAAATGAGATTTATGATCACTGGAAACAATGATATTAATTTTCAGTACTAGAATCAATTTTCATTTTGTACTTTTCTGAGGGCTTTGCAATGCTCAGTTCTTATGGCATATTTTACATTTTTATTTTGTACAGAATATCCGTGGCATATCATTGCAATAATTTTGGGAATTTTATGTTTTTTTCTCCTGCCGACAACCACATACTTAGGATACAAGTGTGAGTATGAGTACACACATTTCTTATGGATGTTGACTCAGGAGAAAAATAAGAGACTGTAAAGACTGCACATCTGCTGAACTTTGTGTGTGCGTATATATACACACACATATACATATATATATATATATATATATATATATATACACACAGAGAGTGGAAATTAGAAAAGAGTGGGGAGATAGATTATTTAGGGAATTATTTAAGGAGTTGTCCATCATGATACCTTTGTATATGATTAAATATTGAAAAGTACAATGCCTGCAAATGCATAAAGGAATAATAAAACTTTATGATAATGTATCAAATATGTGTTTGAGATGGGATTTTGTTACACTTTTTGAAGTCCTGTCTGAGGAGAGAGTAAAATATAAAAATAGATAAATGTCATTTTTATGTTCTAGCTAGTTTTTGGGCAACTAACAAATCATCTAATGAAATAAATGAAAACTGTCCTAGGAGCAGCTTTGACTGTTTCCGGAAGGAAAGGTTGTGGATAAAATTGTTTCCTGACACCCAACATATAAAATTTAAAAAAGAAACACCTATTTTTAAAGACATGTGGAAGAAATAAAAGAGTAGTTTTTGTAGAAAAAGTCACCTAAGCTGACCATATGCAAAAGAGTAGAATCACTACAAGGAAAACACTCTGGGTTCAGGAGAGACAAATCTAGTAGGAGACTCATCACTAAGAAGCAGCAGAGGGGAGATCCAGGCTAGGGAGAAAGTCCCAGACTGACTTGTTTAGCAGGAAGCAACATTTTTTTTTCCTATGATGAGTGGAGGAATATATGAGGAGAAGCAATAAGGTGAGGGCAATTTATGCTGATGGAGGTTATTTCTACGAAACAGCAGGAAAACCATCTTTGAGGAGAGTCAATAGGTCATTTTAGGAAAGATAAAATATTTGAAATGACTTGAATTCAGAATAGGGGTGATGCATATAGTATACTTTGTAGGTTTTGGATAAAATGGTGATGAAAACAATGACTATTGATGAGCATTAATCTGAATCTGTGTGGTTTTGTGACTTTCAGTGTTTGGGAGTATCTATTTTTAGATGTGAATAGAGAATATATTTTGATGTAGTTGGAGGCCTTGTCAAAATTAGATCTCTACTCAGTGGACTTGGAGACACTGAAAGGACAGGAGACAGAAATTAACTGATCACAAGAAATGACAGTCACTAAGACCAGAGTTCTTCATGCATCTTTTTATTTCTTTTTTTTTTAAGATTTATTTATTTATACAAGCACTGGGTACAGTCAGAAGTGCAGGAGGTGAGCGAATCCACCAGAACCAGAGCGGGGAGCAAAACAGGCAGACTGACGAAGTACATGGCTGAGGGGAGCAGTGGGCGCGGCAGGAGAGGTCTGCACGCCATGTGGGACCTTCGCCCTGTGGACAGGATCGAACTGGCGCTGCAGAGGCTGCAGGCAGATTTGCAGCCCAGCGCTCAACTGCTACAACACCGGGGAGGCCCTCTTTTTATTTCTTAATCTGAGTAGGAACACTGGAATTAATAGTTGAATTGGAGCAATACTTATATTTATTATAATTAAGAAGATAGTAAATTGTGTAATGGATGTTAAAATTGTTCAATAGGACATTGAATTTCACTGAGTGAAAGTGGGTGCAATTAATTATGTTCTTATTGTATAAAAATCTCCAATGGATTAAAAAAATTCTCTATATCCTTAAATAGCTATACACTAAGCAGTTGTTCCTTTTTAACTTTTAGATATTGGTGGGCCAAGATAAGATTATTCATATTTTTCCTTCAGGAAAATAACTCAGTGTGGTTCCTATAATATTTTATATTCATTTCATTTCATACTAAGTCTGTTAGTTACCCAAAACTCTAGTTTAGACCATAACCTCATGTTGTTATATTTTGAGTTTTAGAAGAGATTTCTGACACTTCAAACATTTTAATCTCACATTTTCTGATTGCATTTTCAGGTAGTCAACATCACTTTTTATGTAGAAGTAGAATATTCATCATAATAATGTGATCTATTAATGCTATCCATGATATTAATTTTATAGTATGGATTGGAGCTAAGCAGTGTCCTCCACAGTATGAAAAAGGGAAAGACCCAGAAGGAAATTGTACTTACTTACCAGAAGTTCATAATAACTCAAATGTACCAATGCATCCAGGTATGTACTGAGTCCTTAAACTCTCAGCTTATAGATTTATTTGCATGATATTATCCCTTTCAACATATAATTTAAAGTTTTACATTGGATTATAACAGGAAATTTCTCTTTGCTCCCCTTTTTCCTTTATTTTTTCAAATCCATTTTCTTTTTATAGTTAAAATGTAATGCTGGACTTTTGTAAAGTAAGAAACCTCTTTTATGTTATATTGGTTTGATCATTTGATTGTTTATCCTTATGATGAATATTCCCCAGTACAGATCCATAGTATTTTTCATTTCCATATATTAATTTTGGTGGATTTCCAACCTGAAGAATGTCGGCTCCATATCACAGAAAATTATGTATACCTTAGATAATCAAGTATTCTCAGAACTTTCTTAATGTCTTGGGTCTGTGAGAGACAGTCTGTGGCTCCACAATTTTCTACCTACAGAATTTGGAGAGAGCTACTCATAACTCACAGGGAAATAGTTGATCTCTGGTTATTCCGTCTGAAGTAATCAATGGCATATACAAACAATACAATACTCTAAGTAATCTTGTAATTGAGAGTCAAGGCAGTTCTTTTTTTCCAGAGAAAGACTGTGACAAGCATCAAGAACTGTGGTTCTGCAGTGGAAAAAGTTGCTACTTATTTTTAACTGAAGAGAAAACTTGGGATGAGAGTAAGACGTCCTGTGAGCATAATGGTTTTAATCTTATTAAGATTGATGATGAGGAGGAGCAGGTATGTTTGCTTGATTCAACGTGAGTAAATGCGTTATGCAAAGTTTTTGTGTTAGGATCATTATTTAGGCTTCCCTCCAATATGATTTGGTTTATTTGGTTTGAAGCACTTTTACTGTTGCAGAGGAGGGGACACAGGTGTACAGAGACCCAAAAGAACCATTGATTTAAACCAGGGAAATAGCTTTACTATGGGTGCCCTGATTCATTTTCAGTTGTCCTGTTTTCTATAATATCTTCACATTTCAAAAACTCCAGACTACATAGCATTGGTTCTCAGGGCTAATACAAGGCAACAGAATCACTGCTCTCCATGATATGAGGAGTAGAAAGAATCAATGTTCTTCCACCTTCAGTGTCAGGGAGAGACCATGATTCTTAATAAGATGAGTCTCTCATCCCATATACTTAAGTCTCTTCACGTACCTGAGAAAAATGAATGAAAAAATGAGGAAAGGGAATACAGCTGGAGTGATTCTTTGAAAATCAATTTTGTTTTACTCATAAGCCAAAATGACAGAGAATATCACTCTTTTCTAGAAGAGAAAATCTATTTTTCATTTGGCTTCACTTTTATATTTTTGGAGAATAATGCCATTGAAACAGACTCTGTAATTTTCTTTCTATGTAGTAATTTAGGTTAAGTCCTTAATTTCAGTATAGTATTTATTCTTCACAGTTTGCTATCTATATGTCCATTATAAAATATAGTAAACATAAAAGATTCATATAGCTCCTCAGGTTAGGTTTTTTTTGTTTTGTTTTGTTTTGTTTTGTTTTGCATCTAGTAGTGTTTTGAATCTTCCATGATGTGGGAATACTGAATTGTATGACATTTCATTTTTTAAATTTTTGAGCAATCTCCGTACTGCCTTCCATAATGGTTGTACCAATTAACATTCCGACCAAGAGTGTCTAAATGTTCCCTTCATTCCACGTCCTCTCCAACTCTTGTTGTTTCCTGCCTTGATTTCCCCCTACTTTTCCTATTGGATAATATTCTCTACTTATTGACTTATAAGGATATTTTATTTTTTCTTGAAACTAAGATACTGCTGTTATCTGTAGTTTCAAAGATTATGTTTTACTTTCATTGAGGTATCAGTGATATAGAACACTTTATATGCAGCAGAGCTCCTCAGATGTATGTTACCACAAAACCTCTACCACTAAAGAATCCATAGTTTTGGGTCTCCTCACATTTTGCTCCCCAAGCCCCGAACATTCCCTTCTTTCTTATTATATGTGGAGATTTTTGGTTTTAGTTAACAATATATCTTTTTATTGATATCTTTATACACAAAGAGTTTGTGAGTCATTCATTCTTGGGTTTCCATTTCCATTTTTTTTTCAACAGATTAGTTCCCATTCTGGTTATTGTAGGAATGTTTGAAGATAAATGTGGCTAATATTTGATAAAATTCCTCTGTAAATAAAGTGCTATGATTGCATTATTAATAACACTAGTAATTTTAAATTTCCTACAGAAATTCATTCAATCAAAAATTAAATGCACTTACTGGGTTGGATTACATAAAAAAGGAGTTAACCATCCATGGTTGTAGCTGGATGGCTCAAAACCTTCTACAAAACTGTAAGTTTTCATTTTATAGATTTCCCTGCACTTTGTCTAAGTCATTCATAGGTTACAGGTCAAGAACAGATCTATTACTAAAACTCAAATACATCTTTAATTCTAAGTGATCTCAATTTTACCACAAGCAACCAAATGCTAACCTCAGAGCCCCAAATAATCAGACACAAAGAGCAATATTTGTTTCCATTGGGTAATGCATGGTCCTCCCATTGTATTTTTCACCTTTACATCTATCTCTTGTATGTTCATTGGTACTAGATGTTTTGACGGTGTGGTTGGATGGAAGGGTAAAAGTATCACAAGGAAGAAAAGTTGTTTAGTCTAAGCTTAGCCCTCCCCTTTCTTGAAATTCATACTGTTTATGCTATGATTTAAGAACTACAAAAATCCACTTCAAAGGAAATCTTTAATAATTTTTTTAAGATTTATTTATTTATTTATTTATTTATTTATACAAGCACTGGGTACAGTCAGAAGCACGGGAGGGTGAGAGGATTCACCAGAGCCAGAGCGGGGAGCAGAGCAGGCAGAAGGACCAAAGTACACTGCTGAGGGGAGCAGCGGGCGGCAGGAGAGGTCTGCCTGCCATGTGGGACCCTCCTCCAATGGCCAGGGAGCAGCGGGGGATCGAACTGGCGCTTCAGAGGCTGTGGGCAGCTTCACAACCCAGAGCTCAACCGCTGCGCCACAGGAGAGGCCCATCTTTAATAATTTTTAAAATGTAGCTTAGTAATTGTTATCTTTGATTCAATAGTTTTACTCAAGTGCACATCATTCCTACTAGTCTCCTTTGATTAGTATATCAGTATAGATTTGTTCTTGATGTCCAGGATGCTTATTTTGAAATTGAAGACTAAATGATTATTAATCTTATTATTAATGAAACCTAAGCCAATGGGAGACAATATGAGAGACAAATTCACATGCTGCTTACCGAGTACTCACAATGTGCCTTTCACTATTATAGACATGGAGTTCATGGTTATAGTAGTGAATAAACATGTTGACTAGTGTGTCCTGCTCTTGTGGTTCTTCCATTCTGATGCAGAGATGGAGTGATGATGGGGAAGGATGATGCACACTATAATGTCAAGTAAATAACAGAGCATATTAGACAATGATAGATGCTGTGGAGTTATGATAGTCCTGCCTTCTTGCTACAACATAAAATGCCTTTTTGTGTGTGGAGTGAAGAGGAAGAGATTTCATATTTTAAATGAGGTACTTAGGGACTAGAGACAACGACCCTGGATGAGGAATGCAGTGGTCCAGCCATGTGGCTACTAGATGGAGAGTGACCTAGCAGGAAGAGCAGGTTGTGGTAGGAGCCTGCTGTGGGAGTGTGTCTAGCTGCTGCAGGAAACAGCAGGAAGACATATGGTACTGGGGCAAAGTTAGCCAGGGTGGGGGACATAAGCTCAGAATGTTTACAAGTGTGAGAGAATGTAGGACATGGAGGCTGTTATAACAGCTCTGATTTCTTAAAATGGACGGTTTTAAACTGATGAGTGAGAAAGCAGGCTTTGTCTTTTAGAGACACACTCTCAACACTGTTGAGTGTAACTTGTGGGTGTATGTGGGGGGATTGAAAATGGGCTGCAAGGAGGCTACTTGGAGTCATCAGGTGAGGTGATGACTTGTTGGGCACTGGCAGGGGTAGGCTGGTGAAATAGATTCCATGCATATTTCATTGATACATGAGACACAAACCAGGGTAGCCCCAGAGTTTTGGTCATAGATTATACACGGGTGTCCTACTAACTCTGAAAAAAGTTAATTAAATTCCATTTTAGTAAGTTTGATAATTCTAGTAAACATCTTGCTATCTACGAGGATGGCACATGGACATTTTAGTTCATAATTAGGAAGTTCCCGACGAGAGGGCAGTGTGGGATGCAAATTTGTTTCATCTCAGTGTAAGAGGCTGGGCATGATCATCAGGAAATCTAGGCCTGAGACCTTTCACTCACGTGAATAAGAAAACAATGAGGTAATGGGCAGGTACAGACAATCACAAATCATTACTCGGGAAAGTGATTGAATACATAGCAGGAAAACCATGAAAGAGCATGTAAGATAATGGAAACCTTAAACACAAGAGCTACTGAAATCATGGCAAATTTGAAAGGGTGGTGATGTTTCACTGAACATTTTGTATTTGAAATTAGTATTGATCATCAGATTCATAAATTTGGCTAAAATTAAAATTAAGTGACATTTTATGTGAAACCTGGGTTTCCCTTTAAAATCCATGTTCCCTTAGCTCATTCCTCAATATTATAAGCTTTACATGCTCTCTTGGTGTGGAGATTAGGTTCAGTTGCAAAAAATGCACTGATCTTTTAAACACGTATGGGCACCTTCTACGTTCACTGTGTGTCTACTGATCAATGCCATGTACTTCTTTTTTTTTTTTTGAGAGTATAATTTATTTTATTTTTTTCTATTTAAATTTTATTTTTATATTCCCCATACAATTACAACCCCCTTATTTTGACCCCAACCCCTCCTTACCCTAACCCCCACCCCTATAGAGTGTCCCTGGTTCATAGTTGTTTGTTGATTTTGATATTTTCTTTCTTATAGTTATTCTTTTTCCTGGTCCCTTACTTAAGTTTTCTGGATTCCTGCTATGAGTGAGACCATCCAGTATTTTTCTTTTTCTTTCTGGCTTATTTTGCTGAGCATGATCCCTTCCAGCTCCATCCATGTTGCTGCAAATTGCATATGTTTATCTTTTTTGAATGCTGAGTAATATTCCATGGTGTTTATGTACCACATCTTCTTGATCCAGTCATCTCTTTTGGGCATTTGGGTTGTTTCCAAAGCTTAGCTATTGTAAATAGTGCTGCTATAAACATAGGGGTGCAGGTGCTCTTTGGAATTGATGTTTCTGTGTCCTTTGGGTAAATACCTAGGAGTGGAATTGCTGGATCATATGGAAACTCTATGTTTAGTAGGTCAAGAAATCTCCACACAGCTCTCCATAGTGGTTGGACCAGTTTGCACTCCCACCAGCAGTGCAGGAGAGTTTCTTTTTCTCCACATCCTCGCCAACATTTCTTGTTGTTAGTTTTTTTAATATGTGCCATTCTCACAGGTGTGAGATGGTATCTCACAGTAGTTTTGATTTGCATTTCCCTGATTACAAGTGATGTTGTTCACAGGCATTTTTTCATATGCCTGTTGGCTATTTGCATTTCCTCTTCAGAGAAGTTTCTTTTTAGCTCTTCTGCCCATTTTTTGACTATATTATTTTCTTTGTTTTTGTTGAGTCTCATCAGCTCTTTGTAGATTTTTTTTGATCAGTCCTTTATCATTAGTGTTGTGTGCAAAAATTTTCTCCCAGTTGGTGGAGTTTCTCTTTGTTTTTGTTATTGTTTCTTTTGCTGTGCAGAAGCTCTTTAATTTGATATAGTCCCAGCTGTTTATCTTTGCCTTCACTATCACTGCTTTGGGTGATGTGTCTGTAAAGATGTCTTTGATGTGCATATCATGTAGTGTTTTGCCTATATTTCCTTTTATGTATTTTATGGTTTCAGGTCTTTAATCCATTTTGAGTTGGTTTTTGTGCATGGTGTTAGGTAGTAGTCAAGCTTCATTCTTTTAATGCCATGTACTTCTTAATCTGACTCTAGGAAATTGAAAATAATTTTATGACAGTTACCACTGTCACATATGGCATTTAAGGTATTTAACTACTTCCCAAAAAAGTTTCAGAAGTCTCAGATGAACTTTTCTAATGTGCACAACAAATCCATGAATATATGCTATACTACACCAGCTTTTCTACTGTACACTTATCTCTATTTTTATAATATTGTTTCAGATATAATTATACTTTCTTGTTTCATAACAATATACCTGTTACAAGATTGTATGTGCATGAAATATTCTGCACATACCATTTTCAATGTGTAATAGTTACATTTTACCTAACATAATTTTCTCAATATATATGTTCTCTGATGCAGACATTTTCCAATGAATTCATCTACATCTGAGGTTATGTGCGGATGCTTCAATAACACACAAATTGTTACAGATGATTGCACTAAAGAGTATTACTACGTTTGTGAAAAGACTCCCATCTCCATGTATAAATAAAAGCATTGCTACAATCAAAGTCTCAATGTTTTCTTTTTCTAACTACTGTTGGGAAAATCAGGGCATTTGCTTACACAGTCATCTATGCATGATTCATGAAGACCATGATCTCTCAAACCGCCCTGAATAATTATAAAACAAGAAAAAATTATTTTCTTATTTATTCAATTAAAGACTAAGAAATTAATGTATGCATTTTTAAAAAACAAAAAGGTTATGACATGAAGAACAAATTCTCTTTACCATCTTATTCCTTGCTTGCCTAGTTCTGCTCTCAGAAGTAAGCATCAGTATTTTGCAGTTACTATTCTGAAGATTTCCTAAGAAAGTGTAACTACATATTCACTACATGCTTATCCAAATGTTACTTAACCATATGCCATTGCCCTGCTTCTTTATTTTTTAATTGAAAAATACATCTTGTCATTTGCTTCACATTAGTACATAAGAAGTTGCCTCACTTTTGAACAAGAGACACCAAGTATTATAATAAATAGATGTTCCAACATTTATTCATCTAGTTTTATTTCAGGGGGTATTTAGGTTTGTTCCAACATGTTGCAATTATAGAAAATGCTATAGCGAATAACACTTAATGCAGTACCATTTGCTTTAGAGCATACTAGGTAAATCTCTGGCAGTACTAGTTTTGTATCAAATATATTTACATTTTAATCTTGATACCTATATTGTAATCACCCTTCATGAGTAGGCACCCTGTTCTTCTTGATGCAGCACTAAGAGCACCTGCTCCTCCCGTTGTTACCTCCACGGTATGTTCCCAACCTGAGGTTTGGGGAACATAATCTTCACCAAATAGAAAGGCTGCCTTTTATCACTCCCATGTATAATTCTCTATTATGTTGAAACTGATCATTTCTTTTATTTAAAGTGTGTGTTCGTGTCTTGGTAGATTACTATTGCATACTTCTTTTGGAGCAAAAGAAACCAGACACAAAATAATTCATCCCATAGAATTTCATTGATTCATGTTTCCAATGATTGATGAATTAAAGCAAAATCTAATCTTCATTTTAAAAATTAGGACAAAACATATGCAATGGGGATATATTCCCAGATTGAACAATGTTGGGGAATGCACAGTAGTTCCCAAGGTGATGGGTTTTTCTGCATTAATGGCAGGGGCATTTCTCAGGTGTTGGTATGTAGTTTCTAATAATCAGGGTGTCGGTTTCCTGGGTGCTATATTTATTTCCTGTAGCTTCCGTAACAAAGCATGGCTGAACAATGAGGAGCAGACTTCAAGCCAAATAGGTGATGCTAATAATCAATTTGATGGAAGAAGGTGGAGTTTTCAAACTTCATCCCCTGAGTGGGGGATTAATGGAAAATGGAATGGAGTTGAGGTATCTTGCAGTTTAGCTACTGCGGATTGGGGTAGCTATCTTTTTGCACATCTGACAATTAAATAGATGGTGAGGAAGGGTTTCAATGGAGAATCTGCCAAACTTTCCAAGTAGTGTTTTGGCTTGGATGCTACCTGGGGCAGGACAAATTACATCTGGCCACAAAGTGTTAGTCATAAATATTCTTATTCACCCTCTCCCTAGTTCCTAGTTCTTCTCCCTAGTTCTAGTTCCTCTTTCCTTGTTTCATGTGTAAGTGCATCCTGTTATTATTGCTCCTCACATGTGTCTGCTCGTGTCTGACCTGCTTTCAGGAGCTGTGGTTGAAGACCCACCAAACAGGTGCTCCATTTCTGTATATCAACTTAAATCCTACACAACATTATTTTTCACAATTCTGGAAGGTGTTGTTTCAGCACCAGCAGGACCATAATTTATAGACCATATTTGTTTTTAGTTATATTTATTGGGACAAAGTTGATTTATAAGAGTGTGTATTTTAGAGGTTAAGACTCTACCTCTACTAATGTGTGTTACCACACCACAGACAGTAGTTTACTAATAAATGTCATTTACATTGGGAAAAAAATTTAAATACTGAGAGTAAGTACAATGAAAGATGAACATTATTTTGTAGAAGATTAAATTTTTATCAGGGCCTCTCTGGTGGTGCAAGGGGTTAAGATGCAGCCTGTGAAGCTCTCAGCAATCTCTGCAGCAGGAGTTCGATCCCCGGCCAGAGAGCAACCCACATGGCTCAACAGACCTCTCTTGTCTCTCCTGCTGCTCCCCTCAGCAGTGTACTTTGGTCGATCTGCCTGTTCTGTTCCCTGCTCTGTCTCTGGTGTATCCTTTCAACCATACACCTCTAGCCTGTGCCCTAGGTCTTGTATGTATAAATAAATAAATATTTAATTTTTTTTTATCAAAATGCTATCGTTGACCTAAGTTACTGAAGTTATTTCTTCCCAATGGAAAAATTTAAATTTATTTTAAATATGTCATTATCTATAAAGTATGATAAAGATTTCTTATAATGAAATAAAAAAGTAAAACATTATTTTTTAAGAATTAAAAGGAATTAAAAAGCAGGGATAGATAAATTAACCATTGTAATAAAAAAGCAAAAATTGCAATGGATAAGGAGACTTACCAAATATTTAAAATTAAAGGAATGCTGGTATTAACCAGGCAACACTGAATCTAGAATTACCTGACCTGGATCTATGAGACTCTTTGGGTTTGCATGCATTTGGTTACTCAGCTTATTAGAAACACTTGATATTCAATAAAATATGCATGTTTAAAATACATGATATGATAAGCTTTGACATAAGTACATGCCTGTAAACCATTCCACAGTACAGTGAATATAGCTCTCTGAAAAAAATGTCCTTGTATACGGTTACAAATCCTTTTTTTCCCACACTTTCTCCTACCATGATCTTCATGTAACTACTGATCTGTTTTCTGTAACTCAATTTGAAGGACCAAGGAAAAAAGCATGAAATAAAGGAACATAGCATTGAAAAAGTTTCACACATCAAATTGTCTAATATAAGTGTAATTGAAATGAGAGAATGAAAATGATAAGGAAATGGATGGAAAGTATCTCTGAAGATATAACCGTTTAGTATGTTCAAAAGTAGTTATTGATTCAAAGACTGAAGATCATAGATAATTGAAGCATTATAAATACCAAAAGGCAACGAAAAAAATAAGACAAACCAGCTATTAAGATCAAGGGGAAGCGAATATATTGAAGGCCTCCAAAGAAGAGCGGGCAAGCCTCTTTATATACACATGAAAAATCAAGAGTAGTTTCATAGTTCTCCTAAAAGATAATCTGTGGGAAGATGATTGACTTCTTCAGGTTTCACTACTCTTCTTCAAATACTTTTGAAAATCCTCGCCAGAGCAACACAACAGGAAAAGGATTTAATTGTATACACTGTGTATGTAAAGCAATATATAATAGTTTCTGTTTGCAAATATGCATTATGTACATAGAAAA
Source organism: Talpa occidentalis (assembly GCF_014898055.3). Lineage (NCBI taxonomy): Eukaryota > Metazoa > Chordata > Mammalia > Eulipotyphla > Talpidae > Talpa > Talpa occidentalis. The sequence goes on along the minus strand of NW_023601653.1, from coordinate 62,965,590 downwards.
TGCCAAGGAACTAAATTAAAGAAAGAAAATAAGCCCCTAGAAACCTGCATGTTCAGGAAGGCTAGAGAATACAATAGCAATATACACAGATTGATAGAATAATTTCTTTATTCTGTCAATAAGCACATAGGGACCCACAACATGGTGGCGCGGTGGCATGGGATTGAAAAGGAAAAAAAAAAAGAACGCAGACCAATGAAGTCAAATTGAAATCCAGAAATAAAACCACATTTGTAAGTCAAAAAATCTATGACATAGGAACAAAGAAGATACACTGGGAAAAGGAGAGCCTCTTCAATAAATGGTGCTGGGAAAAAGTACTGCTAATCCAAGAGAATGAGACTAGACTACTATCTCATACCATATACAAAAAAAATTAAAATGGATAAAACTTGAATGTAAGATGACACAATAAAATGGATAGAAAAGAACTAGGCAAAACACTCTATGACATGAAATGTGCTACCATTTAGAAGGGATAATATAGTTTTACTTTGCGGATGATGGGAAGGAATCAAATATTGCAAAATGAATTTGAAATGTTTTTGAATGGTGTGGATGCCTTATAGGTAGATTTCAAGTGCTATCACTGTACCTCTGTAAGAAGAATGTTAAAGCATCAGAGCACTGGGGTCCCTTTATGTGCACAGATTAATGTGGTTGATAAGAAACAAAAACATTTTTTATTTTTGTGTAATGTCCACTTTGGGGTTAAATAGGCACAGATCTACTCATTGAGATAAACTAGTAATAATTGCTAAAGACTGTTCTGAGTATTGGTTATAACTAGTATAACAGATAGGTGGATTTGCTACGTTAAAAATGTATTCTCTTTCTTTATGACAATTTTATTTTATTTATTATTTTTTTAATATTAAATTTTATTTTTATATTCCCCCATACAATTGCAAATGCCCCATTCTGACCCCAATCCTTCCCCTCCCGCCCCCACCCCCCAAAAAGTGTCTCTGGTTCATAGTTTTTTGTTGATTTTGATTTTCACTTTCTTATATTCATTTTCCTGGTCCCTTATTTAAGTTTTCTAGATTCCTGCTATGAGTGAGACCATCCGGTATTTTTCTTTTTCTTTTTGGCTTATTTCGCTGAGCATGATCCCTTCCAGCGCCATCCATGTTGCTGCAAATTGCATGTGTTTATCTTTTTTGAATGCTGAGTAATATTCCATGGTGTATATATACCACATCTTCTTGATCCAGTCATCTATTTTTTGGGCATTTGGGTTGTTTCCAAAGCTTAGCTATTGTAAACAGTGCTGCTATAAACATAGGGGTGCAGGTGCTCTTTGGAATTGATGTTTCTGTGTCCTTTGGGTAAATACCTAGGAGTGGAATTGCTGGATCCTATGTAAGCTCTATGTTTAGTAGGTCCAGAAATCTCCACACAGCTCTCCATAGTGGTTGGACCAGTTTGCACTCCCACCAACAGTGCAGAAGAGTTCCTTTTTCTCCACATCCTCGCCAACATTTGTTGTTGCTAGTTTTTTTAATATGTGCCATTCTCACTGGTGTGAGATGGTATCTCATGGTAGTTTTGATTTGCATTTCCCTGATTACAAGTGATGTTGAACATTTTTTCATATGTCTGTTGGACATTTGCATTTCCTCTTCAGAGAAGTTTCTTTTTAGCTCTTCTGCCCATTTTTGACTGGATTATTTTCTTTGTTGTTGCTGAGTCTCATCAGCTCTTTGCAGATTTTTGTGATCAGTCCTTTATCATTAGTGTTGGGTACAATTTTATTTTTAAGGAGAAAGTGAATCTTCATACAATTTAAAGAGGGAACAAGAGCAAGACAGATCTCTCCTTTGTAATTGTATATGTTTACATTTTTTGTAATTGGTGTGTATTAAATTGTATATGTGTATAATTGTATGTGTTTACATGCACTGTAATCTATCAGGCAATCTGGCTAAATTTAATGGTTGTTTAAAATCTAGTCTATTTATATATATTTTAACTTTTACTTTTTTTGATATATGTGAAATAAATGGAATTTTTACCTTGATTTTATAAGAAGAAAAAACTTACAGATCTTGCCAGTTAGGATATGGCAATTTCTCCTTTATTTTTATAATTTTGAAAATCTTGTTAATTTTCAAATCTTATGAGATTCTGAGATGGTCCTTTTTGGCACAATTTTTACAACCACTACAAAAGCTCAAGTTTGGATGTATCTATTGTGCAAAAAGTTTATATCTTTTAAAATCTTAATTCCGCAGTCCTCTATACCATGGTGTGACACACGGAGTGAGAACATGAGAGTCAGCAGTGGAAACCCTGTGTGAGGGAATGTTGAGTGTCATCTGGTTACTGGCTCTCTCTCTCTGGCACAGTCTCTCTGAGGCCAGTCACACATCAAGGGCCTCCTCACCTCAGAACAGAGAGGCAAGGCCAGCTGAGGCAGCACATCCTCACCCTGTTCCTGCCCAAGCTCATCCTCCAGCTGGTGAAACCCCAAGGCAAACACACGGGTATGATCAGCCAGGGTGGGTGTGTGACCCCAGCCCTGCTGTCAGGCTGCTGAGCAGGAAGGGATCCAGTAGAATGTCCTCTAGGGAAGCTGTGTGGAGGGCAGGAGTGGATTTGGATTATTGCGGGAAGGAATTGACTTGTGAGCCACGTAAATATATGTTGAATATTGATTCTATATGTGAAGGGAAGCGTGGAGAAGAATGACAGTGGACCAAAATACTTACTATGCTGTATATGATTTTTTAATCCTTACATGTTTATGGGGATATTTGTTCTTTTTTAGACAATATAAATCCAAATTCCTTTCTTATTGTCTTCTCTATTTTCTTATTGTCTTCTCTATTGTAGCTACCTGACTGGTTAGCAATGAAAGACAAAGCTAAAGTGTAACAGAAAATTTTGATTGCTTTGACAGTAATTATTTTTCTACAAATGTAAATTCATTTTCTATTAATTTTTTATTATGTAGATATCAATTAAAATATCCAAACAAAAACCAATTAACAAAGAAAACAATGGGCTTTGCAGCTAGATTTACCTTATAATTTGTCATTGTGGTAGAGAGACTATTGTTGAAAAACCAATGGATAATACACATTTTATCATTATTTGATGCTTGTTCAAATAAACTTTCCATATACTAATAAATAAACATGTGATATTAAGATATCTTAACAAACCCAAGTATATAAAGGACATCTAATGTTTTTTCTACAAAGATACCAAAAACATTATTTTGAAAGAAATGTGTTCTTATCTTTAATCACTGTTAATTGATAGTATTTCTAGAGTAGAGAGGTAACTATGTACTTTTTTGCTGAAGTGTTTAAAAGTAGGCCAGTGAAGGGTCATATTTTTGGATAGATGTAAACCAATAAACAGTATATTTAATACTTATTAATATTTGAGATAATTATTTATACATCATTGATTAATATATTATCAATTGTAAATGGATAAATTTATATGATTCATTGATAAAATTGATAAATGCTGCAATAAAAACCATTATTTACTAGCCGCCTGACCTTGTGGATCTTAGTTTTTTCTTGAGGCTCAATTTCGTGATCTGTAAGTGAAAACTAACCATCCTTGAGTAACAGAGTTGTTAGATTTGCAAGTTGTCTCACTTATTTAAAAATTACTTTTGAGCTGGCCTCCTCGGTGGCGCAGCGGTTGAGCGCTGGGTTGCGAAGCTGCCCGCAGCCTCTGCAGCGCCGGTTCGATCCCCGGCTGCTCCCCGGCCACCGGAGGAGGGTCCCACATGGCGCGCAGACCTCTCCTGCCGCCCGCTGCTCCCCTCAGCAGTGTACTTCGGTCCTTCTGCCTGCTCTGCTTCCCTCTCTGGCTCTGGTGAATTCTCTCACCCTCCTGCGCCTCTGACTGTGCCCAGTGCTTGCATAAATAAATAAATAAATAAATAAATATTTAAAAAAAAAAAAAAAGAATAAAATTACTTTTGAGCTCCCTTTCATTGACTCCAGTGATTTTTGCATTTCCCTACATTCCCAGAGAGGATTTTTGACTCAGTGCCGGATTGTAGGTTCAAAGGATGACATACATTTCTGAACGGGGCAGACAGAACAAGGCAGTTTGATGAGCTTATCATATTAGAGTGGGTGTCCCCTTCTTAATGGTGTCACTCTCTTCAGTTTGGATGAAGCTGCCACTTGGATTGAACATAGGCACTAGGTGATATAATATCATTTTTCAAGGAAGATATAAATCTAAATTTTTATGTGTGAGTGTATTCAATTTTTTAAAAACAGGGGGATCTTAATATAATATTATCATAAACTCTAATAGACTGTTATTTAATTGAAAAGACCTCTGTCCTAAGGCTTTATAAAGATAAATTTTCAAAAAAATTATTTTTTTCTGATTGTCTTAGATTTAGTGTTATTTTAACTCACTTTTCCAGGCTTTTTTTAGCTTTATTATTTAATGATGAAGTCTTCCTCTTTTCAATGTTGTTATCAACAATCCCTTCGAAAGCAAAATATCTTGGAATATTTTTGTCTATAGCTGTCAAGATGAGTGAGGTCTGGATGATACACAGGAGCTGAAATTGCCCACTTCAACGAAACAAAAGGAGGAAAGAGATGCAATTCTTAAAAGTAGAGGTAAGCATTTTTTTTAAATTCCTGATTTCTGAAAATATTATGATGTCAAGAGAGAAAAAAATCTTCATGGATGTATACATATTTCATATTGTGTGTTTTGTTCTTTATAAATTGAGGTATATATTTAAATGTAATAGTAAATGAGATCACTGATCATAGAAATAATGATGCTAATTTTATTTTAGTTTCTTTATTTTCTAAGTCTAGCTAGTTTATTTTGCTCTATTTTATATATTTTTCTAAGTTTATTGTTTTATTTCTTAACATAATTGGTGGTTCTGATTTTAAATTTAGAATAAATTTCTGTTTTGTCTAAACAGAGAACGTTCCTCGGCTGTGTGTTCAGTAAATTTTTGTCTTTTAACTTCATACAGTATTGCTAATACTTAATCATTTCAGCAATCCTGGGAATTATATACAGTTTACTCCTGATGAGATTCATAGCCTTGGGCTCTTTTTGTGAGTATCAGATATACATTTCTTTATTTTTGTTTAAATTTTGCCAGAAGAACTGGGGTGCAGGCCAGCGGTACGGGGTGTGAGAGGATTCTCTAGAAGCACACTGGGGAGAAGAACAGGTAGATCTATTGAAATACACCACCGAGGGGAGCTTTTGGTGTGGGTGAGCGAGTAGAGCTCTGCTACATCATATGTGGGTTAGCTCCCTAGCGGGGAGAATGAACTCAGGCCACAGCTCTGAGACTTAACCTCTAGGCCACCAGGGAGGTCCCCAGATGCACGTTTCTTATAACAAAAATGAGCCAGGATGGAAAATGAGATACTGTAATTACTGATCCCCTGATGGATTTTGTAAACTATAAAGTTCTATAAAAATATTAGTTGTGATAGTGTTGATGATAATGTACCGTTGAGGATTTTATTATGTTGTTATAAATTCTTATTTGTAAATTTTTTTATTGGGGTAATGTTGGTTTACATGGTTGTTTATATTTTGGGAATATAGCCCTCCCCTTCAAGGGTTATTGCCACAGCTTCCCGCCACCAAAGTACCTGTAGTCCACCAACATTATCCATTATCCTCCCGCCCCACACTGCTCTCTATCCTCAGAATTACCCAATGACCATTCATGGGCAGTACATGAAATATCTGATTTAATATAAAAGTGGAAATTATGTAGAAGTCAAAGTTATTAGCTATTTGTCCCAAAACAATGTAGATTAATCTTAGCCAGACAAAATGTCATGAAAAAAGTTTGTCCCATCAAATTTTGTATACTACAATCCTTTTATAAGGTCAAAAGTGAAAAACAGTAAAAAATATCACAATGTAAGCAAATACATGAAATTATAACATTGAATATAAAAAGTGATGAGAAGGGATTCATTTACAGTTTTTGAGAAAGGCAGAAGGATGGTCCTATTGAAATATAAACATAAATAAACATGAGGTTATGGTCTACACTAGGTTTTGAGTAACTAAGAAACTGAGTATGAAATGAAATGAATATAAAATATTATTATGGAACCATGTCGAGTGCTTTTCCTAAGGGAAAAATATGAATAATCTTATCCTGGCCCCCCAATGCCTAAAATGTCTGAAAGTATAAAAAGGAACAACTTTTTAAAAAGGACATGACAAAGAAAGAAAAAAAATTTTTTTTGGAAAAGGTGATTTGAGATGATCAAATGCAAGAGAAACACTGCAAGGAAAATGTCAAGGGTTCAAGGGAGACACAGAGGAGCAGGAGATTACGACACTCTTGAAGTGATGATGATTCTCACTAGGACTGATCATCTCAACTTGTGCCAGTGGGAGAAGCAATAGGTGAGGGCAATTTATTCTGATGGAGATTATTTCTTTTTTTAAAAAGATTTTTAAAAATTAATTAATTTATTTATACAAGCACTGGGTATAGTCAGAAGCGTGGGAGGGTGAGAGAATTCACTACGGTCAGAGAGGGGAACAGAATCAGGCTGACTGACAAAATGCACTGCTGAGGGGAGCAGTGGGCACGGCAGGAGAGGTCTGCATGCCATATGGGACCCTTGCCGGTGGCCGGGGATTGAACTGATGCTGCAGAGGCTGTGGGCAGCTTTGCAGCCCAGCGCTCAACAGCTGCACCACCAGAGGATGCCCTGATGGAAAGTATTTCTATGGAAGTGGCAGATAAGACCACCTTTGAAAGGAAGACTCAATAGGTCATTTTAGAAAAGATAAAATATTTGAAATGATTTGAATTCAGAATAGGTCAATGCATATAGTATACTTTTTAGGTTTTGGATAAAATGGTAATGAAAATGATGACAGTTGATCAGCGTTAATCTGAATCTGTGTAAATTTGTGATTTTCAGTGGGTGTATCTATTTTTAGATGTAAATAAAGAATATGTTTTGATGTAGTGGATGTCTTGTCAAAATTAGATCTCTACGCATTGGCCTTGGAGACACTGAAAGGGCAGGAGTCAGATATTAACTGTTCACAAGAAGTGGCAGTAACTAAGACCAGAGTTTTTCATGCATCATTTTATTTCGTAATCTGCATACAAACATTGTAATTAAATGTTGAATTGGAGCAATACTTATATTTATTATAATTGAGAATATATTGTGTAATGAATGTTAAAATTTTTCAATAGGGCATTAAATTTCACTGCATCAAAGTGGGTGCTATTAATTGTTATTTATGTTCTTATTGTATAACAAATCTCCATTGGATTAAAAAAAATTTCTATATGCTTAAATAGCTATACACTAAACACTTGTTCCTTTTTAATTTTTAGACATTGGTGGGCCAGGATGAGATTATTCCTATTTTCCTTCATGAAAAGCACTCGACGTGGTTCCTATAATACTTCATATTCATTTCATTTCATGCTAAGTCTGTTAGTTACCCAAAACTGTAGTTTAGGCCATAACCTCATGTTTTTATATTTTGAGTTTTAGATGAGATTTCTAGTTCTGTCAGAGATTTTAAACATTATTGATCACATTTGAGTTTTCCCTCTGAATTTTCCCCATGTATATCCACTTAATCCAGTTATAAATTCATACAAACATCAAGCTAATCACCTTTTCTAGCTCTAGATGTAAATACTAAATACAAATAAAAGACTGAAGTTTTCATATTATATAAAACACTAAGTTTCATGTAATATGTAATTTATATTTGCAGGTAGTAGGCATCATTTAGTATTTTCTTTGTATTATATTTAGTTTTATAAATGTTGATTACTGCTTTACATATTTTAAAAATAATCCTAAACAGAAACAACATTTAACATGTTACTGCAATGAATAAATAAATAAATAAAATTATATATATAGCTAGTTGTTTTTATTTAAAAAAATCCTTTTGTATATCTGACACTTCAAGCATTTTAATCTCACATTTTCTAATTTCATTTTAATTTAGTCAACATTACTTTTTATCTAGAAGTAGAATAAATCATATTAATGTGATCTATTAATGCTATCCATGATATTAATGTTACACTATGGATTGAAGTTAATCAATATCCTCGACAGTATGAAAAAGGGAAAGACCCAGGAGGAAATTGTACTTACTTACCAGAAGTTCATAATAATTCAAATGGACCAGTGCATCCGGGTATGTACTGAGTCTTAAACTCTCAGCTTACAGATTGTTTTACATGGAATTATCCCTTTCAACCTGTAATCTAAAGTTTTACATTGGACTATAACAGACCCACCAATCAGGTGCTCCATTTCTGTACATATTTTTCACAGTTCTGGAAGGTAATATTTCAATACCAGCAGGGCCATAATTTATAGAGCATATTTTGGTTTTAGTTATATTTATTGGGACAAAGTTGATTTACAAGAGAGTATATTTTAGGGATTAAGATTATACCTTTCCAAATGTGTGTTACCATACTACAGAAAGTAGTTTACTAAAAAATGTCTTTTACATTGGGAAAGGTTTTAAATACAGAGAGTAAGTACAATGATAGATGAGCTTTATTTTGTTAAAGATTAAATTTTTGTCAAATTGCGAACATTAATCTAAGTTACTGAAGTGATATTTCTTCTCAATGGAAATATTTAAATTTATTATAAATATGTCATTCTCTATTAAAGTATGATAAAGATTTCTTATAGCTAAATAAAAAATGAAACATTATTTATTTTTAAAGATTTATTTATTTTTATACAAGAACCGGGGTACAGGCCAGATGCACGGGAGGGTGAGAAGATTCACTGGAGACAGAGTGGAGAACAGAACATGCAGACTGAAGAAGAAATACACTGCTGAAGGGAGCAGTGAGTGAGACAGGAGAGGTCTGCTTCGCCATGGGGATTCTCACCGGCCGGCCGGCCAGGATTGAACCCACGCTATAGAGGCTGTGGACAGCTTCACAGTGAGGCACTCAGTCGCCAGCGCCACCAGCCCAAATTGTCTAACATAAGTATAATTGGAGTCAAAGATCAGAGAAAGAAAATGATAAGGAAGTGAATGGAAAGTGTCTCTGAAGATATAACCATTTAGTATGTTTGAAAGGAGATATTGACTCAAGACTGAGGATCATAGATAACCGAAGCATTATTCATACCTAAAAGGCAAGGAAAAAATAAAGACAAACCAGCTATTAAGATTAAAGGAAAAGAGAATATATTGATGACATCCAAAGAAGAGTGGGCAAGCCTCATATGTATATGAAAAATCAAGAGTAGTATCACATGTCTCCTAAAAAAATAATCTTTGAGATGATTGACTTTTACAGGTTACACTACTCTTCTTCAAAATAATTTTGAAAATCTTCACCAGAGCAACACAAAGAAAAGGACTTAAATGTCTATGAAAAGCAATATATAATGGCTTCTGATTGCAAATATGCAATCATGTATGTAGAAAATGTCAAGGAACTAAATTAAAAAAAGAAAATAAACCTCTAGAAACATGGATGTTCAGGAAGGCCATGGAATACAATAGCAACATACACAGATTGAATAATTTCTTTATTCTGGCAATAAGCACCTGGAGACTCACAACATGGTGGCATGGTATTGAAAAAGAAAAAAAAGGAGCCACAGACAAATGGAATCAATTTGAAAGTCCAGAAACGAACCCACACATATGTAGTCAAAAAATCTATGAATAGGAACAAAGAAGATACAATGGAAAAACTAAAGCCTCTTCAATAAATGGTGCTGAGAAAAAGGACTGCTACGTGCAAAAGAATAAAACTAGACTACTATCTCCTACCATATACAAAAAATTAACTCAAAGTGGGTAAAACTTGAATGGAAGACTTAACACCATAAAATATACAGAAGAGAACTAGGTAAATAATCTGCGACATGAAATGTGCTACCATTTAGAAGGAATAAAATAGTTTTACTTTGGGAATGATGGGAAGGAATCTTAAATATTGAAAAATGAATGGAAATGTTTTGGAATGGTGTAGATGCCTTATAGGTGGATTTCAATTGCTATCACTACAGCATTGTAAGAAGAATGTTAAAGCATCAGAGCACTGGGGGTCCTTTAGCTGCACAGATTAATGTGGTTGATAAGGAAAAAAAAAACTTTTTTACTTTTGTGTAATGTCCAATTTGGGGTTATATAGGAACAGAGCTACTCATTGATATAAACTAGCAGTAATTGCTAACACTATTCTCAGTATGGGTTATAAATATTAGAAGAGTAGTTTTGGTTTTGATTCTTAAAAAAGATTTTCCCTGTGTATGCCTTAATTTTATTTTTTAAGGGGAAAGTGAATCTTCAAACAATTTAAAGAAGGAACCAGAAGAAGCTAGATCTCACATTTTTTTGTAATTGATATGATTAAATTGTGGAGGTGTATAATTGTATGTATTTATATTTACTGCAATCTGTCAGGCAATGGATGAATTTAAAGTTTGTTTAAAATCTAGTCTATATTCCCCATACAAATGAAAATGCATACATTGTGCAAAGATGAAAAAAGAGGTAAGAATTATATAAAATAAAATATTTAAATTAAAAAATAAATAATCTAAAAAAGAATAAATAAAATCTAGTCTCTATATATTTTTTTAAATGTTACTTATTTTTTGATATATATGAAATAAATGGGGTTTTTACCATGATTTTATAAGAAGAAAAATCTTGTAGATCATGCCAGGTAGAATATGGCTATTTCTCCTTTATTTTTATAGTTTTGAAAATCTGTTAATTTGCAATCTTATGAGATTCTGAGATGATCCTTTTTGCCCCAATTTTTACAAGTATAACAAAAGCTCAAGTTTGGATTTATCTATTGTACAAAAAATTTTGATTATTTAAAATCTTATTTCCTCAGTCCTCTGTACCGATGGGTGATACACGGAGTGAGAACATGAGAGTCGGCAGTGGAAACTGTGAGGAAATGTTGAGTGTCATCTGCTCACTGGCTCTCTCTCTTCTGACACAGTGTCTCCAAGGCCAGTCACATATCAAGGGCCTCCTCACCTCAGAGCAGAGGTGTAAAGTCAGCAGAACCAGAATATCCTCGCCGTGTTCCTGTCTAGCCCCAAGGCAAACAGACAGGTATGATCAGCCAGTGTGGCTGTGTGACCCCAGCCCTGCTGTCAGGCTGCTGGGCAGTGTGGGGCCAAGAGAATGTGCTCTAGGGAGAAGCAGTGTGGAGATTAGTGTGGGATTATCATGGGAAGAATTGACTTTGTGATCCAGGTAAATATATGTTGACTATTGATTATTCAAGTAGATCTATGTGAAGGGAAGAGTGGAACATAATGACAGTGGGTCAAAATATTTACTATGCCATATATGAATTTTTTAATCCTTAGATTTTAGGGGGATATTTGCTCTTTATTATTGACTTCTCTATGGTAGCTACCTGACTGGTTAGCAATGAAAGATAAAGTGTAACAGAATGGCTTGAATGCTTTGACAGTCATTATTTTTCTATAAATGTAAATTCATTTTCTATTAAATTTTTATTTATTATACAGATTCAATTAAATATCCAAACAAAAACCAAGTAACAAAGAAAATATTTGGTTTTGCAGCTAGATTACCTTATAATTTGTCATTGTGGTAGAGAGACTGTTTATTGAAAAACAAATGGCTAATGCACATTTTATCATTACTTGATGATTGTTCAAACCACTTTCCATACACTAATAAATAACCATGTCATATTAAGATACCTTAATAAACCCAAGTATACAAAGGACATCTAATGTTCTTTAATCAAAGAGAACATAATGAGAACATTATTTTTAAAGAAATGTGTTCTTTTCTTTAATCACTGTTATTTGAGAGTATTTCTAGAGCAGAGAGGTAACTATGTAATTTCTTGTTCAAGTGTTTAAAATTAGGTCAGTGAAAGGTCATATTTTTGGATAGATGTAAACCAATAAACAACATATTTAGGGGCCTCCCTGGTGGCGCAGCGGTTGAGCGCTGGGTTGCGAAGCTGCCCGCAGCCTCTGCGGCGCTGGTTCGATCCCCGGCTGCTCCCCGGCCACCGGAGGAGGTCCCACATGGCGCGCAGACCTCTCCTGCCGCCCGCTGCTCCTCAGCAGTGTACTTCGGTCCTTCTGCCTGCTCTGCTCCCCCTGTGGCTCTGGTGAATTCTCTCACCTCCCGCGCTTCTGACTGTACCCAGTGCTTGTATAAACGAAACAAACAAATAAGTAAATAAATAAAACATGCCTCTATTAAAAAAAAAATTCTAAAAAAAAAACATATTTAATACTTATCAGAATTTGAGATAATTATTTATACATCATTGATTAGTATATTATCAATTGTAAATGGATAAATTTACATGATTCATTGATAAAATTGATAAATGCTACAATAAAGACCATTATTGTAACACATTTCTAACAATTTTAAAGCAGAGCAAGGCAGCCTAAAAGAACAATGTGGTTGAGTAAAAAAAGAAAAACTGCTTTTGTCTCCGACTGACACCTACATCTATAGTGGAGTAGGGCTTCGATCTTCATTAAATTATACAAATGATAATTTAAAAAAAAGTGCTCTGACAGATTTGGCCACACTAGTAGAATGGATGATTTTGTCTGTGATGCTTCAAAGAAACTCTTTTTTAAATCCACCGAATATTTTAAACCTACATTTTTACCTAAAATTTTAATGTTCAATGTCATATTTTCTTTCTTCAGACAATTTAAAGAGATCACAAAAATGAAATAGAATCTACTAATGTTCAATAAAAACACAATGATTATTAATTTATATTTACTATAATTTATAAAGCATTCTGGGTATCCTCAGAGTGTTTTTTTTAATAAATACGGGCCATCATTTATGTATTTTTGACATTGATGTATTTTACCATGTATATATGTAAGATATATGTATCTTACCTTTATTTACATATAAAATTGTGGATTTACCCTCATTTTTAATAAAAGAGGGAGATATAAATCACTAAGGAGAATATGGATAATTTACTTTTGTTTTTACATATTTAAAAATATTGTGGGACCTCCCTGGTGGCACAAGGAGTTAAGCACAATACTATGAAGCTATCCGCAGCTTGTACAGCAAGAGTTCTATCCCCAGCCTGTTGGCCAGGGAGCTACCCACATGCCCCAGTAGACCTCTCCTGTGTCAACTGTTGCTCCCTTCAGCAGTGTATTTCAGTCAGTCTGCCTGTTCTGTTCCCCCACTTTGTCTCTGGTGAATCCTCTCACCATCCCCACACCTCTGTCCTGTACCCCAGTTCTTGTATGCATAAATAAATGAATCTCTAAAAAATAAAAATAAAATAAAATATTGTGTCAGCCACTTCATAATCTCATAAAATTCTGAGATGGCCATTTTTGTTTTTAAACTGTGTGGTAAGTGTTAAAGCTCAGGTTTGAAGTGATCTGTTGTCCATGACATGTAGCATTTCAGTTCCTTATACTCTGACTGACACAGTGTGGGTTAATGAAATATAGTCAGCAGTGGAAACTTTGTGTGGGAATGTTGACTGTCATCTGGTCATTCACTCTCACAGAGACTGTCAGAAGTTTCACATCAACAAGTGCGTCCTCATCTCAGAGCAGAGGAGCAAGGCCAGCAGAGCCAGCACATCCTTGCTGTCTTCCTGCCCAAGCTCGTTCTGCAGCTGGTGAAATCCCAAGGCAAACACACAGGTATGATGAGCCAGTGTGGACGTGTGACCCCAGCCCTGCTGTCAGGCTGCTGGGCAGAGTGGGATCAAGAAGACATGTTCTAGAGAGGCTGGGCAGAAAGTCTGGAGGGTTTTGGATTGCTGTGAAAAACTGACCTTGGGATCCATGTTATTGATATGGTTTGTTAACTTTATTCTACTGGGGGAGAGAGGAATGATCAGAATAACAGTTGTTCAAAAACTTACTATGAAAGATCTGAGTTTTTTAATACTCAGGTATTTGGGGAAGTTTCTATTCCTTTTTAGCTATAAAATATGTTTTTCTTTTTTACTCCTGATTATCAATGGGTTTTCAAGAATTTAATTTCCCTCATACTAAATATAAGTGTAATATGAAGGTTGGATATTTCAATAAAATAATTATTTTCTACCAAAATAGATTTTTATTTGATTTTGTTTTCTTTTTGTTTAGGCATATATATACTCAATTTAAAAAAATAAAGTAGAATTCAATAAACTAGGAAAATGTATGATTTTAGGGTAAATTTACCTTTTATTTTGGTAGAGACAATACTTTTTTCAAAAGCAAGGCAAAGTGTATACATTTAATCACTATTTGATGATTGTTCAATTTTCCTCCAATTAAAAATCAAAAGATGAAATATTAAGATATTTTATGAGCAAAAAAAATCATTTTTTTGGTATTATCTATTATCTTTTTCTTTTTAACAAGATACCAAACAAATATTTTGGAAAAATGTTTCTATTCTTTAATCAGTATTCATTTACTATACACCTATGGGAGAGAATTTATTATGTATGTTTCTGTGGAAATATTTATGTAAGCTGAAGATAGGTAAAGGGTCATGTGTTTGGGTAAGACATAAATAAATAAATATGAACTTGAACCAAATATATGTATTTTATACATGTCTTATTCTCATATCTATCTGGTATAACAAAAGTCCTGTTCTGATAGCCCGAGACCAGTGGTGTCTTTAACAAACTTACTTCAGATGCTCATGCACACCGTTCATATAGCTCTATATCTTCATGATCAGTGCCTCTATTTTTCATTATAATTATGTCTTATGAAACATTAACAAATAGTTGCTCTGTCTTTTGCTTGTGACCCTCAGAAATGAGTGAGGAGAAAGTAATCTACGCGGAGCTCAAATTGCCCAAGTCAAAGAAACAGAATGATAAAAAGCATCCTGCTCACACAAGGAGAGGTAGAACATTTTTTCTGCTTTTCTTATTCTGCAGATGATATCAAGTTTAAAAATTTATTGTGATAAATGTATCTCTATATATTTTACTCTATATACCTGGTCATTTACATATGAATGGTATATGTAAGTGTAATACTAAATGAGATTTATGATCACCAGAAACAGTGATATTAATTTTCAATACTCGAATCAATTTTCATTTTGTGCTTTTTCTGAGGGTTTTGCAATGCTCAGTGCTTATGATATATTTTGCATTTTTATTTTGTACAGAATATCCGTGGCATATCATTGCAATAAGTTTGGGAATTTTATGTCTTTTTCTGCTGCCAGCAACCACATACTTAGGATACAAGTGTGAGTATGAGTACACACATTTCTTATGGATGAT
Source organism: Talpa occidentalis (assembly GCF_014898055.3). Classification (NCBI taxonomy): domain Eukaryota; kingdom Metazoa; phylum Chordata; class Mammalia; order Eulipotyphla; family Talpidae; genus Talpa; species Talpa occidentalis. Next base: position 62,950,304 of record NW_023601653.1, on the reverse strand, counting down.
GACTCAGGAGAAACAAACAAGAGACTATAAACACTACACATCTGCTGAACTTTGTGTGTGCGTATATATACACACACATATACATACATATACAGAGAGAGTGGAAACTAGAAAAGAGTGGGGAGATAACGTATTTAGGGATTTTTTTTTTTTTTTTTTGGTGGGCCCTTGCCGGTGGCTGGGGATCGAACTGGCACTGCAGAGGCTGCGGGCAGCCTCACAGCCCAGTGCTCAAGAGCTGCGCCACCAGGGGAGGCCCTATTTAGGGAATTTTTTAAGGAATTGTCCACCATGATACCTTTGTATATGGTTAAATGTTGAAAAAGTACGATGCCAGCAAATGCATAAAAGAATAATAAAACTTATAATAATATATCAAATATGTGTTTGAGGTGGGATTTTGTTATTCTTTTTGAAGTCCTGTCTTGAGAAGAGAGTAAAATATAAAAATAGATAAATGTCATTTTTATGTTCTAGCTAGTTTTTGGGTAACTAACAAATCATCTAATGAAATAAATTAAAACTGTCCTAGGAACAGCGTTGACTGTCTCCGGAAGGAAAGGCTATGAACAATTGTATCCTGACACCCAATGTCTAAAATTTAAAAAGAGGGCCTCCCCGGTGGCGCAGCGGTTGAGCGCTGGGTTGCGAAGCTGCCCGCGGCCTCTGGGGCGCCAGTTCGATCCCGGCTGCTCCCCGGCCACCGGAGGAGGGTCCCACATGGCGCGCAGACCTCTCCTGCCGCCCGCTGCTCCCCTCAGCAGTGTACTTCGGTCCTTCTGCCTGCTCTGCTCCCTGCTCTGGCTCTGGTGAATTCTCTCACCCTCCCGCGCTTCTGACTGTACCCAGTGCATGTATAAACGAACAAGCAAACAAACAAATAAATAAATAAAATAAAACATGCCTCTATATTAAAAAAAAAATAAAAAAATAAAATAAATAAAATTTAAAAAGAAATATCTTTTTTAAGACATGCAGAAGAAATAAAAGAGTAGTTTTTGTGGAAAAAGTCACCTAAGCTGACCATATGCAAAAGAGTAGAATCATTACAAGGAGAATGTTCGGTTCAGTAGAGACAAATCTAGTAGGAGACTCATCACTAAGAAGCAGCAGAGGTGAGATCCAGGCTAGGATGAGAGTCCCAGACTGAATTGTTTAGCAGGAAGCAACATTTTTTTTTTCTATGACGAGTGGAGAAATATATGTATTTATAGGAAGACAAACAATAAGGTGAGGGCAATTTATGCTGATGGAGGTTATTTCTATGAAACAGCAAGAAAACCATCTTTGAGGAGAGTCAATAGGTCATTTTAGGAAAGATAAAATATTTGAAATGACTTGAATTCAGAATAGGGGTGATACATATAGTATACTTTGTAGTTTTGGATAAAATGGTGATAAAAATGGTGACTATTGATGAGCATTAATCTGAATCTGTGGTTTTGTGACTTTCAGTGTTTGGGCGTATCTATTTTTAGATGTGAATAGAGAATATATTTTGATGTAGTTTTAGGCCTTGTCAAAATTAGATCTCTACTCAGTGGCCTTCGAAACACTGAAAGGACAGGAGACAGAAATTAACTGATCACAACAAATGGCAGTAACAACACCAGAGTTCTTCATGAATCTCTTTATTTCTTTTTTTAAAAAATATTTATTTATTTATTTATCCAAGCACTAAGTACAGTCAGAAGTACAGGAAGTGAGGGAATCCACCAGATTCAGAGCAGGGAGCAGAACAGGCAGACTGAAGAAGTACACTGCTGAGGGGAACATCGGGTGCAGCAGGAGAGGTCTGCGCGCCATGTGGGACCCTCTCCAGCGGCCGGGATCGAAACAGCACTGCAGAGGCTGTGGGCGGCTTCACAGCCCAGCGCTCAACTGCTGTGCCTCTGGGGAGGCCCTCTTTTATTTCTTAATCTACATAGGAACATTGGAATGAATAGTTGAATTGGAGCAATACTTGTATTTATTATAATTGAGAAGATAATAAATTGTGTAAGGGTTGTTAAAATTGTTCAATAGGACATGGAATTTCACTGCATGAAAGTGGGTGCAATTACTTGTTGTTTATGTTCTTATTGTATAAATAATCTCCAATGGATTAAAAAAAATTCTCTATATACTTAAATAGCTATACACTGAGCAGTTGTTCCTTTTTAACTTTTAGACATTGGTGGGCCAGGATAAGATTATTCATATTTTTCCTTCAGGAAAAGCACTCAGCGTGGGTCCTGTAATATTTTATATTCATTTCATTTCATACTAAGTCTGTTAGTTACCCAAAACTCCAGTTTAGACCACAAACTCATGTTTTTATATTTTGAGTTTTAGAGAAGAGATTATCTATTTCTATTGGAGATTTTAAACATTATTGATCACAATTTGAGTTTTCCCTCTGAACTGTCCCCATGTATATCCACTTAATCCATTATAAATTTATGCTAACATAAAGCTAATCACCTTGTCTAGCTCTAGATGCAAATATTAAATATAAATAAAAGACTGAAGTTTTATATAAAACACTGTTTCCTATAATATGTAACTTATATTTGCAAGTAGTAGGCATCATTTAGTATTTTCTTTAGTTTTATAAATGTTGATTACTGCTTTATATATTTTAAAAATAATCCTAGTCATAAACAACATTTAGCATGTTACCACAATAAATAAATAAATACATAGATAGATAAATAAATAAATAAATGATATATAGCAAGTTGTTTTTTATTTAAAAAATCTTGTTATATATCTGACACTTCAAACATTTTAATCTCACATTTTCTGATTGCATTTTCAGGTAGTCAACATCACTTTTTATCTAGAAGTAGAATATTCACCATAATAATGTGATCTATTAATGCTATCCATGATATTAATTTTACAGTATGGATTGAAGTTAAGCAGTGTCCTCCACAGCATGAAAAAGGGAAAGACCCAGAAGGAAATTATGCTTACTTACCAGAAGTTCATAATAATTCAAATGTACCAATGCATCCAGGTATGTACTGAGACCTTAAGCTCTCAGCTTACAGATTTATTTGCATGGAATTATCCCTTTCAACATATAATTTAAAATTTTACATTGTAGTAAAACAGGAAATTTCTCTTTGCTCCCCTTTTTCCCTTATTTTTTCAAATCCATTTTCTTTTATAGTTAAAATATGATGTTGGACTTTTCTAAAGTAAGAAACCTCTGTTATATTATATTGGTTTGATCATTTGATTGTTTATCCTTATGATGACTACTCCCCAGTGTAGATCCATAGTATTTTATCATTCCCATATATTCATTTTGGTGGATTTCTAATTTGAGGGATGTCTGCTCCATATCACAGAAAATTATTTATACTTTAGATAATCAAGTTTTCTCAAACTGTCTTAGCAATGGCCTTGGGTCTATGAGAGGCAGTCTCTGACACCACAGTTTTCTTACCTACAGAATTTGGAGAGAGCTACTCATACCACAGACATTAGACACAAGTAAATAATTGGTCTCTGGCTATTCCATCTGAAGTGAACAATGGCATATACAAACAATACAATACCCCAAATAATCTTGTAATTGAGAGTCAAGGTAGTTCTTGTTTTCCAGAGAAAGACTGTGAAAGACATCAAGAACAGTGGTCCTGCAGTGCAAAAAGTTGCTACTTATTTTTAGCTGAAGAGAAAACTTGGAATGAGAGTAAGACCTTTTGCGAGCATATTGGTTTTAATCTCATTAAGATTGATGATGAGGAGGAGCAGGTATGTTTGCTTGATTCAACCTGAGTAAATGCGTTATGAGAAGTTTTTGTGTTAGAATCATTGTTTAGGCTTCCCTCCAATATGATTTGGTTTATTTGGTTTGAAGCACTTTTACTGTTGCAGAGGAGGGGACAAAAGTGTAATGAGACCTGGAAGAACCATTGCTTTAAACCAAGGCATATAGCTTTACAGTGGTTGCCTTGATTTATTTTCAGTTGTCCTATTATCTATAATATCTTCACATTTTGAAATCCCAAGACTACATATTATTGGCTCTCAGAGCTTATACAAGGCAACAGAATCACTGCTCTCCATGATGTGAGGAGTAGAAAGAATCAGTGTTCCACCTTCAGTGTCGGGGAGATAACATGATTCTTAATAGAATGAGTCTCTCATCCCATGTACTCGAGTCTCTTCACATACCTGAGAAAAATGAATGAAAAAATGAGGGAAGGGAATACATCTGGAGTGATTCTTTGATTATGAATTTTGATTTACTCATAAGCCAAAATGACAGGGATACCACTGTTTTCTAGAAGAAAAAATCTATTTCTCATTTGGCTTCACTTTTATATTTTCGGAGAATAATGTCATGACCACAGATTTTGTAGTTTTCTTTCTGTGTAGTAATTTGGATTAAGTCCTTAATTTCAGTATAATATTTATTCCTCACAATTTGTTTTCTATATTTCCAATATAAACTATAGTAAACACAAAAGATTCATACAGCTCCTCAAATTAGGTTTGTTTTCTTTTGTTTTGTTTTGTTTTGTTTTGCATCTACTAGTGTTTTGACTCTTCCGTTATGTGGGAATACTGAATTGTATGAAATTTCATTTTTTAATTTTTGAGCAATCTCCATACTGCCTTCCATAATGGTTGCACCAATTAACATTCCAACCAAGAGTGTCCTAATGTTCCCTTCATTCCACGTCCTCTCTAATACTTGTTGTTTCCTGCCTTGATTTTCCCCCTACTTTCTCTATTGGATAATATTCTCTACTTATTGACTTATAAGGGTATTTTATTTTTTTCTTGAAACTAAAATATTGTTACTATCTGTAGTTTCAAAGATTATGTCTACTTTTCATTGAGGTAACAGTGCTATAGAACACTTTAGATGCATCAGAGCTCCTCAGATGTATGTTACCACAAAACCTCTACCACTAAAGAATCCATAGTTTTGGGTCTCCTCACATTTGCTCCCCAAGCCCTTACCATGCCCTTCTTTCTTATTATATGTGGAGATTTTTGGTTTTAGTTAACAATATACCTTTTTATTGATATCTTTATACAATCACACTCACAAAGAGTTTGTGATTCATTCATTCTTCGGTTTCCATTTTCATTTTTTCTCAACAGATTAGTGCCCACTCTGGTTATTGTAGGAATGTTTGAAGATAAATGTGGCTAATATTTGATAAAATCCATGTGTAGGTAAAGTGGTATGATTGAATTATTAATAACACTAGTAATTTTAATTTTCCTACAGAAATTCATTCAGTCAAAAATAAATAACAATTATTGGGTTGGATTACATAAAAAAGGAGCTAAAGATTCAGGGTTTTGGCTGGATGGCTCAACACCTTCTAAGAAACTGTAAGTTTTCATTTTATCGATTTCCCTTCACTTTTGTTGAAGCAGTCATTCATATGTTAGAAGTCAAGAGCAGATCTATTACTGGAACTCAAATACGTCTTTAATTCTATGTGATCTCAATTTTACAACAAGCAACCAATGCCAACCTCAGAGCCCCAGACACAAAGAGCAATATTTGTTTCCATTTGTTTAATGCATGGTCCTCCCATTGTATTTTTCGCCTATACATCTATCTCTTATATGTTCATTGTTGTTTTGACAGGTGTGGTTGGGTGGAAGGGTAAAAACAATACAGGAAGAAAAGTTGTGTCTAAGCCCAGCCCTCCCCTTACTTGAAATTCATACTGTTTATTATATGATTTCAAAAGAAATCTTTAATAATTTTAGAGTGTAGTTTAGTAATTGATATATTTGATTCACTAGTTTTACTCAAGTCCACAGATTCCTACTAGTCTTCTCTGATTAGTTAATCAGTATAGATTTGATGCTTGATGTCCAGGATGCTTATTTTGACAATGAAGACAAAATGATTATTAATTTTATTATTTGAAACCTAAGTCATTGGGAGAAAATATGAGAGCCAATTTCACATGCTGTTTACCGAGTGCTCACAAAATGCCTTTCACTATTATAGCCATGGAGTTCATGGTTATAGTAGTGAATAAACATGTTGAATAGTATGTCCTACTCTTGTGGTTCTTCCATTCTGATGCTGGGATGGGTGATGATGGGGAAGGATGATGCACACTATAATGTCAAGTAAATTATGGAGCATATTAGACAATGATAAATGCTGGAGTAATATGTATGCCCTGCCTTCTTGCTACATCACAAAGTATCTTTTTGTGTGTGGAGGGAAGAGGAAGAAATTTCATATTTCAAATCAGGTGAGTAGGGACTAGATACAATTACTATGAATGAGGAATGCAAAAGATCAGCCATGTAGCTACTAGATGGAGAGTGACCCAGCAGGTAAAGCAATTCTGGTGGAAGCCTACCATGGGAGTGTGTGTAGCTGCTATAGGAAACAGCAGGAAGACATGTGATCTCGAGCAAAGTGAGCCATGAGCTCAGAATGTTTATAAGGGTGAGAATATGCAGGACGTCAGAGGTTGTTGTAATAACTCTAATTTCTTAAAATAGAGGGTTTTGGAGCCGAAGAGTAAGAAAAGCAGTCGTTGTCTTTCAGAGACTCACTCTCGACACTGTTGAGTGTAACGTGCGGGTGTATGTGTGGGGGAATTGAAAATGGGCTGCAGGGAGGCTACTTAGAGTCATTAGGTGAGGTGATGGCTTGTTGGGCACCAGTGGACTGGGTTGGTGAAATGGCCAAGTTCCATGCATATTTCATTGATACATGAGACACAACTGGAGTGGTTCCAGGGCCTTAGTCTTAGATGATACTGATAGTGTCCTATCAACTCTGAAGGGAAATAACTTAAATTCCATTTTAATAAGTTTGATAAATCTATTGAACATCTTGCTACCTATGAGGATGGTACATGGACATTTTGTCTGTAATTAGGAAATTCAAGAAGAGAGGGCAGTGGGGGACGCAAATTTGTTTCATCTCACTGTAAGAGGCTGGACATGATCATCAGGAAATCTAGGCTTGAGACCTTGGACTCATGTGACTAAGAAAACAGTAAGATAATAGGCAGGCACAGACAACCAGGAATCATTACTGAGCAGAGTGACGGAAGACATAGGGGGAAAACCGTGAAAGAACATGTAAGATAATGGAAACCTTAAATAGAAGAGATAAAAAGCGGAATTTGAAAGGGTGGTGACGTTGAACTGAATCTTTTGTATTTGAAATTACTATTGATCATCAGATTCATGAATTTGGCTAAAATTTAAATTAATTGAAAATTTTCTGAATGTGTAACCTAGTTCTCACTTTAAAAACCACATTTCCTTAGCTCATTACTCAAATTATAAGCTTTACTTGCTCTTTTGGTGTGGAGATATTAGGGTAATGACAAACAATGCACTAAGCTTTTAAACACATATGAGCCCCATCTGTATTTTAAGTAGGCAAACATGAGTCCATTGATTAATGCCATCTGCTTCTTAATCTGAATCATAGGAAACTGGAAATTTTATTAATAAATTACCACTGTCACATATGGCATTTATGATATTTTACCACTTCCCAAATGTTTCAGAAGTCTCAGATGAACTTTTCTAATGTTCATAACAAATCCATGAGTGTATGTTATTCTACACCAGCTTTTCTACTTCCTCCTTATTTCTATTTGTTCATTGTAGTATTTCCATTAGTTTCAGATATTATTACACTTTCTGGTTTTATGACAATATATCTGTTACAGGATTGTATGTCCATGAAATATTCCACAGATGCATTTTCAATGTATAATATATATTACTCCTAACTTATAATTTTTAAAAATATGATGTTCTCTGATGCAGAAACGTTCGAACGGCTTCATCTACATCTGAGGCTATGTGCGGATACCTCAAGAACACACGTATTGTTAAAATTGTTAAAGCTGTTTGTACTAAAATGTTTTATTTCATTTGTGAAAAGACCCATATCTGCATGTATAAATAAAAGTATTGCTACAATCAAAGTCTTAATGTTTTCTTTCTCTAGCTCCTGTTGGGAAAATCAGGGCATTTGCTTACACAGTCACCTATGCATGATTCATGAAGACCATGATCTCTTAAACCTCCCTGAACAATGATAAAATATGAAATATTCTATTTTATTAATCATTCAGTTAATGACTAGGAAATTAACCCATTCAGTTGTTCAAAATAAAAGGTTTGACATGAAGAACAAATTCTCTTTACCATCTTCTTTGTTACCTGCCTAGTTTGTTTCTCAGGAGTAAGCATCAATATGTTTACAGTTATTATTCCAAAGATATCCTAGAGTAGTATATACACTAGATGCTAAACCAAATGCTACTTAATCATAAGCCATAGTCCTGTTTCATGAATTTGGACTTTGAAAAATACAACTTGTCATTTGTTTCATATCGGTGGATAAGAAACTCCCACACTTTTCATAAGAAACACCGAATGTTACACTAAATGCATGTACCACCAAGCATTGAACAAGTTCTGTTTCAAGGGATGTTTATGGTTGTCCCAATGCTGCAATTATAGAAAGTACTACAGTAAGTAACAGTATAGTATCATTTGCTTTAGAGTTGAACTGTAGGAAAACCCCAGAGAGAGAGATCTTTGTGTCAAATATATGTACATTTAAGTCTTGATACTTATAGAGTAATTATCCCTTGAGTCTGCAGCTGTTCATCTCATACACCACTTAGAGCAGCTGCTCCTCTCATGTTAACCATCAGTGTATGCAGCAACTTTTTTGACTTGGGCAATAAATTTTCATCCATTAAAATTGATGTCTTTTGGAATTTCAATGTAGAATTCTCTATTATGTTTGAGATTTATCATGTCTTTGTGATATTTCTTTTATTAAAGTGTATGTTCACGTCTTTGTAGATGACTATTAAACACATCAATTTGAGCAAAAGAAACCATGCATAAATAATTCATTCTATAGAATTTCATTGAATCTTAAGATCAAACAAAATCTAATCTATGTTTTAAAATGTAGAATTTATGCAGTGGCGATATATTCCTAGATCAACAATATTGTGGAATGGATAATAGTTTCCATGGTGATGAGTTCTTCCTGGGTCAATGTCCAAGGGGCATTTTTGCATGTGTGGTGTATAGTTTTTAGTAATCAGGGTGTTGGTTTCTAGGGTGTTATATTTACTTTCTAGAATGCCATAACAAAGCATTATAGGATGAATTGTGAGGGAAAAACTTCAAGTAAACAGGTGGTGTTTATCTTCACTTATAATACAGGGTATAGTTTTTCAGAGTCCATTTCCTGAGCAGAGGCTGATGGGAATTGGCAATGGAGTTGAGACTTCTGGCAGTTTAGCTGCAGTGAATTGGATAACTATTCTTTTCACACATTTGACAATTTAATGGATGGTGATGAATGGTTTCAGTGTAGAACTGCCAACCTCCAAGTAGTGTTTGCCTTGGATGCTACCTGAGACAGGACAGATCACATCTGGCCACAATGTGCAAGTCATTTATACTCTTTCTCTCACTCTCTCCCTTTTCTAGTTCTTCATCTTGTGTCGTGTATAAGTGCATCCTGTTATTGTTGTTCCTTCCATGTGTCTGCTTGTGTCTCTGACCTGCATACAGGAGCTGTGGTTGAAGACCACCGATCATGTTCCCCATTCTGTACATCAACTTAGGTGTTTAATACCTACACAACATTAAATTGCACACATGTATAATTACAGGTATTTATATTTACTGAAATCTGTCAGGCAATCTGGATAAATTTAATGGTTGTTTAAAATCTAGTCTATTTATCATAAGACCTGAAACCATAAAATATATAGAAGGAAATATAGGCGAAACACTACGTGATCTGCACATCAAAGACATCTTTACAGACACATCACCCAAAGCAGTGATAGTGAAGGCAAAGATAAACAGCTGGACTACATCAAATTAAAGAGCTTCTGCACAGCAAAAGAGACAATAACAAAAACAAAGAGAAACCCCACCAACTGGGAGAAAATTTTTGCACCCAACACTAATGATAAAGGACTGATCACAAAAATCTGCAAAGAGCTGATGAGACTCAGCAACAACAAGAAAATAATCCAGTCAAAAAATGGGCAGAAGAGCTAAAAAGAAACTTCTCTGAAGAGGAATGCAAATGGCCAACAGGCATATGAAAAAATGTTTCAACATCACTTGCCATCAGGGAAATGCAAATCAAAACTACCATGAGAGACATCTTACACCAGTGAGAATGGCACATATTAAAAAAACTAGCAACAACAAATGCTGGCGAGGGTGTGGAGGAAAAGGAACTCTTCTGCACTGTTGGTGGGAGTGCAAACTGGTCCAACCACTATGGAGAGCTGTGTGGAGATTTCTGGACCTACTAAACATAGAGCTTCCATATGATCCAGCAATTCCACTCCTAGGTATTTACCCAAAGGACACAGAAACATCAATTCCAAAGAACACCTGCACCCCTATGTTTATAGCAGCACTGTTTACAATAGCTAAGCTTTGGAAACAACCCAAATGCCCAAAAATAGATGACTGGATCAAGAAGATGTGGTACATATATACCATGGAATATTACTCAGCATTCAAAAAAGATAAACACATGCAATTTGCAGCAACATGGATGGCGCTGGAAGGGATCATGCTCAGCGAAATAAGCCAAAAAGAAAAAGAAAAATACCGGATGGTCTCACTCATAGCAGGAATCTAGAAAACTTAAATAAGGGACCAGGAAATGAATAACTATAAGAAAGTGAAAATCAAAATCAACAAAAAACTATGAACCAGAGACACTTTTAGGGGGGCGGGGGCGGGAGGGGAGGGATTGGGGTCAGAATGGGGGGGCTGCAATTGTATGGGGAATATAACAATAAAATTTATAAAAAAAAAAATAAAAAAGATAAATAAATAAAAATAATATTAAAAATAAAAAAAAAATAAAATCTAGTCTATTTATAATTTTTTAAAAAATTACTTATTTTTTGATATATATGAAATAAATGGGATTTTTACCTTAATTTTATAAGGAAAAAAATCTTGTAGATCATGCAGTTAGGATATGGCTATTTCTCCTTTATTTTTATAGTTTTGAAAACTATTTTTATAGTTTTAATTTGCAAATCTTATGAGATTATGAGATGGTCCTTTTTGCCCATTTTTTACAAGTACCACAAAAGCTTAAGTTTGGATGTATCTAATGTCCCAAAATTTTGATTTTTTTAAAGTCTTTTTTCCTAGTCCTCTATACCATGGTGTGACACACAGAGTGAGAACATGAGAGTCAGAAGTGGAAACTCTGTGGGGGAATGTTGAGTGTCATCTGGTCACTGGTTCCCTTTCTTCTAGCACAGTGTCTCTGAGACCAGTTTCACATCATCAAGTGTGTCCTCACCTCAGAGCAGAGGAGCAAGGCCAGCAGAGCCAGCACATCCTCGGTGTGTTCCTGCCCAAGCTCGTCTTCCAGCTGGTGAAGCCCCAAGGCAAACACACAGGTATGGTCAGCCAGTGTGGGTGTGTGACCCCAGCCCTGCTGTCAGGCTGCTGGGCAGGGAGGGACCAAGTGGAACGTGCTCTAGGGGAAAAGCTGTGTGGAGAGCTGGAATGGATTTGAATTATTGCGGGAAGGAATTAACTATGTGATCCACATAAAAATATGTTGAATATTGATTCTATATGTGAAGGGAAGAGCGGAGCAGAATGACAGTGGGTCAAAATACTTACTATGCCGTATATGATTTTTTAATCCTTAGATGTTTAGGGGGATATTTCGTCTTTGTTATTAACTACTCTATTGTAGCTATCTAACTGGTTACCAATGAAAGATAAAGTATAACAGAATGGCTTGAATGTTTTTGACAGTGATTATTTTTCTACAAATGTAAATTCATTTCCTATTAATTTTTTATTATACAGATATTCAATTAAAATATCCAAACAAAAACCAATTAACAAAGAAAATATTTGCCTTTGCAGTTAGATTTACCTTATAATTTGTCATTGTGGTAGAGAAAATATTTGTTGAAAAACAAATGAATAATACACATTTTATCATTATTTGATGATTGTTCAAATCAACTTTCCATATATTAATAATAAACATGTTATATTAAGATACCTTAACAAGCCCAGGTACACAAAGGACATCTAATGTTCTTTCTACAAAAATACTAAGAACATTATTTTGAAAAAAATGTGTTCTTTTCTTTAATCTCTGTTGACTGATAGTATTTGTAGAGCAGAGAGGTAACTATGTACTTTTTTGTTGAGCTGTTTAAAAGTAGTCAGTGAAGGGTCATATTTTTGGATAGATACATACCAATAAACAACATATTTAATACTTATCAATATTTAATAATTGTACATCATTGATTTATATATTATCAATTGTAAATGGATAAATTTACATGATTCATTGATAAAATTGATAAATGGTGCAATAAAGACAATTATTTACTAGCTGCCTGGCTTTGTGGATCTTAGTTTTTTTTTCTTGAGGTTCAGTTGCTCATCTGTAAGTGAAAACTGACCATCCTTGAGTAACAGAGTTGTTAGATTTGCAAGTTGTCTCACTTATTTAAAATTACTTTTGAGCTCCTCTTCATTGACTCCAGTGATTTTTGCATTTCCTCACACTCCAGAGAGGACTTATGACTCAGTGCAGGACTGTAGGTTCAAAGGATGACATACATGACTGAACGGGGCAGACGGGATATGGCAGGTTGATGAGTTTATTATATTAGAGTGAGTGTCTCCTTAATGATGTCACTCCCTTCAGTTCAGATGTAGTTGCCACTTGGATTGAACACAGGTACTAGGTGATAAAATATCATTTTCAAGGAAGATATAAATCTAAAATTTTATGTGTTAATATATTCAATTATTTAAAAAAACAGGGGAATCTTAATATAATATTATCATAAACTGTAATAGACTGTTATTTAATTGAGAAAGACCTCTGTCCTAAGGCATTGTAAGGAGAAATTTTCAACAAAATTATTTTTTTCTGATTGTCTTAGATTTAACACTTACTTTAACTCACTTTTCGGGCATTTTTTAGCTCTATTATTTAGTAATGAAGTCTTCCTCTTTTCAATGCTATCCACAATCCCTTTGAAAGCAATAGTTCTTGGAGTATTTTTTTGTCGATAGCTGTCAAGATGAGTGAGAACAGGATGGTACACAGGGAGCTGAAATCACCACTTCACCGAAACAAAAGGAGGAAAGAGATGCATTTCACAAAAGGAGAGGTAAGGATTTTTTTTTTAAAATTCCTGATTTCTGAAAATATTATAATGTTAAGGAAGAAAAAAAATTAATGCATGTATGCATTTCATATTGTTGTTTTGTTCTTTATAAATTGAGACATATATTAAATGTAATGGTTAATGAGATTGCTGATCATAGAAATAGTGATGCTAATTTTGTTTTAGTTTTTTTATTTTCTAGGTCTAGCTAGTTTATTCTGCTTTATATTTTATATATATATATATTTTCTAAGTTTTTTTGATTTATTTTCTAACATAATTGGTAGTTCTGATTTTAAATTTAGAATAATTTCTCTTTTGTTCTAAACTGAGAACTTTGCTATGCTCTGTGTTCACTAAATATTTATCTTTTAACTTCATACAAGTGTTGCAAATACTTATCATTTCAGTAATTCTGGGAATTATATACAGTTTACTCCTGATGAAAATCATACCTTGGGCTTTTTGTGTGAGTATCAGATATACATTTCTTTCTTTCCTTTTTTTTAATATTACATAGAATATCTGGGGTCCAAGCCAGACATGCATTGGAGGGGTGTGTGTGAGAGGATTCATCAGACACACACTGGGGAGCAGATAGGCAGATCTACTGAAATGCACTGCTGAGGGGAGTTTTTGGTGTGGGTGAGTGAGGAGAGGTCTGCTGCACCATATGTGGGTTATCTCCCTAGTGGGGGATTGAACTCAGGCCAGCAGTGATAGCTCTGAGATTTAACCTCTAGGCCATCAAGGAGGCCCCCAGATATACATTTTGTATGACAAAAATGTGCCAGGGTGAAAAATGAGATACTATAATTACTGATGCCCTGATAGATTTTGTAAACTATAAAGTTCTATAAAAAATGTTACTAGTCAGAAGATATTGATGGTAATAACTGTAATGTATGAGGATTTTATTATATTGTTATCAATTCTAATTCTGAAATTTTTTTTTTGAGGTAATGTTGGTTTACATTGTTGTTTCATATTTTGGGAATAAAGACCTTGCCTTCAAGGGATATTGCCACAGTCTCCTGCCTCCAAACCATAGTCCACCACATTGTCCATTATTCTCCTGCCCCACACTGCTCTCTATCCTCAGAATTACCCACATGACCATTAATGGGCAGTACCTGAAATATCTGATTTAATATCAAAATGGAATTTATATACAGTCAAAATCATTAGCTGTTTTGTCCCAAAACAATGTAGATTTCTTAGCCAGATAAAATTCATGAAAAAAGTATATTCCTTCAAATTTTCTATACTACAATCCTTTATGTAAATTCAAAAGTAAAAAACAGTAAAAAGTATCACAATATAAGCAAATACATGAAATTATAACATTGAATATAAAAAGTGATGAGGTGGGATTGATTCAGTTACAATATTGGGAGATGCAGAAGGATGATCCTGTGTGAAATATAAAAATAGATAAACATGAGGTTATGGTCTAAACTAGAGTTTTGTATAACTAACAGACTTAGTATGAAATGAAACAAATACAAAATACTATTGGAACCAGGTCGAGTGCTTTTCCTACTAACATAATCACTTGTCTAGCTCTGTATGCAAATACTAAAATAAATAATACTGAAAAATAAGTTCATGTAATCTATATCTTATATTTGCAGTTAGTAGGCATCATTTAGTATTTTCTTTGTATTATATTTAGTATTATAAATGTTGGTTACTGCTTTAAATATTTTAAAAATAATCCTAGACAAACAGCATTTAAAATGTTACTATAATAAATAAATAAAATGATACATAGTAAGTTGTTTTTTTCTTTAAAAATCCTTCTATATATCTGACACTTCAAGCTTTTTTAATCTCACATTTTCTAATAGCATTTTCATTTAGTCAACATCACTTTTTATCTAGAAGTAGAATAAATCATCATAATAATGTGATCTATTAAACACTATCCATGATATTAATTTTACAGTATGGATTGAAGTTAATCTGTGTTATCGACAGTATGATAATGTGAAAGACCCAGAAGGTAATTGTACTTACTTACCAGAGATCATAATAATTCAAATGTACCAATGCATCCAGGTATGTATGGAGTCTTAAGTTCTCAGCTTACAGATTTGTTTTACATGGAATTATCCCTTTCAACCTGTAATCTAAAGTTTTACATTTGGAGGAGGGGCGGAGCAACATGGCGGCGAGGAGACGCTGCGAGTAAGATCTCCCATTAAAAAAAGTTAATAGGGAGGAAAAGCGGCAGGTCCCAGTGAGAACTGAGACAGGGAAGATAAACGGACGACTCCAGCAAACTGCCCGAAGAAGAAAGTTGCCATAAAAAGAGGACGAGAAGGGAGGGAAGCGCAGAACCCTGCTCCCCTCCCCCGCCCACAGAGGCGGCACTCTCCGACCGGCAGAGACGAGGGAAACAACAAACCAAAACGCCAACAAGAAAAACGGATGCAGCAAGTGGACTGTGAGCGGAAAGGAACTATTTCAGCCACCACACCCCGTGAACGGGAGCTGAGGCGAACCCTGCAGGATCCGCCGCGGAGGTGAGCTCCAGGCGCCAGTAAAGAGAGCCCCGCCCACCAGGAGGAGCCCAGCACCAGCACACAGCCCCAGCCGCCCGGTAAGCTTGCGCGAAAGCGGCGCTCGGATTGCAGCTGCCCAGGGCCCTGCGCCTGCGACCTAGGCTTGCGGGGAGACGGCGGAGGCCCTCCCTGAGTGAGCAGTAACAAGGTGCCCAGGCAGGGGAGCGGGATTCAAAAGGCGCCATTCCCGCGCCACTGATCTGGGCTATAGCCCGCGTCCTGGAACTGAGGGCTTTGGAACTGAGACCCGGGCTGAGGCCCTCCCTGAGTGAGCAGGAACAAGGCGCCCAGCGCGGGAGCGGGATTCAAAAGGCGCCATTCCCGCGCCACTGATCTGGGCTACAGCCCGCGTCCTGGAACTGAGGGCTTTGGAACTGAGACCCGGGCGGAGGCCCTCCCTGAGTGAGCAGGAACAAGGCGCCCAGGCAGGGGAGCGGGATTCAAAAGGCGCCATTCCCGCGCCACTGATCTGGGCTACAGCCCGCGTCCTGGAACTGAGGGCTTTGGAACTGAGACCCGGGCGGAGGCCCTCCCTGAGTGAGCAGGAACAAGGCGCCCAGGCAGGGGAGCGGGATTCAAAAGGCGCCATTCCCGCGCCACTGATCTGGGCTACAGCCCGCGTCCTGGAACTGAGGGCTTTGGAACTGAGACCCGGGCGGAGGCCCTCCCTGAGTGAGCAGGAACAAGGCGCCCAGGCAGGGGAGCGGGATTCAAAAGGCGCCATTCCCGCGCCACTGATCTGGGCTACAGCCCGCGTCCTGGAACTGAGGGCTTTGGAACTGAGACCCGGGGCACGAAATTAGGGGCGTGGGTTCCCCACGACGGTGGGGCACAAGGCAGACACAGCACCCCAAAGCCGTTGAGGTGTACCCTACCATCCCCGCTCTGCTCCCTGTCCCACGGGGTGGAAAATCAGCTCCCCAAGGGCTCTAGGAGAGATCTCTGGTGCCACCTAGCGACTTGACCCCAGCACAGGCTACTGAAGGAGCTAGTGGCCAGCTGGGAGTTAGCCCACACCGGGCCCCTTCTGAACAAGTAGTCTGAGCCCACAGGGAGAGCGAGCACCCACAGCCGGGGCAGACCAGGCGCGCAGAATAGTGTGCCTGAGACCAGAAGCGCAGGGAGTGTGTCCCACATCACCATTTTAGAACAGGGACATTTCTTCAGTAAAGACTACCTGCAGAAGGCTTCCTCAGGAGCCAGAGGTGAGCGGGGGAAGTTCGCCCACGCCAGACCCCCTCTGGCCTGCAGTCCAAGCCCAGAGGGGAGCAGGAACCCACCGCCGGGGCAGACCAGGCGCACAGGGGAGTGTGTCCCCACATCGGCATTTTAGAACAGGGACCTTTCTCCAGTAAAGGCTGCTTGAAACTGACAGATGACTCCTGGAAGAACCAGAGGGGAACAGAGAAGCCCACCCAAGATGCCGGCAAGTCCCAACAACACAGTGTCCCAACGCATACGGCAAATTAGAAAACAGACAGTAGGGAGGAGAAGAACCACACGCAACCTAGCAACTCTCCAGAGAAAAAGCACACCACAAAAAGAAAGCCAGCCCCCAGATTGCAACGACAATAACTTGGAAGAATTCTGAGCCTTCCAGAAAGAGAATTTAAAATTGCCGTGATTAAAAAACTGACAGAAGTCATAAAGGAAAACAATGATAAGGGAAAAATAATCAACGATCAGAAGAATGCAATTGAGTCCCTAGAGAGGGAAAACAATGGTCAGAAGAAAGAAATTGAGTCCCTAAAGAGGAAGTAAAAGAAATGCAGGAGATCAAAGAATTAATGGAAGAACTAAAGAATTCTGGAAAAGCAATGAAAGCAGAATAGATGAAATGGAAGAACGAATAAGTAATCTTGAAGACACAGAAATAAAAAGAAACAAAACAGAGAAGGAAAGAGAAGTACGAAGGAAAAAGAACGAAGAAAGACTTCGGGAACTATCGGACTCCATGAGGAAAGGAAATATAAGAGTTATAGGAATACCAGAAGGAGAGGAGAGAGATGTAGGAACAGAGAAAATATTCAAAGAGATAATTGAAGAGAACTTCCCAAATGTGAAGAAGGAGCTGAAAATTGATATACAAGAAGCAAGAAGAACACCAAACTTCCACGACGAAAGGAAAAATACAGCAAGACACATAATAGTAAAGCTCCCAAGAATCCAGGACAAGGAAAAAATAATGAAGCTGGCAAGAGGGAAGAAACAGATAACATTCAAAGGAAAACCAATCAGGCTGACATCAGACTTCTCCGAAGAAACACTACGGGCAAGGAGAGAGTGGAGGGACATAGTCAACAGACTCCAAGAAAACAGATGCCAACCAAGAATACTCTATCCCGCAAAGCTCTCCTTCCTCTTTGAAGAAAGAATATGGACCTTCCCAGACAAACAGAAACTCCGGAATTTCATTGCAACTAAACCCCCACTCCAAAAAATACTACAAGGAGTTCTAAAGCCAGAACCTCAGAGCGACGAATAACAATGAAAGAAGGCCAAAAAAAAAAAAAGTTATTAAAAGAATAAATAAATAAAATCAAAGGAAAGACAAACACAATGGCAAATACAGATGTTAACATATCAATATTAACTCTAAATGTAAATGGACTAAACTCTTCAATAAAAAGACACAGAGTTGCAGCCTGGATTAAGAAACAAAACCCAACCTTTTGCTGTCTCCAGGAAACACATTTAGCTACAAAAGATAAAAATAGGCTCAAAGTTAAAGATGGAAAACAATCCTACAAGCAAATGGACCAAAAAAGAAAGCAGGAACAGCTATACTTATATCAGATAAAACAGATTTCAAACTCAAAAAGATAAAAAGAGACCCCAATGGTCACTACATTATGATCAAGGGGACAATACTTCAAGAAGAAATAACACTCATTAACATATACTCACCAAACGAAGGAGCACCAAATATATCAGACAACTGTTGTCCTCTCTGAAAACAGACATCAGAGAAAACACATACGTAGTGGGAGACTTCAACACACCACTATCAACAATGGATAGATCAACAAGACAAAAAATAAGTAAAGAAACCAAAGCTCTAAATAAAGACCTAGAGCAATTGGGCTTAACAGACATCTATAGAACACTAAACCCCAAAAAACGGAGTACACATTTTTCTCAAGCGCACACGGATCATTCTCCAGGATCGATCACATACTGGGGCACAAGACAAACATCAACAGATACACCAAGATTGAAATCATATCAACCATCTTTTCTGACCATGAAGGCATCAAACTAGAAATAAACCATAAAAGAAGGCAAGGAACTTTCCTACCTCATGGAGATTAAAACCACACTACTGGAAGACCATTGGACTAATGAGGAGATCAAAGAAGAAATTAAAAATTTTTTGAATTGAACGACAAGGAGACACCAATATCCTAAATGTATGGGATGCAGCAAAAGCAGTAATAAGAGGAAAATATATAGCAATAGAAGCTCACATCAAGAAACAAGAAAGAACGCAAAGAAACAACCTAATCTCGAAGCTCAAAGATCTAGAAAAAGAACAACAAGAAACCCCAAAACCAGTAGAAGAAAAGAAATAATAAAAACCAAAGCAGAAATAAATGAAATTGAAACTAAAAAAACAATCCAAAAGATCAATGAAACCAAGAGCTGGTTCTGAAAAAATCAATAAAATAGACAAACCCCTAGCCAGGCTCACAAAGGAAAAAAGAGAAAGCACAAATAAACAGGATCATCAATGAAAGAGGAGAAATCACAACGGACACAGCAGAAATCAAAAGAATAATCAGTAACTACTATGAACAGTTTTATAACAATCTAGAGGAGATGGACAAATTCCTACAACTCTACAATCCCAAAGCTAGATAAAGAAGAAATAGAACACCTAAACAGACCAATTACAATTAGCGAAATTGAAATGGTAATCAAAAACCTCCCCAAAAACAAAAGCCCAGGACCTGATGGATTTACAAATGAATTCTACCAAACATTCAGAGACGAATTAGTGCCTATCCTTCACAAACTCTTCCAAAAAATTGAGAAGGAAGGACAATACCAAACACGTTCTATGAAGCCAACATTACACTAATACCAAAACCGAACAAGGACAAACACAAAAAAGGAAAACTACAGGCCAATCTCCCTAATGAACACTGATGCAAAAATCCTCAATAAAATTTTAGCTATCAGAATCCAACAATGTATCCATAAGATAATTCACCACGACCAAGTTGATTAATTCCAGGGGCACAAGGATGGTTTAACATCCGAAAATCAATCAACGTTATCCAACACATCAACAAAAAGAAATATAAAAAACCATATGATAATATCAATAGATGCTGAGAAAGCTTTCGACAAAGTGCAACACCCATTCATGATAAAAGCCCTTGAAGTTCTTGGGATACAAGGAACATACCTCAACATCATAAAGGCCATCTATGACAAGCCAACAGCCAGTATCATTCTCAATGGTGAAAAGCTGAAAGCAATTCCATTAAGATCTGGAACAAGACAAGGATGTCCACTCTCACCATTGCTTTTCAATATAATACTGGAAGTCCTAGCCAGGGCAATAAGACAAGAGAAAGACATCCAAGGAATCCAAATAGGAAAAGAAGAAGTCAAACTATCACTATTTGCAGACGATATGATATTATACATAGAGAACCCCAAAAACTCCACAGAAAAGCTAATTCAACTCATCAATCAGTTCAGTAAAGTGGCAGGATACAAAATCAACACGCAAAAGTCAGTAGCCTTCCTATACACAAACAATAAATCTGAAGAAGAAGAAATCGAAAAGACCATCCCTTTTGTTATTGAAACAAAAAAAATCAAATATTGGGAATAAATCTAACAAAAGAGGTAAAGGACCTATACAAAGAAAACTATAAAACACTGTTAAAAGAAATAGAAGACACAAAGAAATGGAGAGATATCCCTTGCTCATGGATTGGAAGAATAAACATTATTAAAATGGCCATCCTTCCAAAAGCAATATACAGATTCAATGCTATTCCAATCAAAATTTCAATGTCATTCTTCAAAGAAATAGAAAAAATTATTGATGAAATTCATATGGAATCACAAAAAACCCCGAATAGCCAAAGCTCTCCTGAAAAAAAAGAAGGAATGGAGGCATCAGACTCCCAGACTTCAAACTATACTACAAAGCCATAATCATCAAAACTGCATGGTATTGGAACAAGAACAGACATACAGACCAATGGAATCGAATAGAAAATCCAGAAATAAACCCACAGATTTATGGTCAACTAATCTTTGACAAAGGAGCAAAGACTATGCATTGGAGCAAAGAAAGTTTGTTCAATAAATGGTGCTGGGAAAACTGGGTCGCTACATGCAAAAGAATGAAGCTTGACCACCACCTCACACCATACACAAAAATCAACTCAAAATGGATTAAAGAACTAGACATAAGACCTGAAACCATAAAATATATAGAAGGAATATAGGCGAAACACTACGTGATTTGCACATCAAAGACATCTTTACAGACACATCACCCAAAGCAGTGATAGTGAAGGCAAGATAAACAGCTGGGACTATATCAAATTAAAGAGCTTTGCACAGCAAAAGAGACAATAACAAAAACAAAGAGAAACCCACCAACTGGGAGAACATTTTTGCACCCAACACTAATGATAAAGGACTGATCACAAAAATCTGCAAAGAGCTGATGAGACTCAACAACAACAAAGAAAATAATCCAGTCAAAAAATGGGCAGAAGAGCTTAAAAGAAACTTCTCTGAAGAGGAAATGCAAATGGCCAACAGGCATATGAAAAAATGTTCAACATCACTTGTCATCAGGGAAATGCAAATCAAAACTACCATGAGATACCATCTTACACCAGTGAGAATGGCACATATTAAAAAAACTAGCAACAACAAATGTTGGCGAGGGTGTGGAGAAAAAGGAACTCTTCTGCACTGTTGTGGGAGTGCAAACTGGTCCAACCACTGTGGAAAGCTGTGTGGAGATTTCTGGACCTACTAAACATAGAGCTTCCATATGACCCAGCAATTCCACTCCTAGGTATTTACCCAAAGGACACAGAAACATCAATCCAAAGAACACCTGCACCCCTATGTTTATAGCAGCACTGTTTACAGTAGCTAAGCTTTGGAAACAACCCAAATGCCAAAATAGATGACTGGATCAAGAAGATGTGGTACATATATACCATGGAATATTACTCAGCATTCAAAAAAGATAAACACATGCAATTTGCTGCAACATGGATGGCGCTGGAGGGATCATGCTCAGCGAAATAAGCCAAAAAAAAAAAGAAAAATACCGGATGGTCTCACTCATAGCAGGAATCTAGAAAACTTAAATAAGGACCAGGAAAATGAAAAACTATAAGAAAGTGAAAATCAAAATCAACAAAAAACTATGAACCAGAGACACTTTTAGGGGGGCGGGGGCGGGAGGGGAGGATTGGGGTCAGAATGGGGGGCGGCAATGTATGGGGAATATAACAATAAAATTATTAAAAAAAAAAAAAAAATAAAAAAAATAAAGTTTTACATTGGACTATACCAGGAAATTTCTATTTCCTCACCTTTTTCTCTTATTTTTTCAAGTCCATTTTCATTTTATAGTTTAAATATAACGCGGACTTTTCTAAAGTAAGAAACCTCTGTTATATTGTTATGTTGGTTGATCGTTTGATTGTTTAGTTTATGATGAATATTCCCCAGTGTAGATCCATAGTATTTTAAATTCCCATATATTCATTTGGTGGATTTCTCACTTGACGGAGGTCTGCTCCATATCACTAAAGATTCTTTATTCTTTAGATAATCAAGTTTTCTCAAAACTGTCATAATAATGGCCTTGGGTCTGTGACAATCTCTGGATCCACAGTTTTCTTATCTACAGAATTTGGAGACCACTACTCATATCACAGACATTAGACACAGGGAAATAATTGGTCTCTGGTTATTCCATCTAAAGTAAACAATGGCATATACAAACAATACAATACTCTAAATAATCTTGTAATTGAGAGTCAAGGTAGTTCTTGTTTTCCAGAGAAAGACTGTGAAGACATCAAGAACAGTGGTCCTGCAGTGCAAAAAGTTGCTACTTTTTTTAACTGAAGAGAAAACTTGGAATGAGAGTAAGACCTTTTGTGAGCATATTGGTTTTAATCTCATTAAGATTGATGATGAGGAGGAGCAGGTATGTTTGCTTGATTCACCTGAGTAAATGCGTTATGAGAAGTTTTTGTGTTAGAATCATTGTTTAGGCTTCCCTCCAATATGATTTGGTTTATTTGGTTTGAAGCACTTTTACTGTTGCAGAGGAGGGGACACAGGTGTAATGAGACCTGGAAGAACCATTGCTTTACAACCAAGGCATATAGCTTTACTGTGGTGCCTGATTTATTTTCAGTTGTCCTATTATCTATAATATCTTCACATTTTGAAATCCCCAGACTACATAGTTTGGCTCTCAGAGCTTATATAAGGCAACAGAATCACTGCTCTCCATGATATGAGTAGAAAGAATCAATGTTCTTCCACCTTCAGTGTCGGGGAGATACCATGATTCTTAATAAGATGAGTCTCTCATCCCATGTACTTGAGTCTCTTCACATACCTGAGAAAAATGAATGAAAAAATGAGGAAAGGGAATACATCTGGAGTGATTCTTTGATTATGAATTTTGATTTACTCATAAGCCAAAATGACAGGGATACCACTGTTTTCTAGAAGAAAAAATCTATTTCTCATTTGGCTTCACTTTTATATTTTTGGAGAATAATGTCATGACAACAGATTCTGTAGTTTTCTTCTATGTAGTAATTTGGGTTAAGTCCTTAATTTCAGTATAATATTTATTCCTCACAATTTGTTTTCTATATTTCCAATATAAACTATAGTAAACATAAAAGATTCATACAGCTCCTCAAATTAGGTTTTTTTGTTTGTTTTGTTTTGTTTTGCATCTACTAGTGTTTTGACTCTTCCATGATGTGGGAATACTGAATTGTATGAAATTTCATTTTTTTATTTTTGAGCAATCTCCATACTGCCTTCCATAATGATTGCACCAATTAACATTCCAACCAAGAGTGTCCTAATGTTCCCTTCATTCCACGTCCTCTCTAATACTTGTTGTTTCCTGCCTTGATTTCCCCCTACTTTTCTATTGATAATATTCTCTACTTATTGACTTATAAGGATATTTTATTTTTTCTTGAAACTAAAATACTGTTGCTATCTGTAGTTTCAAAGATTATGTCTACTTTTCATTGAGGTAACAGTGCTATAGAACACTTTAGATGCATCAGAGCTCCTCAGATGTATGTTACCACAAAACCTCTACCACTAAAGAATCCATAGTTTTGGGTCTCCTCACATTTGCTCCCCAAGCCCTTACCATACCCTTCTTTCTTATTATATGTGGAGATTTTGGTTTTAGTTAATAATATACCTTTTTATTGATATCTTTATACACTCACACTCACAAAGAGTTTGTGATTCATTCATTCTTCGGTTTCCATTTTCATTTTTTTCTCAACAGATTAGTGCCCACTCTGGTTATTGTAGGAATGTTTGAAGATAAATGTGGCTAATATTTGATAAAATCCATGTGTAGGTAAAGTGGTATGATTGAATTATTAATAACACTAGTAATTTTAATTTTCCTACAGAAATTCATTCAGTCAAAAATAAATAACAATTATTGGTTGGATTACATAAAAAAGGAGCTAAAGATTCAGGGTTTTGGCTGGATGGCTCAACACCTTCTAAGAAACTGTAAGTTTTCATTTTATCGATTTCCCTTCACTTTTGTTGAAGCAGTCATTCATATGTTAGAAGTCAAGAGCAGATCTATTACTGGAACTCAAATACGTCTTTAATTCTATGTGATCTCAATTTTACAACAAGCAACCAATGCCAACCTCAGAGCCCCAGACACAAAGAGCAATATTTGTTTCCATTTGTTTAATGCATGGTCCTCCCATTGTATTTTTCGCCTATACATCTATCTCTTATATGTTCATTGGTTGTTTTGACAGGTGTGGTTGGGTGGAAGGGTAAAAACAATACAAGGAAGAAAAGTTGTGTCTAAGCCCAGCCCTCCCTTACTTGAAATTCATACTGTTTATTATATGATTTCAAAAGAAATCTTTAATAATTTTAGAGTGTAGTTTAGTAATTGATATATTTGATTCACTAGTTTTACTCAAGTCCACAGATTCCTACTAGTCTTCTCTGATTAGTAAATCAGTATAGATTTGATGCTTGATGTCCAGGATACTTATTTTGACAATGAAGACAAATGATTATTAATTTTATTATTTGAAACCTAAGTCATTGGGAGAAAATATGAGAGCCAATTTCACATGCTGTTTACCGAGTGCTCACAAAATGCCTTTCACTATTATAGCCATGGAGTTCATGGTTATAGTAGTGAATAAACATGTTGAATAGTATGTCCTACTCTTGTGGTTCTTCCATTCTGATGCTGGGATGGGTGATGATGGGGGAAGGATGATGCACACTATAATGTCAAGTAAATTATGGAGCATATTAGACAATGATAAATGCTGGAGTAATGTATGCCCTGCCTTCTTGCTACATCACAAAGTATCTTTTTGTGTGTGGAGGGAAGAGGAAGAAATTTCATATTTCAAATCAGGTGAGTAGGGACTAGATACAATTACTATGAATGAGGAATGCAAAAGATCAGCCATGTAGCTACTAGATGGAGAGTGACCCAGCAGGTAAAGCAAGTTCTGGTGGGAGCCTACCATGGGAGTGTGTGTAGCTGCTATAGGAAACAGCAGGAAGACATGTGATCTGGAGCAAAGTGAGCCATGAGCTCAGAATGTTTATAAGGGTGAGAATATGCAGGACGTCAGAGGTTGTTGTAATAACTCTAATTTCTTAAAATAGAGGGTTTTGAGCCGAAGAGTAAGAAAAGCAGTCGTTGTCTTTCAGAGACTCACTCTCGACACCGTTGAGTGTAACGTGCGGGTGTATGTGTGGGGGAATTGAAAATGGGCTGCAGGGAGGCTACTTAGAGTCATTAGGTGAGGTGATGGCTGTTGGGCACCAGTGGACTGGGTTGGTGAAATGGCCAAGTTCCATGCATATTTCATTGATACATGAGACACAACTGGAGTGGTTCCAGGGCCTTAGTCTTAGATGATACTGATAGTGTCCTATCAACTCTGAAGGGAAATAACTTAAATTCCATTTTAATAAGTTTGATAAATCTATTGAACATCTTGCTATCTATGAGGATGGTACATGGACATTTTGTCTGTAATTAGGAAATTCAAGAAGAGAGGGCAGTGGGGGATGCAATTTGTTTCATCTCACTGTAAGAGGCTGGACATGATCATCAGGAAATCTAGGCTTGAGACCTTGGACTCATGTGACTAAGAAAACAGTAAGATAATAGGCAGCACAGACAACCAGGAATCATTACTGAGCAGAGTGACGGAAGACATAGGGGGAAAACCGTGAAAGAACATGTAAGATAATGGAAACCTTAAATAGAAGAGATAAAAAGCGGAATTTGAAAGGTGGTGACGTTGAACTGAATCTTTTGTATTTGAAATTACTATTGATCATCAGATTCATGAATTTGGCTAAAATTTAAATTAATTGAAAATTTTCTGAATGTGTAACCTAGTTCTCACTTAAAAACCACATTTCCTTAGCTCATTACTCAAATTTATAAGCTTTACTTGCTCTTTTGGTGTGGAGATATTAGGGTAATGACAAACAATGCACTAAGCTTTTAACACATATGAGCCCCATCTGTATTTTAAGTAGGCAAACATGAGTCCATTGATTAATGCCATCTGCTTCTTAATCTGAATCATAGGAAACTGGAAATTTTATTAAATAAATTACCACTGTCACATATGGCATTTATGATATTTTACCATTTCCAAATGTTTCAGAAGTCTCAGATGAACTTTTCTAATGTTCATAACAAATCCATGAGTGTATGTTATTCTACACCAGCTTTTCTACTTCCTCCTTATTTCTATTTGTTCATTGTAGTATTCCATTAGTTTCAGATATTATTACACTTTCTGGTTTTATGACAATATATCTGTTACAGGATTGTATGTCCATGAAATATCCACAGATGCATTTTCAATGTATAATATATATTACTCCTAACTTATAATTTTTAAAAATATGATGTTCTCTGATGCAGAAACGTTCGAACGGCTTCATCTACATCTGAGGCTATGTGCGGATACCTCAAGAACACACGTATTGTTAAAATTGTTAAAGCTGTTTGTACTAAATGTTTTATTTCATTTGTGAAAAGACCCATATCTGCATGTATAAATAAAAGCATTGCTACAATCAAAGTCTTAATGTTTTCTTTTTCTAGCTCCTGTTGGGAAAATCAGGGCATTTGCTTACACAGTCACCTATGCATGATTCATGAAGACCATGATCTCTTAAACCTCCCTGAACAATGATAAAATATGAAATATTCTATTTTATTAATCATTCAGTTAATGACTAGGAAATTAACACATTCAGTTGTTCAAAATAAAAGGTTTGACATGAAGAACAAATTCTCTTTACCATCTTCTTTGTTACCTGCCTAGTTTGTTTCTCAGGAGTAAGCATCAATATGTTTACAGTTATTATTCCAAAGATATCCTTGAGTAGTATGTACACTAGATGCTAAACAAATGCTACTTAATCATAAGCCATAGTCCTGTTTCATGAATTTGGACTTTGAAAAATACAACTTGTCATTTGTTTCATATCGGTAATAAGAAACTGCCTCACCTTTTTCATAAGAAACACGAATGTTGCACTAAA